>NC_084735.1:22571090-22708590 GCF_033978785.1 Entelurus aequoreus | reverse complement strand
ATTTGGCTGTCATCCGTCTTAATTATGAGACACAATTGTGTCAAAGTCATGATTTTTTTATTTCATGCTTGAAATAAGAAATTATTACTTTAAAAAAGTAGTTGTATACTTGTGAGTGTTAATGACACAGCTTTGCAACACTTGATATTCTAGTTTCAAGCATGTTTTACTCAATATAGCTCATAGAATCTCAGCAACAAGCTGTAATATCTTACTGAGATAATTTAGGACCAAAACACTTAAAACAAGTAAAACACTCTAACATAAAATCTGCTTAGTGAGAAGAATTATCTTATCAGACAGAAAATAAGCAAATATCACCCTTATTTGAGATATTTAATCTTACTTAGATTTCAGTTTTTGCAGTGTGTATCATAAGATTTTTTTAGTTCAAATTAAGCCAATAACATTTTTTGTGGTCTCCTTTTTATTTTGAAAAGAATTGAGATACATTTTGGTACCAGTACCAAAATATTGCTATAATTGGCCATTATGCAATTTATGTTCATGGAGGTACAAAATGTGAGCAAAAAGCACGAGAAGCAAAACAAATCAATCAGAAGAACCACAATTCCATTTCCTTCTTTTTCAGTGTCGCAAACAAGACGCAGGAAACATTTTAGCATCTCTACTATATTTGTAACACACTAAAGTGGTTTGTTTCCATTCCAGTCTGATGTTTGTCAACATTGCCCCTGAGCCAGACAGCTTTGGGGAAACTCTGAACTCCTTGAGGTTTGCCAGCAAGGTGAGGCGCCGCCATGTTGCCTTCCCAACAACCGCTACCTTCAGACGCCTCAACTTTTTTTCTGTGTGCCTTTTTGCTCCCTTCGCAGGTGAACGATTGTGTGATTGGCACTGCAAGCGCAAACCGCAAGTAGACCTGGACCACCACCTTTTTTTTTTTAACGAATAAACTATCACTTTGATTCTTTTGATGAGTTTTCATTATGTGGTCACTGGTCTTTACCATTCAGTCCCTACCTGTAATACAGTATACCAAAATAAACCACTTTCCTATTATTTCAATGATTGGACACAGAACTAACGAAGAATAAAAATGCTTACATTTTACATTGTAATATTTTTTTTCCCTTCTGTTTATGGCAGGGGTTCTTAACCTGGGTTCGATCGAACCCTAAGGGTTCGGTGAGTCGGGTTTGGCGGAGGTCAAGACACACCCGAATTGTCGTGTAAATAAAAACGTCTCCCTATTGGCGTATTACGGATACGGCAACAGCAGAAGTCAGACTGATTTGCAGGTGTGTAATTTGTTGTGAGTTTATGCACTGTGTTGGTTTTGTTCTTTGAACAAGTTGATATTCATGCACGGTTCATTTTGTGCACCAGTAAAAAAAACATGGTAACACTTTAGTATGGGGAACATATTCACCATTAATTAGTTCCTTATTAACATGCAAATTAGTTATATTGGCTCTTAACTAGTCATTATTAAGTACTTATTAATGCCTTATTCGGCATGGCCTTATTATAACCCTCTAACCCTACCCCTAATCAAATAACTCTAAATTAAGTCTTTGTTATTTAATATGTTCCCTTAGTGTCCAAAAAATGCTAAATTAAGTCTTTGTTACTTAGAATATGTTCCCCATACTAAAGTGTTACCAAAAACATATAACTTTGTCTTGAATTTGAAAAAAAATAAAATAAATTTTTTCACTAAAGAAGGGTTCGGTGAATGCGCATATGAAACTGGTGGGGTTCGGTACCTCCAACAAGGTTTAGAACCACTGGTTTATGGCATATTACATGTATTTTTGCCAACCGCCAGAAAAGTGCACTGTTTTTGTGTACCTGATATATTTGTTGATATCCAATTTATTATTTCAGTACAATTTACACAGTTTTAAAGGGCTTTATTAATGAAGTTGGTCTGGCGCCTTGCTCTGTATGTTCACTTGTATTTTGCAAGTTATGTTGTGTAAAGTATAATCTGTGGCCAGAAGGAGACACAAGTTTCATACACACGTGAACATGGCTGCCACCTAGGTATATTGTGTTTTTCAACCACTGTGCCGCGGCACACCAGTGTGCCGTGAGATACAGTCTGGTGTGCCGTGGGAGAGTATATAATTCACTTCACTTCACTTCACTTCACTTCACTTCACATATTTGAGTTGAAAATATTTTTTGCAAACCAGTAATTATAGTCTGCAAATGATGTGTTGTTGTGCTGTCTAGAGCTCGGCAGAGTAACCGTGTAATACTCTTCCATATCAGTAGGTGGCGGCCGGTAGCTAATTGCTTTGTAGATGTCGGGAACAGCGGGAGGCAGTGTGCAGGTAAAAAGGTGTCTAATGCTTAAACCAAAAATAAACCAAAGGTGAGTGCCCCTAAGAAAAAAGCATTGAAGTTTAGGGAAGGCTATGCAGAACAAAACTAAAACTGAACTGGCTACAAAGTAAACAAAAACAGAATGCTGGACGACAGCAAAGACTTACCGTGGAGCAAAGACGGCGTCCACAATGTACATCCGAACATGACATGACAATCGACAATGTCCCCACAAAGAAGGATAAAAACCACTGAAATATTCTTGATTGCTAAAGCCAAAGCAGATGCGGGAAATATCGCTCAAAGGAAGACATGAAACTGCTACAGGAAAATACCAAAAAAAGAGAAAAAGCCACCAAAATAGGAGCGCGAGACAAGAACTAGAACACTACTCACAGGAAAACTGCAAAAAAGTCAGGGGGTGATGTGACAGGTTTTGACAGTACACCTACTTTGAGACAAGAGCTATAGTGTTGCATGGTTGGTTATGGTTTAAAGTCATATCCAACAATTGCGACAATGACTTTTTACTGTTAACTGAGTTTTGTTTTTTAATGATTTCTGCTGGTGGTGTGCCTCTGGATTTTTTCAACGTAAAAAATGTGTCTCGGCTCAAAAAGGGGGCGGCATGGCGTAGTGGGTAGAGCGGCCGTGCCAGAAGCCTGAGGGTTGCAGATTCGCCCCTCGCCTCTTACCATCTAAAATCGCTGCCGTTGTGTCCTTGGGCAGGACACTTCACCCGTGCCCCCGGTGCCGCTCACACCGGAGAATGAATGAGTTGTAAAAATGAATGATGGGTTCTCACTTCTCTGTGAAGCGCTTTGAGTGTCTAGAAAAGCGCTATATAAATCTAATCCATTATTATTATTATTTTTAAAAAAGGTTGAAAAACACTGCTTTAAGATACAAGTTAAGTGTGAATCCAGTCCTGCATCTGGCACCTAATGATTCAATCCGATGCCACGGGTGGCGATTGGATTAAGAAACGATTCGCTCAATCAGAATGTATTATTTGATATAATTAAAGTTTTTCAAGACAAATGAAAAAAAAGCTAATTCTGGTTGCGTGGAGATGGCTTGAAACGTCTTAAAAACATTTGATTCCTTTTGAAAATGTTTCTTCCCCCCCTCTTTTTTGACTAAATTTTTGTAAAAGTTAGTATCGAGATATGACTGTGAATCGATATTTTTTTTTTGCACTACAAATAAAAATATTGGGTTGAATGTTTGCCGGTGAGGCAGTGCCTCAACTTGCCACCAGGGGGCGGGGGTAAAAGACTTAACCATGAGATGTTCAAAAACGAAGTAATAAAATAAGTTTTAACATTTCTTTTTTGGTCTATGCTTTCTTTGTGATTTTGGTGTGGTTCCTGTATATTTTGATCATTTTGATGGTCAAAATCGCGGAAACTCCCGTGTTTCTTGATCAAAATAAAGCGCCTCCATGGCTACACACAAAGTGTATTGAGATACACTGCTGGGAAAAGGCAGTCCGTGAGGCAGCAAGTACCTCTGCCTCACGGTAGGGGGCGATATATTGTCAACTTGCACTTCAATGCCTCAGCAGTACTCTGACTCGCCACACTGGGAGAAGTGGGGGCGCTCAAGTTTTATATTAAACTATAACAAACATAGTATTTTTATTAGAGTAAGCCAGCGTTTGTGGTTGTTTCATATATTATTATAAAATATTGTTTCATTGCTTGGAATTAAATGAATGTATGCCGATATGGAGGATTATGTACTGTATCCAAGATTAAATACTTCTCTAAACTGGATTTTAAGACAAAATGAATGTGATCATACAAAGTAGGTTTTCACGGAGGATAGCTATTGCTGCTTCAGATACAAATACAGAAAGGTAAGACACACTCACAATACTTGATTTATTTTGTTTAAAGTTTAAAAAAAAAAATTATTCTCTGCATTTGACCCATCACCCTAGATCACCCCCTGGGATGTGATCGAGGGGAGCAGTGAGCAGCAGCGGTGGCCGCGCCCGGGAATAATTTTTGGTGATTTAACCCCCAATTCCAACCCTTGCTGAGTGCCAAGTAGGGAGGTAATGAGTCCCATTGTTATAGTCTTTTGGTATGACTCGGCCGGGGTTTGAATTCACCACCTAGCAAATGGGACCAAAAAGTATATAATAATAGACTGACCATACGTCCTCTTTTCACCGGACATGTCCTCTTTTGCGGGGCTGTCCGGGCGGGGTATCTTAAATGCCTCAAATGTCCGGCATTTTGAGTTAGGGTTGCGTGTATTTTCAATGTACGTCCAGGGTTAAGAAGGGGTTAAAAACAAAAAAAAATTGTGAAGGTGTGCGCACGCAGCAGCATTCGTGAGGGAGGGGCAGAGACAGAGAGAGCAAGAGAGTGGATTGATTGAAACTTTTATTAGTAGATTGCACAGTACAGTACATCCATCCATCCATCCTTTTTCTACCGCTTGTCCCTTTTGGGGTCGATGGTAACACCCGAATAAGTTTCCAACTTGTTTAAGTCGGGGTCCATCAATTCATGGTACAAATATATACATAAAAAAAAAACTAAAATATTTTGAAATGAGGGATACATCTGAAGTTGATGTAGACTCCAGAGATTTAAGCGTTAAATATAAAATGTATGTATGCCCTGGCACACCATTATCATCATTTCATGACCCAAGCAAAACACTTTTTACATTTTTATACTGAAATAAATACACCTACAACTTATTAAATAAAAACATAGAAAAAACTAGCAGCAGCGGTAAAGTTTAGATCCCTGAAGGAAAGAAGAAAGTGAATGAATGTTTATAACTGAATACATTTACATATGCATACAAATTAGTTTTCTTTTTTTTAATGAATTAAGTAACGTTTATGACAACCTTTTTCCAAAACACAATATAGAATGTGAGATATAACAGGATAATGCATACGTTTATCATTTGTTTTCAAAAACGCTTGCAAAAAAGTGGGACCCCAAAAATGTACTGTGGGGCCCCATTTTTATGACTTGATGGGGTCTCTTGGACCCCATTTTGAAAATTGCTAGCGCCAACACTGCTGTCAACAAAGGAGAAAAAAATGCTTTATTTAAATAAATATATTATTTATAAAGCAAGTTCGAGTATCATTGGCAAATTTTCACCTTGTCCCGGCCTTGGCACGCATTAGGGCTGTGAATCTTTGGGTGTCCCACGATTCGATTCAATATCGATTCTTGGGGTCACGATTCGATTCAAAATCGATTTTTTTTTTCAATTCAACACGATTCTCGATTCAAAAACGATTTTTTTTGCCCGACTCAAAAGGATTCTCTATTCATTCAATACATAGGATTTCAGCAGGATCTACCCCAGTCTGCTGACATGCAAGCAGAGTAGTAGATTTTTGTAAAAAGCTTTTATAATTGTAAAGGACAATGTTTTATCGACTGATTGCAATAATGTAAATTTGTTTTAACTATTAAATGAACCAAAAATATGACTTATTTTATATTTGTGACAATATTGGACACAGTGTGTTGTCAAGCTTATGAGATGCGATGCAAATGCAAGCCACTGTGACACTATTGTTCTTTTTATTTTTATAAATGTCTAATGATAATGTCAATGAGGGATTTTTAATCACTGCTATGTTGAAATTGTTACTAATAATATTGATACTGTTGTTGATAATATCCATTTTTTTTCACTACTTTTGGATTGTTCTGTGTCGTGTTTGTGTCTCCTCAATTGCTCTGTTTATTGCAGTTCTGGGTGTTGCTGGGTCGGGTTTGGTTTTGGAATTGGATTGCATTGTTATGGTATTGCTGTGTATTCTTTTGTTGGATTGATTAATAAAAAAATAGATTTTTTTAAAATGAGAATCGATTCTGAATCGCACAACGTGAGAATCGCGATTTCAAATTCGAATCGATATTTTCCCACACCCCTAGCACGCATATACACTACCGTTCAAAAGTTTGGGGTCACATTTAAATGTCCTTAATTTTGAAGGAAAAGCACTTTAAACTAGTCTTAACTTTAAAGAAGTACACTCTATACATTGCTAATGTGGTAAATGACTATTCTAGCTGCAAATGTCTGATATTTGGTGCAATATCTACATAGGTGTATAGAGGCCCATTTCCAGCAACTATCACTCCAGTGTTCTAATGGTACAATGTGTTTGCTCATTGGCTCAGAAGGCTAATTGATGATTAGAAAACTCTTGTGCAATCATGTTCACACATCTGAAAACAGTTTAGCTCGTTACAGAAGCTACAAAACTGACCTTCCTTTGAGCAGATTGAGTTTCTGGAGCATCACATTTGTGGGGTCAATTAAACGCTCAAAATGGCCAGAAAAAGAGAACTTTCATCTGAAACTCGACAGTCTATTCTTGTTCTTAGAAATGAAGGCTATTCTACAAAATTGTTTGGTTGACCCCAAACTTTTGAACGGTAGTGTATGTGTCCTCTTTTCGGGATTTCAGAATATGGTCAGCCTACATAACAACTTTTATCAAATACTTTTTGGACCCATGTATCATATCATAATATCATTGAGATAACGTTTTTATGAACGCGAATATATTTTTTTAAATTATATACACTACCGTTCAAAAGTTGGGGTCACCCAAACAATTTTGTGGAATAGCCTTCACTTCTAAAAACAAGAATAGACTGTCGAGTTTCAGATAAAAGTTCTCTTTTTCTGGCCATTTTGAGCGTTTAATTGACCCCACGAATGTGATGCTCCAGAAACTCAATCTGCTTCTTCTTCTTCTTCTTCTTGTGATTTTATGGCGGTTGGCAAGCAACCTTGTGGTGAGCATTACCGCCACCTACTGTAATGGAGTGTGGATCGAGGTGGATTCCTACTCTAAATTATTTTATTTAACCCAGTGTTTTTAAAAAATGTGTGTATTGCTTTATAACCTGTGTGTTCTGAGTGCAATCCTAATATATCTTCCACTGCTAACCTAATATTCTCTTTCGCTAACTTATTTCCCAGTATTTCCCTTCCTCTATTATATTTTCTACAATGTATTAAACCATGTCTTACATGTTCTATCTGTTGGCAAGAATCACACAGTCCTGTAGCATGTTTCCCCATCAATTTCAATGAACTATTTAGATATGTATGTCCTAATCTCATTCTAGTAATAATGTCTTCTTCCTTCCTATTTCTATTGCCTCCTCTCATTACACCTACTCTCCTCTGGACTTTGTAATACTCTCTACCTTTTGTTTCCTTATTCCAATTATCCTGCCACTTTTCATTGTGTTCTATCTTAATGATGTTCTTCACTTCTTCTTTACTGTGCTTAATCTCCATGTTTACTTCTGTTTTAGTGGTTGCTTGTTTTGCGTACTTATCAGCTAATTCGTTCCCCTCAACTCCTACATGAGCAGGAACCCAAAGAAATGTTACCAGACCTCCCGCTTTATTTATTCTGTAGACTGCCTGAACTATTTCATAAACTAAATCTTGTCTTGTTTCTGACGCTATGTTTTTTATGCTAGTCAATGCACTGCTGGAGTCCGAGCACACGACTGCTTTTCTTGCTTTATTTTCTTCTATCCAATTAATTGCCATATAAATTGCTACCAATTCTCCCGTAAAAACAGATAATTTATCACTAATTCTTTTATTTAATACTATGTTTCCTTGTGGAATAACAGCTGCTGCTCCTACCTTATTATTTATAGTTTTTGATGCATCTGTGTACACCATGATGTTGTCTAAAAACGTTTCCTCAATCCATTGTTCTATCTGGTAACTACCGGTATTTAAATTTCTATTCTTTAGTAATTGCATGTTTACATTTGGGTTTTCATACATCCACGGTGGTATTGCGGGGATTGGTACTGTAGGGCTAACTTTAATATTATCAATTTGAACTTTATTACATCTGTCTCCTATTATCCACCCAAAACTATTCATTTTTTTCTTCTCTTTTTCTTGGCAGTTAAATAGTACTTGATGGGTTGGATGTCCTTGCTTGGACCCTTTTAAGTTTGCCCAATAAACTACTGACAGTTGATCTCTCCTCATATCTAAAGGTTTTTCATTCATCTCTACTTGTAATGCTGCAACTGGGGTTGATTTAGTAGCTCCACAACATAATCTTAAAGCCTGTGATTGGATCCTGTCTATTTTCCCAAGTAATGTTTTTGCAGCAGATTGATAAATAATGCATCCATAATCAATAACAGATCGTATTAAACTGATGTATATTGCTTTCAATGTCTGCCTATCAGCCCCCCAGTCTTTACCCCTCAAAGCCCTCATTACATTTAACACCTTTTTACTTTTCTCCACTATTTTGCTGATGTGGGTTGACCAGTTATTTTTATCAAACCATATACCCAAATATTTAAATACTTGTACCTCTTCTATATTTTCTCCATAGAGTTTAATTTGGATCTTGTTTTGTACTTTCCTCTTTGTAAAATGTATGACTTTTGTCTTTCCAACAGAGAATCTTAAACCCCACGCCGTTCCCCATTCTTGAACTTTATTTACCGCTTTTTGACTCTTCTTTTCTATATGATTAGTATTTCTACCTCTCTTCCACATCACTCCGTCGTCAGCAAACAGTGCCACATCCACTAACCCTTCCACTTCACTAAATACTTAATTTATCATTATTGAAAATAATACTGGACTTATTATACTCCCTTGCGGGGTCCCATTTTCCACTTCATATACTCTGCTGTATTCATTCTCTATTTTTACTAATATTTTTCTACTTGTTAAGAAGTCTTTTATCCATCTATACATTTTCCCTCTAATCCCAATTATATTTAGTTTTATCAGCAACCCCTGTTTCCACAACATATCATAAGCTTTCTCTATATCAAAAAATACTGCAATTATACTTTCTTTCTTTATTTGTCCCTTTCTAATTTCCTCTTCCAGCTGCACTGCTGGGTCGTTTGTGTTTCTTGCTTTGCGAAATCCACTTTGGTAGTTTTTTATTATTTCTTTTGACTCTAAATAATACACTAGTCTTTCATTAATCATTTTTTCCATTACTTTACCCAAATTTGAGGTCAATGCTATCGGCCTATGATTACCTGCCTCTTCCGGGTCTTTCCCTGGTTTGCATATCGGAATTATTACAGCTTCTTTCCACTCTGCTGGTAATTTCCCTTCTTCATATATCCTATTATATAATTTCAAGACCACTTCTTTGCCAATGCTGCTTAAGTTTTTGATCATCTGATAACTCACCTGGTCTTTTCCTGGTGTTGTATTTTTAACCTTTTTCAATATTCGAACCATTTCATTCAAATAAAATTTCATATCTATAGTGTTGGTTAAACTATTATCATTGTCTTCCACCATTTCCCCAATATTTAAACTAATTGTTTCTTCTCTCTTTTGTTTTTCTACATTTCTCAAATTATCATTACTGTGCACTTTAACAAATGTCTTTGCTAAAAGTTCTGCTTTTTCTTTATTTTCTACCACACACCGTGTCCCATCTTTCATCACATGATTTTTATGTTCACTTCTGATCCCTGACATTTTCTTGATCATTCCCCACACTTGGCCTAAAGGAGTAGTTCTATTTAATGATTCACAAAACGTTCTCCAATAGTGTTTTTTTGTCTTTTTAATAACGTACCTTACTTTAGCTTGGTGCCTTTTATATTGGATCATATCTTGGAAATTATGTGTTCTTCTCAATATTCTAAATGCTCTATTCCGTTCTTTTATTGCGTCTGTGCACGCTTGTGTCCACCACGGCACTATCTTCCTTCTTTTCCCTATACTACTCCTTGGTATGCTTTTTTT
This sequence comes from Entelurus aequoreus, assembly GCF_033978785.1. Lineage (NCBI taxonomy): Eukaryota > Metazoa > Chordata > Actinopteri > Syngnathiformes > Syngnathidae > Entelurus > Entelurus aequoreus. The sequence goes on along the minus strand of NC_084735.1, from coordinate 22,698,516 downwards.
GGCTGCTTCTATTATGCACTTTGTAATATCTGTATTTAGTTGTTCAATATCTTGATTTATATCCACTTCCTTTAATGTCATGTCGGTACTTTCCCTAAATTGTCCCCAATCACCGTGATTATACTTCCATCATCCTTCTTTTTTAGTGCTTTCTGTCCTTTAGTTTATGTTTATGTGAATGAGATTGGGTAGTGATCACTTCCTATAGTGCTGTCTTTATTTACTTCCCACTCTACCTTTCCTGCTAACCCTTGTGACACCAGTGTTAAATCTATTGCTGTTTCTTTACCCGTAACTACATCTAATCTTGTTCCCGACCCATCATTCACACACACACCAGTTCTTTTTCCTCCAAAAATGCTTCCAATGTTTCCCCATTCCAGTCATCCCTTTCACCCCACATTGTGCTATGTGCATTAAAGTCACCACACCAAATGATATTGCCACTCCAGTGCTCGACTATTTGTTTCTAGTTGATGAATTTGTAATTTCTTGCACGGATTATAGAAGTTTAGCACTTTGTATCTTTCTTTATTATTCCATACTTCTACCCCTACTATTTCTAGTTCTTGTTTTTCTTTTAATATTGTATAATGCATGTCTTCTTTAATAAATATGGCACATCCTCCTCCTTGCCCATCATTCCTATCTTTACGTATTGTTACGTATCCTTTTATTATAAAGCTTAATTTTGGCTTCAGCCAGGTTTCTTGAATACATATTATATGTGGTTTATTTTTCATATTATTAATATATCCCTTTAGTTCCTGTCCGTTTGCTACTAAACTTCTGGCATTCCACTGAATAATTAACATGGCGTTGGATTGTGGTAACATGACTCTGTCTCATCTACTCTCTGTAGTTCACCTTGTACCTGTTCCCAAGATAGTTCTTTTAAATTTAAGAACTTTGCTGCTGCTTTGACAATTATTTTGATCTTCTCAGTTTTATTTCTTGCCTGTTCTGTACAGTTTATGACATATGCCAGGAACACGACTAGCTTGTCCATAGAAAGTCCTGTATTTGTTGCCTCTTGTTTTTTATTACTTGAACTATTGCCACTTCTGTCTCGTTCTGAACTATTCTCACTTCTATCTTGTTCTGCACTTTCTTGATTTCTTACTTTAACTGCCTCTGCGTATGTAATATTTCTTTCTACTCTGATTTGCTGTACTTCTGTTGCCTGTTTCCTAATGACACATCCCCCATACGCTGCTGTGTGATTCCCGCCACAGTTACAACATTTCACCAGATCATTATCTCCACATTGTCCATATTCATGCTCCCCTCCACACCTTCCACATCTCAACTTAGCATGACACACACTGGCTATGTGCCCATAGCGTTGGCACTTGAAGCAGCGTACTGGGGGTGGGACGTAAGCTCTAACATAAAAGCTTAAAAACCCAATCATGATTCTCTGCGGGAGGACTTCCTCGACAAACTGTACTAATACTGATTCGCTCTCCATCTTTTCTCCATTTCTATATGCCATCATTCTTGTCAACATCTTGACAGTTCCCCCTTTTATTTGTCTTTTCAATTCTTCTAAATTTTCACCTCTTGGAATTCCTGTCACTACTCCTCTTGCCCCCTTTCGTTCTCCCACTTCGATTTTTTCCTTTATTATCTTATTGCAGTTTTTGCAACCACATTGCTTTACTTTTTTGCTCTCCATTTTTGCATTTAATCAAAATTCGCCCGTCCCTAAGCACCTTCGCTATCTCCACCTCTCCGATGTCCTTATTTAACCCCTTAACCAGTGTCATTAAACTTATGTCATTCATGTCTTGACTTGATTTAAATGTATATATAATCCTATAATTATCTTCCATAGTCTTTTTCCTTTTTTCTACTTCTTCATCTTCTTCATGGGCTCTTTTAGCACTCGACTTTCCTTCATGCCCTCCGCTCCCCTTCTTTCCTTTCTCCCCTCTAGTCCTATCCACGTCCATACCTTCCTCATACATCCCGTCACTATCCCCTTCCATCTCGATCCAGTCACAAAACAGTTTATGCACAACCGCCAAGAAGATTTGGATACTCTCACGTGTTTAGCCACCACTCTTGGTTTACTTCCGCCTTCCGTCAACTCAATCTGCTCAAAGGAAGGTCCGTTTTGTAGCTTCTGTAACGAGCTAAACTGTTTTCAGATGTGTGAACACGATTGCACAAGGGTTTTCTAATCATCAATTAGCCTTCTGAGCCAATGAGCAAACACATTGTACCATTAGAACACTGGAGTGATAGTTGCTGGAAATGGGCCTCTATACACCTATGTAGATATTGCACCAAAAACCAGACCTTTGCAGCTAGAATAGTCATTTACCACATTAGCAATGTATAGAGTGTGTTTCTTTAAAGTTAAGACTAGTTTAAAGTTATCTTCATTGAAAAGTACAGTGCTTTTCCTTAAAAAAAAAGGCCATTTCAATGTGACCCCAAACTTTTGAACGGTAGTGTATATATTTTTTCTTATTATTCTAATGTGAAAAAAAACCCTCCAAAAGTATCTATGCCTCACCTGGTGTGAATAGTGTGTATTTGTAGCGAGCAGCCTTTTTTTACATTGGGTAACATTTGGCAAAAATGCCATTAAAAAAAAAATTGCATGTATTTCCACGATGGTTATGGTCTGTGGAAGGTTCTGGTGCTTTCATTTTGTGTCGGCACAGTGTCTGGCGTCCCTTAAAGGGAAAGTGTCGCCGTCGGCTGGTGTCGACTGTCGTCCGGGAGAACGTCACCTTTCCAACAATGGTTCCGAAACTTCTAGGACCGGATAGACCGGGGTCACCGACGGGCAGCGGCGCTGGCTAACGGCTCTCTTCCCGGGTGGGGAGTGAGGTTGTAGGCTAAAAGAGCGAGGTGAGTGACGGCGGGGCCGCCATGTTTGTTTGTTTTTTCCCCGCGAGCTAACATGCTAACATGCTAACGCCACAGCTGTCGGGATGGATGGAAGCGGCGAGTAATGTCTTGACAGTGCAGCCTTTTAACTCCTCCTGGTCCCCGCTGTTTGCTTTATACTGCTGAAACTCGGTGGAGAGCTACACAAAGTATTTAATGTGGTTAACTCCCGTTGTTGACTTTCGTACAATTAAAAAAAACTAAACAATTTTTGATAAGCCCGACATTTAGCAACACTACGACACAGGGGTTCACACCACCACGTTTAAAATGTTCCCCCCCAGACTTTGCCTGTTGTCTTTTGGTTAATTTGCAACAACAGTTTGACAACCGTGCATTTATAGGGTGACGTTCTTGTGAAGTCACAGGCAGTGGCGTGTCCAGAGTTCGTTAAGAAATGATCGAGATCGAGCCTATTATCGAATCCTCTTATCGAACCGGTTACTTGTCGAATCTCTTATCAAATCCAGAGTCATACCAAAGACTGTAAAAATGGGACCCATTACCTCCTGAGCTCTGTAGAACTTGCACCTGGCTCGCTGACAACAAGCTATCCATCCACTTGGGTAAAACAGAATCCATCCTGTTTGGGTCCCACATCAAACTTAAGAGAGTCAATGACTTCACCATAAAAGTAGGTGACAGTGTCATCACCAGGAAAGATGAGGTCACCTACCTAGGTTCCATTCTAGAGGCTAACCTTTCCTGTGATAAAATGGCAACCAAGGTAAACAAAAAGGTTAACCAACGAACGAGATTTCTCTACAGAATTTCCTCTCTGGTCAACAAAAGCACCTTGAGGATTCTGGCGGGAACTCTCGTTCAACCCTTTTTCGATTACGCATGCACCTCCTGGTACCCTAGCACCTCCAAAACCCTCAAATCTAAACTCCAAACATCTCAGAACAAGCTAGTCAGGTTACTTCTAGACCTCCACCCCAGATCCCACCTCACTCCTACCCACTTCTCTAAAGTGGGCTGGCTTAAGGTGGAGGACAGAGTTAAACAACTTGCACTGAGCCTAGTCTATAAAATCCGCTACACCTCCCTGATACCGAAGTACATGTCAAACTACTTCCTTAACGTAAATGACCGCCATAACCACAACACCAGGGGGTGCTCCACTAACCACGTTAAACCCAGATTCCGAACTAACAAAGGTCTTAACTCATTCTCTTTCTATGCCACATCAATGTGGAATGCGCTCCCAACAGGTATAAAAGAAAGGGCATCTCTATCCTCCTTCAAAACCACAATAAAAGTTCACCTCCAGGCAGCTACAACCCTAAACTAACACCCTCCCCGGATTGCTAGTAATCAAATGTAAACAATCAAATGCAAATCTCTCTCTCTCTCTCTCTCTCTCTCTCTCTCTCTCTCTCTCTCTCTCTCTATGTCCACTACTTGATGTCCATATCCCCCCCCCCTCCCTCCACACCCCTGATTGTAAATAATGTAAATAATTCAATGTGATTATCTTGTGTGATGACTGTATTATGATGATAGTATATATGATAGTATATATCTGTATCATGAATCAATTTAAGTGGACCCCGACTTAAACAAGTTAAAAAACTTATTCGGGTGTTACCATTTAGTGGTCAATTGTACGGAATATGTACTTCACTGTGCAACCTACTAATAAAAGTCTCAATCAATCAATCAATCAATCCCTGCTTGGCACTCAGCAGCAAGGGTTGGAATTGGGGGTTAAATCACCAAAAATGATTGTGCGCACACCTTCACAATTTGTTTTGTTTTTAACCCCTTCTTAACCCTGGACGTACATTGAAAATACACGCAACCCTAACTCAAAATACCGGACATTTGAGGCATTTAAGAAACCCCGCCCGGACAGCCCCGCAAAAGAGGACATGTCCGGGGAAAAGAGGACGTATGGTCAGTCTATTATTATATACTTTTTGGTCCCATTTGCTAGGTGGTGAATTCTAACCCCGGCCGAGTCATACCAAAAGACTATAAAAATGGGACCCATTACCTCCCTGCTTGGCACTCAGCAGCAAGGGTTGGAATTGGGGGTTAAATCACCAAAAATGATTCCCGGGCGTGGCCACCACTGCTGCCCACTGCTCCCCTCACCTCCAAGGGGGTGAACAAGGGGATGGGTCAAATGCAGAGGACACATTTCACCACACCTAGTGTGTGTGTGACTATCATTGATACTTTAAAGGCCTACTGAAATGAAATGTTCTTATTTAAACGGGGATAGCAGGTCCATTCTATGTGTCATACTTGATCGTTTCGCGATATTGCCATATTTTTGCTGAAAGGATTTAGTAGAGAACATAGACGATTTAAGTTTGCAACTTTTGGTCGCTGATAAAAAAGCCTTGCCTGTACCGGAAGTAGCGTGACGTCACAGGTTGTGGAGCTCCTCACATCTGCACATTGTTTACAATGATGGCCACCAGCAGCGAGAGCGGTTCGGACCGAGAAAGCGACGATTACCCCGTTAATTTGAGCGAGGATGAAAGATTTGTGGATGAGGAAAGTGAGAGTGAAGGATTAGAGGGCAGTGGAAGCGATTCAGATAGGGAAGACGCTGTGAGAGGCGGGTGGGACCTGATATTCAGCTGGGAATGACTAAAACAGTAAATAAACACAAGACATATATATACTCTATTAGCCACAACACAACCAGGCTCATATTTAATATGCCACAAATTAATCCGCATAACAAACACCTCCCCCCTCCCATCCATATAACCGCCAATACAACTCAAACACCCGCACAACACACTCAATCCCACAGCCCAAACTACCGTTCACCTCCGTAGTGTTGTGTCGTTCGCGAACGATTCGTTCGAAGGATCGAATCTTTTGAGTGAACGTATTGAACCGAATCACTTCATGAACTGATTAGTTCCTTTCTCAGTTCAGTTGAGCTCCGCCGCGACCATGCCGGTATGAGTGGAACTGGCGCATTCTGTGACTCACTGAACCCTCGACGTCGGCGAACGACGCAGCCAATGAGAGGGCGGGGGGAGGGACTGAGCGAACGATTCGTTCACCGCGGATTAACGACATGAATCACTCAGTGAACGACAACGCTCTCGCTCTCTGCTCTGCTTGCCCCAATGCTGCGAGTGATTCTCCCCCCGTCGCGGGGATATGTTTCATGCCATTGGCATCCTTCTCCATTCATTCTCCAAGCTAACGGCTAGTCTTGACTCAAGCCACATGAAAACAAACACACGTCCCCATTATCTCAACACATAAAGTTAAAGAAAATCCGTGCAGGCTGAGCAGCAGCGACGCGAGGGGGAGGGGCGGAGGGTAACGTGTAGGGCAGGCTGTTTTGAGAATATTTAAAATAAAAATAATAACTAATGTATGTACACATACATAGGCTATTATTTACACAGTTATTGTAACAAAAATAAATTTCTCCTTGGGGATCAATTCTGATTCATATTATTATTATTATTATTATCCATTCTACTGCAACTGTTGTTGTTGTTGTTGTTTAGTAGCTATCATCATCATTATAATAATGCTGATTTGCAATTAAACTGTACTGCTGCTGCAGAAGTGATTCGGTACACATACTGAACTGCGGCCACAGTGTGGCGTTGTCAGTCACTGATTCTAGTGATTAGTACAGTCAAAAGAACTGCCGATCCCATGAAAACAAGCCACGTGAAAACTGTTTTGAGAAGATTTAAAATAAAAAATAATAACTAATGTATGTACACATACATAGGCTATTATTTACACACTTATTGTAACAAAAATACATTTCTCCTTGGGGATCAATTCTGATTCATATTATTATTATTATTATTATCCCTTCTACTGCAACTGTTGTTGTTAGATTAACGCAAGTCCCTACGCAGTGCGCGAATGTCTGCACTGTACTGTCTGTACTACGCACGCCCCCCCAATTTTTTTTGGGGGGGGGGAGGGAGGGGGGGGTGATTCGGTGAACAAATTTTTTTGAACGAATCAATTTAAGGAACTGATTCTAGTGATTCAGTACAGTCAAAAGAAATGCCGATCCCATCACTACACCTCCGTAAAGTTCATACAGCACATTTCATACAGCATATTTCCCCAAAGTTACGTACGTGACATGCACATAGCGGCACGCACGTACGGGCAAGCGATCAAATGTTTGGAAGCCAAAGCTGCGTACTCACGGTAGCGCGTCTGCTATCCAACTCAAAGTCCTCCTGGTTGTGTTGCTGCAGCCAGCCGCTAATACACCGCTTCCCACCTACAGCTTTCTTCTTTGCTGTCTTCATTCTTCATTAAACAAATTGCAAAAGATTCACCAACACCGATGTCCAGAATACTGTGGAATTTTGCGATGAAAACAGACGACTTAATAGCTGGCCACAATGGTGTCCCAATATGTCCGCACAATCCGTGACGTCACGCGCAGACGTCATCATACCGAGACGTTTTCAGCAGAATATTTCGCGGGAAATTTAAAATTGCACTTTACTAATCTAATCCGGCCGTATTGGCATGTGTTGCAATGTTAAGATTTCATCATTGATATATAAACTATCAGACTGCGTGGTCGGTAGTAGTGGGTTTCAGTAGGCCTTTAACTTAGGGCTGGGCGATATGGCCTTTTATTAATATCTCGATATATTTGGGCCATATCACGATACACGATATATATCGCAATATTTTGCCCTAGCCTTGAATGAACACTTGATGCATATAATCACAGCAGTATGATGATTCTCTCTGTCTACATTAAAACATTCTTGTTCATACTGCATTAATATATGCTCATTTTAAACTTTCATGCAGAGAGGGAAATCACAACTAAGTCAATTGACCAAAACTGTATTTATTAAAAAGTTATTAAGCAGTGGCACAAACATTCATGTCATTTCCAAAACAGAAAGTGCAAGATTGTCAGACATTTTAAAACAAGCTATTAGTGCACTTTTTGTGCATGATGTCACTAAGATGACATATCAAAACAACACTAAATTAAAGTGCACTTTTTGTACAGAACACCACTACAATAGTTTAAAACAAAGTGCACTTTTGTGCATGATGTCACACAAGATATTTCAATAAGTGTCAAATAAAAATGAGCTGCATAATAGGAAATCAAATAGTGTATGTCCTTCGTTCTGTGGTAGGTTCCTGCGGACGTTATCTCCTTCTGTTGTTGATTTTTTTTTCATACGGTGTTGATCTGGAAATTGTTCCTTCGGCATTTTGTTGGTGTGGCACCGACATGCAGTTTCAAGCACTCTTCATTCTCTAGCGGGTGACTTTTCAAATGATGCTACACATTAGCAGTGGTGCTACATTTTGTAGCAACGCTTGGTTTACATCTGGCAAAGCTGCGCCTAAGGCACTTTTTAGTAAGGGTGTCCGAATCGACCCGAATATCGGTTTTATCGATACCAAAAGTGGTGTTAAGACTCTACACATGTTCTTCGATTGAACAGGCACAGGCAAGGTCGTTCTAAAAGAGTTTACAACATTTACTGTGCTTCCCAGGCTACAGCGCGCACCAGTATTTAAGCTGCACCCACCAAATTTGAGAAGAAAACATATTTTTCATTTATTAGCCGCATCAGACTGTAAGCCGCAGATATATACCGGTACGAAAGGGTTTGTAAGTGTTTATTTACATACCCTAATTGTTTCCAAATGGTGCCTGTAACACAGCAGTAAAACGTCTGATCAAACAAAACAGAAGTCATTGTCATGGACCCACTAGCGGCTGAAGCTAGCTCTCCAATCAGCTACACCTGGCTCAATAACTCCACGGTGACGTTTTGGTGAACTTATGAAACTGAAACAATACTAAAAGAATGCCATTGTAAGGTAATAATACGTACACAGACACTAGAAAACGTGTTAGCTTATTCGCTAATGCTAACAACGCTATGATAGCACTTACAGATATGCATGAAAAGACAGACATCACCTATGGGACGGTTTAGTAAGTAAAAATTGTTTTATCTGGAACGATGAATGAAGAATCCTTTCGAGCATAACATCTATGGACTGTTATACTTCCGGTTCAAAGCACGAGACAGGAAGTACATTTTCAACCCTCAGCACCTGCAGTGAGCAAACTCGTCCAAAAGATGGCGCTATAGCACAAACAATAACACACCCTTTCAGTGTCTCTGTTGGTGCAAAATGAAAACTATTTATTGAATACAAAACATTATGGTTGTTAGCGAAGACAAATCGATAAAGTAGCCACACAGTTTTATAAGCCGTAGGATTCCAAGCGCTGGAGAAAAAAGTAGCGTTTTATAATCCGAGAAAGACTTATTTTTTTTATTTTTTTAAATTCATGATCGTTGATACTGTTACCTGATTGGCTGTTCGTTTGTAAATCCCGCTGATCAGTGATCACTTCTTGCGTTGCTCGGTTACCAGAGAGTGAGTGCCTTTGTTCATGCAACCAACCTTGCTTGGCAACTTCCGCTTTCTTCTGACGAGGAGTACAAAAAAAAAACATCAAACGCTTTTTTATTAATATAATGTGTCTATTGCGATTTGTATAATTGTTTCATCGCCCAGCCTTACTCAAACGGACCACCTCTCCCCCCCCTACACACTCACCCCAGGGCTGTGTGCTGAGCCCACTCTCGTACGCCCTGTACACACATGACTGTGTTCCCTGTCATTCTGCAAACAGCATCATCAGGGCTCATATCGGGGGTGGGATGAGACTGCCTGTAAGGAAGAGGTCCATGTGTGTTCTCAAAACGAGGCTGAATGTAAAAACAAAGTCTATTTTACGGTGTCATAGGAGATGGCTTTTCTTCATTTTATTACTTTTTGAACACTTTTTTTTGGAGAGCACCTACATTTTGTTGTTCGTGTTGTAAAAGCTATCTTGAGAAGCGTGCCAGGTGTTAATTTGTGGACAGATAATGGTCATTTTCAGAATGGAAAGATGTTTAATTGGATTTATTTGAGTTGTTGTGTGTTTGTCACTTAATTTGTTCATTTGTGACTTTGTGTTCCCCAGATGCAGTCTACCGCCGTGGAGGTGGGCGACGGCTCTGTGCTCCAGGTGTGTTTCCCCAGCACTCAGGCCTCGGTGCTGGACAGCCTGAACCAGCAGCGAGAGGACGGTCGGCTCTGTGACCTGGCCATCCACGTCCAGGGTCACGTGTTCAAGGCACACCGCTGCGTCCTGGCCGCCTCCTCGCCATACTTCCACGACCAGGTGGGACCTTTGACTCGGAAGGTGCTAATAAACAAGCGAACAAAGGAGCAGACATCTGAATGGTCAGGGCAGATTAGCTGTCATTTGGTTATTCATTTAGGATGTCACAAAACGCTAAAGAGACAGCACCTGTGTGTGAACATAAAATCACGAATTACGAACGTGTCAATATTCTTAAATGAAAACGAATACGAATACCCTACAATTTTAAGACCAGTTTAAAAACTGCAAGAATTTACATTTTGCACTGTTTGATCTTTATGGGGAACTGCACTTTTTTCGACCATCTTTCACAAACCTTATGTAAGACAAGAACACCTCTGTTTTTCTTTTTTAATGCACTCTAACTCGTAACTAAAAATAAACTAAAAAAGACTGCTCCAGAAAGAGAGGAAATAGTGGATAAAACAGGAAAAGTCACCTCGACAGTATGGTAATTTATTTTTTTGAAAGGGATCGTAGTCAGACCAATGTGGCCTGTAAATGATGCAAGGCTCTCATCCCCACCAAGATGGGATTTACCACACCACCTAAGCCGCGCTCACCCTTTAGAGCACAGCTGTAACTTCCTGGCACTAAACCTGCAGAAAATAGTTCTTCTCAGGTTTCTCTCTGTTTACATTTTCACACTTTGTACTATTTTATTACACTTTATTAAGCATTTCTTACATATTCCTCATTTTTGCATCTTCACTTTAAGAGGTTATTGGTAAGTGTTGAAATTAATTTTGTTTACATTGTTTGAGTGTTTTCCATAGTTGTCTTGACATTTATTTTCCCTTCTGCCTTGATAACCGAGGGGACTATACTTAGAGGAAAGTTACCGTATTTTTCGAAGTATAAGTTGCTCCGGAGTATAAGTCACAACGGCCGAAAATGCATAATAAAGAAGGAAACAAACATATAAGTCGCACTGGAGTATAAGTCGCATTTTTTGGGGAAATTTATTTGATAAAACCCAACACCAAGAATAGACATTTGAAAGGCAATTTAGAATAAATAAAGAATAGTGAACAACAGGCTGAATAAGTGTACGTTATATGAGGCATAAATAACCAACTGAGAACGTGCCTGGTATGTTAATGTAACATATTATGGTAAGAGTCATTCAAATAACTATAACATATAGAACATGCTATACGTTTACCAAACAATCTGTCACTCCTAATCGCTAAATCCCATGGAATCTTATACGTCTAGTCTCTTACGTGAATGAGCTAAATAAAATTATTTGATATTTTACGGTAATGTGTTAATAATTTCACACATACTGACCAGGGCTCAGAAAATCTGCAAAGTCTCCTCCCACCCCCACCAAGGACTGTTTTCACTGCTGGACTCTAGGAAGAGGTTCCGCAGCCTCCGAAGCAGAACCTCCAGGTTCTGTAACAGCTTCTTCCCTCAGGCCGTAAGACTCTTAAACGCATCATAATTAAATGATCCCCTCAACTCCCCCCAAAATGGATTAACTCGCTGGAATAAAAAAGACAATATAACATACATCCATAAACGTGGACGCATGTGAAAAAGTGCAATATATTTATCTGTACAGTAATCTATTTATTTATTTATATATATGTATTTATTTTATATTTATATTATATATATATATATATATATATATATATATATATATATATATATATATATATATATATATATATATATATATATATATTATTTATATATATATATATATATTATTTATATTTATTTATTTATTTATATATGCACCTTATTGCTTTTTTTTTATCCTGCACTACCATGAGTTTATGTAACGAAATGTCGTTCTTATCTGTGCTGTAAAGTTCAATTTGAATGACAATAAAAAGGAAGTCTAAGTCTAAGTCGCTCCTGAGTATAAGTCGCACCCCCGGCCAAACTATGAAAAAAACTGTGATTTATAGTCCGAAAATTACGGTATATTTGAATTCTGCTACGTCGCTATCTGTGTGTGTGTGTGTGTGTGTGTGTGTGTGTGTGTGTGTGTGTGTGTGTGTGTGTGTGTGTGTGTGTGTGTGTGTGTGTGTGTGTGTGTGTGTGTGTGTGTGTGTGTGTGTGTGTGTGTGTGTGTGTGTGTGTGTGTGTGTGTGTGTGTGTGTGTGTGTGTGTGTGTGTGTGTGTTTGAAGTTAATTTTGTGCTGACTTGTCTGATTGTCCTTCAAGGTCCTCCTGAAGAACATGTCCACCGTCTCCATCCCGGCAGTGATGGACCCGCTCGCGTTTGAGAGCGTGCTGAGCTGCGCCTACACGGGTCAGCTCCGGATGCTGCGCGAGGACATCGTCAACTACCTGACGGTGGGAAGCGTCCTTCAAATGTGGCACATTGTGGATAAATGCACCGAGCTGCTTAAGGAAGGCAGGGCCGCAGGGGGAGGAGCAAGCGGAGGTGGCGGTGTCCCACAAGCCTCTGGAGGCGGAGTCTCTGCGATCGTGGGTTACTGCAGCAGCAACGGGGTTGCGGGTGGAAGCGATGACAGCCATGGATCACGGGATCAAGCTCGACTGGTGGCGTCACAAGAGACCTCGCGTGCCTCCCAGCCTCCAAACCACCTATCAGTGAGCGAGAGCCAATCTCCCAGCAGCACCAACTACTTCAGCCCCAGGGACGGCGGCGCCGTCACGGCTGGAACTTCAGTGGAAGGAGGCATGGCCAGCAACACGCCTAGCTACTGTACTCCATCTGGGGAGGAGGCCTTCATGATCGAAGAGGACGAAGAAGATGAGGCCTACCACCAAAAAAAGAGAGGAAGAGGAGGAGGCAGCGGATGTAGGAAGAAAACCAACTCTGTGTCGGAGGAGGAAGTCAGTGATGGCTTTGGCGTTTCCTCCTATCAGGTGAGGAAGTGAACAAAAAACTGCAATGGTCACGTTTCCATTTTTTCCACCAAGAGGCTTCCCATACTGCTTTCTATCTCCGCCCATTGTATTTATTACCCAAATCTGCTATTTTGGTCCCCTTTAAACGTTTTAGGAAAGCATACAAGGACTTTTCGTAACCACTCAGCTGTTTTGATTCTGTCTGCTCTCCCGCAAAGGACGAGGAAGACTCGTCGGAGTCACCGCTGCAGAAACGCCCCGCCTACATCCAGCCCAGCATCATGCCCCGCAAGCAGTGGGTGGTGGTCAAAACGGAACAGGCGGAGGACGACGACCTCATCGTGGTGTCGGGGGAAGAAGGCGGAGGGGAGGAAGAGGACGACGACGAGGAGGACGAGAGGGGAGTGGCGCCGGGCAGGGACAGAGACGGAGGGGACTTCGGCATCTCGCACGTTCGAACTCTATCTGCCGAGGCGGGAGGCCGAGCTGAGAGCGACATGGACGCGCAGGTGAGCACGTAACTTAGCAACGCCTTAAAACTGTCGTACCAATCCATAAAATAATAAATCAAACAGAAACGTCGCTAACACCTACCCCATTTAGCAGAGGTGTGGACTCGAGTCACATGACTTGGACTCGAGTCAGACTCGAGTCATGAATTTGATGACTTTAGACTCGACTTGACAAAATGTAAAGAGACTTGCAACTCGACTTAGACTTTAACATCAATGACTTGTGATTTCACTTGGACTTGAGCCTTTTGACTTGACATGACTTGCTACTTTCCCCAAAACCCAAAGCTTAAAAAGTTATTTGGGAGCGCTCCGTATTTTTCATTTTCTTCGTCTGTGTCTATCAGCGTGTTGTTTCTGTCAGCGTGTGTGCTCTCAGTACAACAGCCAATCAGATTAGATCTACGTTGTTTTCATCACACAGCATTCATCCAATCAAATTGCAGGACAACCAATGAAGAAGAGTTGTCAAACAACGCAGCAGTGAGAAACAATTATGCCAAAGTTGGTTTTCCTTCGGGTATAAAAACTACGACTTGGTCAACAAAAAACGAATTGCCTTATGCAAATCACGCAGGTGGAATATTACAGACGGAGATGCAACAACTTCCAACTTCGTTCGACATTTGAAGTTGCACAAAGAAGGGTAAGTTTTGAATGTAAGATAACGTTTATTGGCTAAGTAACGTGACTTTTATTTGCTGTGTAGTTAAAGGCCTACTGAAATGAATTTTTTTTTATTTAAACGGGGATAGCAGATATATTCTATGTGTCATACTTGATCATTTCGCGATATTGCCATATTTTTGCTGAAAGGATTTAGTATAGAACAACGACGATAAAGATTGCAACTTTTGGTATCTGATAAAAAAAAGGCTTGCACCTACCGGAAGTAGCGTGACGTAGTCAGTTGAACATATACGCAAAGTTTCCTATTGTTTACAATGATGGCCGCATGAAGTGAGAGAGATTCGGACCGAGAAAGCGACAATTTCCCCATTAATTTGAGCGAGGATGAAAGATTTGTGGATGAGTAAAGTGCAAGTGAAGGACTAGTGGGGAGTTGAAGCTATTCAGATAGGGAAGATGCTGTGAGAGCCGGGGGTGACCTGATATTCAGTTGGGAATGACTACAACAGTAAATAAACACAAGACATATATATACTCTATTAGCCACAACACAACCAGGCTTATATTTAATATGCCACAAATTAATCCTGCATAAAAACACCTGCGTGTTTGTTATGCTAGCTCCTAGCTCCTCTGCTAGCTCCTAGCTCCATAGAACACGCCAATACAATTCAAACACCTGATCAACACACACAATCACTCAGCCCAAAAGACCGTTTACCTAACCCAAGGTTCATAAAGCTTATATATTTTTAAAAAGTTACGTACGTGACGCGCACATACGGTCAAGTTATCGAATGTTTAGCAGCCAAGGCTGCATACTCACGGTACCTGATATTCAGCTGGGAATGACTACAACAGTAAATAAACACAAGACATATATATACTCTATTAGCCACAACACAACCAGGCTTATATTTAATATGCCACAAATTAATCCTGCATAATAACACCTGCGTGTTTGTTATGCTAGCTCCTAGCTCCTCTGCTAGCTACTAGCTCCATAGAACACGCCAATACAATTCAAACACCTGATCAACACACACAATCACTCAGCCCAAAAGACCGTTCACCTAACCCAAGGTTCATAAAGCTTATATATTTTTAAAAAGTTACGTACGTGACGCGCACGTACGGTACGGTACGTGTTATGCTAGCTCATAGCTCCTCTGCTAGCTCCTAGCTCCATAGAACACGCCAATACAATTCAAACACATGATCAACACACACAATCACTCAGCCCAAAAGACCGTTCACCTAACCCAAGGTTCATAAAGCTTATATATTTTAAAAAAGTTACGTACATACGCAAAAAAAAGCCAAAGCTGCATACTCACAGTAGCACGTCTGCGTCTTTGTCATCCAAATCAAAGTAATCCTGGTAAGAGTCTGTGTTGTCCCAGTTCTCTACAGGCGTCTGTGTATCCAAGTCAAAAGTCCTCCTGGTTAGAGTCTCTGTTATCCGAGTTCTTCCATCTTGACTGCATCTTTCGGGAATGTAAACAAAGAAGCGCCGGCTGTGTACTGTTGTGGCTGACTACGTTCGAAAAATACGTCCATTTCGCACCGACAACTTTCTTCTTTGCTTGCCCAGCTTCCTTCTCCATAATGCAATGAACATGATTGAAACAGATTCACGAACACAGATGTCCAGAATACTGTGGAATTATGAAATGAAAACAGAGCTTTTTCGTATTGGCTTCAATGTGGAAGGCATACCCGTGTTCGCCGGTCTACGTCACGCGCACACGTCATCCTCAGAGGCGTTTCGAACCGGAAGTTTAGCGGCAAATTTAAAATGTCACTTTATAAGTTAACCCGGCCGTATTGGCATGTGTTATAATGTTAAGATTTCATCATTGATATATAAACTATCAGACTGCGTGGTCGGTAGTAGTGGGTTTCAGTAGGCCTTTAAATCAGTGAGGCTGTAAACTCACTGCTAACGTTATAACCATAGACATCTTATAAGTAGACGCAGCATCGAGGGCTACTGCCTACTGGCGCAGACGAGACGCGGGGCCGCCATCTTGGAGTGGTGATCCGCTCCACTCAGTGCAATTCATTTGGCAGGAGCAATGAACTGTCAGCGCATTTAATTCATTTTACCTCACTGAATACCACTGATTCACATGCTTTTTTGTCATACGTGTAGCTATGATAACGGACACATGTTTTGGCGTGTTTTATTATTCATAGTTTGCTTAACATTAATAGAATATTCTCATACGCTAAAAGTGACCAGACGTCCGAGATCAAAACTGGGAATATAATCCCAGCGAAGGGGAAAAAAACGGTCAGCTATTTTTAAGTTGAAGGAACAATATGATTAGGTTATATATACATGCTACATAAACAATGTATGAATACATTAGATATCTATATATCTTATAGACCGTATCTCTGTTGCTGCAGCAGCAGAGAGTTTATTCTGTCTTGACACTTTGTATTGATATTTTGTATTACATTCTTCCCTTAAATTATCATGTTTACAGTGATTGTTATATATGTATTTTTTATGTATGTCGCTTTGGATAAAAGCGTCTGCCAAATACTTAAACATAGACATACCGGTATATAAACACCTGAAAGTCTTTATATCAGCTAAAACCACCAATCTGTTTCATTGGATTCAGAATAAAACCAAATTCTGTTTTACCCAGCAAGGTTAGTATTTGAATATTGTTACTTGAAGACTTATTCCTGGTTACAATTATACTGTTAAGAAAGTATTGTCTTATATTTTGCCTAAAATGAGAATGCATCATCATCAGTGGCGGCTGGTGAATTTAGTTTTAGGTGGGGCTGAAAGTTTGTAAACCAAACCCCTGTAGGGGGTCATCCTCCCCCAGAAGATTTCTTTGTGATTTTCACATACAAATATTGAAGATCTTTGCTCCTTCTCAACTCTGTGGTAATATTCTTTTCATAAAATACAACCAATAGTACGTTAATGTTAAATCTTACTTGTGAAAAGTAATCCCCGATTCCTATTTTCAACAGTCCGCTCATTTGAGTAGAAAAACGCTGAACACCAGCCCGGCATCTTTGTTTCCTACCTGTCAACTGTTAGTTTAGGCTGCTCGCCGGCTCCTCATCACCACTTAAAGATGGCAGACGAATTTCTCGCATCACAGCAGCCAATGCTGCGTCTACTTATAAGATGTCTGTGGTTATAACGTCATTGCAAACACTGCAATCTGTTGCGTCCACTGCAGTTTGCTACCTTATTCATATTTTTTGTCAAGTGATTTGTTTTAAGCAGGGTTGCATGAGGTACCTATTCATAACGTTACGTTAGTCAATGTATCACACACAGTAACTTAACGTTAGACAGCGGTCAGCAGCACCGCGTATTTTAGCCACCTACCAAAAGACAAACATAGTCAAATAAAGGTCAGTTAAAATGTATACTATATTAAGTATATGTGTACATGATGCATAGGGCCCTGACATCTAAAAAGTACAACTCTGTTCATTGTTTTGTTCATGTATTTGTTTTTCATGTGTACGCACACATAAACACACATATAGTATGAGATGAGATAAGGTAAGAACAGGATAGAAACTGCTGTGGAACTAGTTACAATACAATATGCCATGGAAATACAATGTTAACACTTTTGTACAAATAAGTACAGTTGCACTTGTTTTTTCAAATGTGTTTATTCTGTAAAGGAATGAGTTAAATGTTTAAAATGACTGGTTAATAGTGCTATTATGAAGTGCAATGTCAGCACTATTTTTTTTTCCTGCAATTTCAAATGCACTTGTTTTAATAAATAAATACAGCGTTTTAAAAGCATACACAATATGTGTAAATATATTGGTCTGTGGTTAAAAGGACTTGAAAGGACTCGAAACTCAAAATGCAGGACTTGGGACTTCACTTGAGACTTTCCAGTCTTGACTTTGGACTTGACTCAGGACTTGCCTGTCTTGACTCGGGACTTGACTCGAGACTTGAGGGCAAAGACTTGAGACTTACTTGTGACTTGCAAAGCAATGACTTGGTCCCACCTCTGCCATTTAGCATAGCAAAGTATCATCTCTGAATGTGACGAAGCAAAAATAAATGTTTTTATGTCGGCTAACACAGCCAGGGCTGAGTAAGAGTTGGAGAATATTTGGCGTCAAAATCCTTGTGCGTAAAAAACAGGCTCATTTTTCAAAGATTCATGATGCATGCGGACTCTATTTGCGCTCGCAACGTGTCTATTTTGCCAGTCGGATCAACTTGCAACTCAGTTGTAATACACTTTTCCGGGGGGGGGATTAGATTTATATAACGTTTTTCTTTACATTAGACACTCAAAGCGTGCACGGAGAAGTGAGAACCCATCATTCATTCACTCCACATTCACATTTGGTGGTAGTATGCTACATGCCCAGTGGTAGACTGACAGAAGCGTGGCTGCCAGTTTGCTCCTACGGCCCCTCCGACGACCACCAAACATTCATACACAGTCATACAGCAGTGTGAGTGGCACTGGAAGCAAGGGTGAAGTGTCTTTCCCAAGGACACAACGGACACTTATGGCACTAATGACAATATCAAACAAACTGAAGACGTCTGGAGCTAAAGTCATAGGGAAGTTTCTTAAGCGCAAAAATTAGGACTCAAGAGGTGAAGCTGTATTTTTTTAAAAATTTAATTTTCATTTTATTATCAGTTTATTTAGAAAACATATATATCCAATCCACTTTATTTATATAGCACATTTAAACAACAAAATGTTTCCAAAGTGCTGCACAACAAAAATAAAAATACATATAAAACCAATATAAAAACAATATAAAATAAATATGATTAAAAACAATTTTAAAGGGTAAAACCAATTAAAACAGTAAATAGAAATCAAAATTTTAAAAACACAGAGGACCACACAACTCACGTAGTGTTAAAAGCCAGAGAATAAAAGTGGGTCTTAAGACGAGACTTAAAACACTCTACTGTGGGAGCAGATCGAACATGGAGGGGCAGAGTGTTCCAGAGCTTAGGGCCGACCACAGAGAAGGCCCTGTCTCCCCTGGTTTTAAGTCTGGTCTTGGGCACTACGAGCTGGAGTTGGCTCTTGGACCTCAAAGCGCGCGCAGGATTGTAAATTTGGATTAGATTGGATTGAAAACATATATATTATTTATTATTAATTTAGTTAGAATGTATTTATTTTAGCACTGCATTATTGTATGTAAATTAATTTTTCATCAGCTTTTATGAGTCCCTTTTTTTGCAATATATTTGAATCAGCCTAACCTAAGCCTTGATCATAATCTTTGTGATAAACAGATGCTTTCATATCATTTGACACGGTTTATTTTGTTACATTTTAAGATATAATTATTGAATACCATTAATATCAAGAGTAGGTAGGATTACTCATTCTGTGTTCATTTGTTTATTGGGCCCCAATTCCCTCTGTAGTGGAAAGGTTGGGGCCCGAGGTCAAAAAGGTTTAGAATCCCTGGTGTAGAACATGCATATTAAATGTCAATATACACAACATTGTCTTATTTTGTTCAAAGCAGTGGTTCTTAACCTTGTTGGAGGTACCAAACCCCACCAGTTTCATATGCGCATTCACTGAACCCTTCTTTAGTGAAAAATAAAATGTTTTATTTTTTTCAAATTCAAGACAAAGTTATATGTTTTTGGTAACACTTTAGTATGGGGAACATATTCTAAGTTACATAGACTTAATTTAGAGTTTTTTGGACACTAGGGGAACATATTCTAAGTAACAAAGACTTAATTTAGAGTTATTTGGTTAGGGTCAGGGTTAGAGGGTTAGGGTTATAATAAGGTCATGCCGAATAAGGCATTAAAAAGTACGTAATAATGACTAGTTAAGAGCCAATATGTTACTAATTTGCATGTTAATAAGCAACTAGTTAATGGTGAATATGTTCCCCATACTAAAGTGTTACCATGTTTTTTACTGGTGCACAAAATGAACCGTGCATGAACATCACCTTGTTCAAAGAACAAAACCAACACAGTGCATAAACTCACAACAAATTACACACCTGCAAATCAGTGTGACTTCTGCTGTTGCCGTATCCGTAATACGCCGATAGGGAGAAGTTTTTATTTACACGATGAGTCGGGTGTGTCTTCACCTCCGCCGAACCCCTTAGGGTTCGATCGAACCCAGGTTAAGAACCACTGGTCTAAAGACTGTAATCTTTTCAAAAGGGACACAGTTCGATGGTAACAGTTCTCTTTGGTTGGCTCTGACCAGGAGACAGTGGGCGTTTAACGTGACCAATCTGAAAGGAGGGAAGTTCCTGGGTCGTGTATTCAATGCCTGCGGCTAAGTGCTAAAAGGGTGGAATGTCGTGGAGAAAGACACGTTGCGAATGCAAACAGAGTCCCCGAGCGAGCTTAGTCCACAGAATTTTGTCACAGTTTTGACACCCCAAGAATACCCTTTCTCATAGGCGCCGTCCCATCTCTGTTTACGGCCCTGACACGATCTCGAAGACGTCCCCCATTTTGTGTCCTATGGTTCTTGGCAAAAGTTCAATGAACCGTGTGTGTTTGTTTGTCCAGATGGACTACTGCCAGTCTTCAGAGGACTTCCTGAAGTTCGAAGGCAGTTTATTGGACCCGTCTTTAGCTCATCACCTTCACGAAAACTCTGCAGGTCAGAACCAGAACTCCAATCGTGCAGTTTCTGCGCTGTTGGGCCAGGTTCAGGCTGCGGCCACGGCCCGCGCCCAGCTCTACCCTCTGGACATGCAAGGGAACCAGCTCCTTGTCTACGGACAGACGCCTGGACTCTCGATGGACGCCGCCGCACCGCCTCCTTTGGGCATGGCGGGTGCAATGATGGTCGGCGCCTCCTTCAAAGGTCCCAGTGTGGAGCATGGCCCCGCCCACCTGTCGGCTCAGGGCAGCTTGGGAGGCGAGGGCGCAGATGGCAGCGGCGTGAGTATGGGGAAAGTGTTCATGTGTCACTGCGGGAAGACGTTCACGCACAAGAGCATGAGAGACCGCCACATTAATATGCACCTCGACCTGCGACCGTTCCACTGCCCTGTGTGCGCCAAGAAATTCAAGATGAAGCATCACCTCACCGAGCACATGAAGACGCACACGGGCCTCAAACCGTACGACTGTGTCGGCTGCGGCAGGAAGTTCATGTGGCGCGACAGCTTCATGAGGCACCGCTCGCACTGCGAACGCCGCGGCGGGCCGAGCCAGGGCTGTGACAGCGGGCTGAGAGGAGGAGCGGGAGACGATGTCTCAGATCTAAATCCCGCTAATCACCTCCTCCCACCAGGCGAGGGGGGTCTGGGAGGAGGGGGAAGAGGAGGCGTGTCCGCCTCTGGGAGCAGCGGCGCCAGCATGATGGCCACAGGGGCGCTCGTGGGCGTGTCCTCATCAAGTCATGGGTCAGGGATGTTCGGTGGTCCAGCTCTAGGTCACACCGTGTGCAGTGACCGCGCGTGTGAAGTCGGCGCCAACGACAGCGTGACTTAACCCAGACTGGACTCGCGCAGATGGTCAACCTTTTTCTAATGGACCTTTATGTTGCATATTAGACCACTGGGAAGCTTGAATCTATTGGACACAGTAAAAAAAAAAAGGCTGACCTGCGTGATAAACACAATCAACTTTGGAATTTAATTAGCTGGCAGGTGAAGCCATTAACAGAATAGTTTATAGAACTGTTTGTTGATAGGTAGATTTCATAGGGCTCAATGATAAACCGCCCCATTTGCTAATGCAAAACATTTTGTATACATGCCACGCCCACCAGGCACTCAGGAACAACACTATAAGGAATAGTATGTTTGAATTGAATCTGTAAAACAGTGCTATCTGCTGGATTTGTTTGGTCAAAGGTCTGAAATATTCAACTTCCCAGTTTTTTAGAATGCAACATGGCAAAGAAACGAAGGAACGCTGCGGTGTCGTGCTGTGATCTTGTAGTTGCGTCTTCATGGCTCTTTAAAACCGTTCCATTTGTGCTTTTTTCCCCCCCATATAAAAACACTTCTTGTCGGCGCGCAGGTACTTGAATTGAAGAGGGGGAGGTTTTTAGACGTGGAGGCGGTTGTGTTGACCCTGCAGAGGTCAGGGTTAATCTGCCTGGCAACATAAAAAAGACACACGCCGTTGTGACTCTGAGAAGACAGATTGGGAAAATAGAGAACTTTTTTTAGGAAATAATGTTGACTACTACTACGACTACTAGATGACTGTAATACTGAGAAGGATTTGAAAGTTTAAATGCTGCTATAGCATTGAATGTATTTAAAGTCTATATTTGGTCTCCTTGGACAGAAACACCCATGTTCTATGTTAGCACATTCTGAATCCATTCCACGGGTCTTACTTTGCAGCTGGCAGCTCACACACTGTGTGGACATTTGTTTCACCTGCTTGTTTTTATTTAAACAAACAAAAAAAAATCATATTTGCCTCCAACAACCCTGACTTACTGTGTGAGACAAGAATAATGCGTCAGTTCGTTGTTCTCTGCGTGAAAGGTGGAAGTAATGTACACTTTTGACCTCTCCAGATGAGCAGGATTCCCAGCAAACACTCGACGACCTCATAGTTCCTTTGACTTTGTTGAAGAAGCGGTTTCCTTGTTTAACAAAATGTCTCCGCATTTCTTCCACAGTCCACTGTTTGCATCTTTGACTGCTCTGCTTCTATTGTTCACCAAAATAACAATAAATTATTAGGTGCACAAACCATTGTCTTTGTTGACTTTGATGTCATACATATAGTCTTTTTTTATTTTTTTGTAATCCGCCAAGCTCCAGCTGGGCAGTGATGATTAAAGCAGGTCTTCAGAGTCAGTTAAGCAATGAACTACTGTGTGGTTTAAATCCTAATCTATTTCCCCCTCCAAAATTAAGTTAAAGTTAAAGTACCAATGATTGTCACACACACACTAGGTGTGGCGAAATTATTCCCTGCATTTGACCCATCACCCTTGATCACCCCCTGGGAGGTGAGGGGAGCAATGGGCAGCAGCGGTGGCCGCGCCCGGGAATCATCTTTGGTGATTTAACCCCCGATTCCAACCCTTGATGCTGAGTGCCAAGCAGTGAGGTAATGGCTCCCATTTTTATAGTCTTTGGTATGATTCGGCTGGGGTTTGAACTCACAAAAATGTACATCTTTCCCAGCCTAGAACTTAAAGAAAATTATTTTAACCCATATGAAACCATCTGGTCAAGATGCCACCCGAACGCCTCCCTAGGGAGGTGTTTCGGGCACGTCCGACCGGTAGGAGGCCACGGGGAAGACCCAGGACACGCTGGGAAGACTATCTCTCCCGGCTGGCCTGGGAACGCCTTGGGATCCCCTGGGAGGAGCTGGACGAAGTGGCTGGGGAGAGGGAAGTCTGGGCTTCCCTGCTTAGGCTGCTGCCCCCGCGACCCGACCTCGGATAAGCGGAAGAAGATGGATGGATGGATGAAACCATAGTGACACATTGTATTTTCCAAAAGGTTTATTATACAGCTTTGCCGTCATGCTTTTGAATTTTGTGAACAATAATTTTTCAACATCAAATTATGCTGAAAATGTAATTGAAAAAACATTTGTGAGCAAAATTTTTGTTTAAATTTCAGTTTGTCACAATACAGTGGTTTAAAATTCAGTGTTTAAAAATCATTGTAAAAATAAAAAATAAAAAAGATTCAGTGCAGAAGTATTTAGCACGTCAAAACTCCAGACCCACTTCCGATTGGCCAATGTCACGTGACTGAAAACCTGACCCCTCATTGGCTTGTTTTGAGACCGGCTCAATTGCTTCAGTCTTAATTTACCGGAAGTGGGTGTTTGCAATTAATTTTTGTGACTGAATTTTTACGCACTGTATTTTAACAAACTGAATTTTTATACACCAAAATTGTTGTCAGCATACATTTTATGTAAAAAAAACGTAAGTTAATATTAATTCTTTAGAGGTTTCTGAAAATAAAGAGAACTGACACAATGTCGACGGTGTTCCACTGGTATCGATACCAAGATAGACATTTGGCTCGACCCTCACGGCTTCCCCAAAATGGCAGCGTTTCAGGTAAAAAAAACTGCGAATAAGCTAGCTCATTTCCTCAAGCTTAATTTTTGGCAGTAAAAAGTATTTTTTTTAAATCTTTTTGACAAGTGTAGCCCTTTACTCTGGTGTCGAATATTAGCAAACTGTTTTCTATACTTCCCGAATGAGCTCGTTCATTAAAAAAAACAAGCCAGGAAAATATTGCTAGCTGGCTTTTACACTACTGAAAATGCTAATAATTATGAAAATAAATGTCACTATTTATATTATTTTCAGTGAGTATATCTTCTTCGCTTCAGTTCAAAGTACATGTGTGGTATTAAGCACGACAAACGTGCTTAATGTTAGTTTTTTGTATTTTTAAATAAGGAATGCCCGTTAACAATGTAAGACAAGTAACATCACCCATCTTCGACATGAATTAATATTATTTTAGTACGAAACATATATGTATTGTATCTTAATTATTAACGTTATAATTAACAATAATAAAAGTAGAAGTGACCATCAAATGTGTGTGTACCCAAACAGTCGCCACGAGCTGCGAACGCAGCCGATAATTGCCGAGCGTCGCCGAGCCCAGTAGATGCACAAAGCAGCACCACGGGAAACCTCACTCCTGTTGTCCGCCGAGCTGTGCTGTTGTCGCCTTCTGTTCTACCGCGGTCGTTAAAAGGAGAGAAAAGGTGGTTTACCACAAAAAAAAACAACAACACTTCTCTGCATCCTCATTTGACGAAGGTAAGCTTCTCGCACCACTGCAACAATATTTAGCATTTTCATTGCTGACAGGATTGGGTCCAAAACGGGGATGCATGCGTTTGGACCTCATTTAGGGCGTGTGAGCACAGGAGCAGACTTGATGGGCTTAAAATCACCTCCACACCATGGTGGCTAATTTACTGCTCATTATTTCACACACACACACAGACCCTCCCTCCTTCCACCCATTCATCCTGAATGTCCTGATGCTTGCATGCCTTTGTCCAGCCTGTGTGGAGTTCTGATCCAGCAAAGTGCTGGTTGCCTTCCAACATCCCAAAGTGTCAATGGTGGAGCCGGGCTGCCAGGTGTGGCAGTGAAACATTCACAGTGTTGGAAGTTGGGAGTGTGGTATGGCGGGGGGACACTCTCCCATCAGCCTCCATTCTTTTTTTCCCTCTATCACCATGGTGACTTCTCCTCCGCCCCCTTTTCTTCTAAAAGGAAGTGGGCCAGGCGGCATGCATGTTGGTGGTCCCGACACACCCTAAAGGTCTGCACCATCAGCTGCATGGAGGATAAGGTTGGGGAGGGGGGTAAGTAGTAAGTACACACACAATCCCCCCACCCCCTCCCAGCCCGGCACCCTGCAACACCATTTTGACTGGTGTCGTGTTTGCAAGTGCTAACCACTGAGATGGATGATACAGAAAGCTGTAGACAAAAAGTGTAAGAATGACGGAGACTCTACATCTCCTCCTCCTCCTCCTCGCTGAGTGGGCGGGACAAAAGCGCAGGCGGCTGGCTGACAGGATGGAATCTGCATCGCCGCTGCTGCACGCTTGTTGTGTGTCAGCACACACTTGCTAATTGGAGCTGAATGGCGAGGCGGCGGGACAGCAGTGGCCGCAACATCTGCAGTCAGAAGGTGTTCCACGTTCCTTCCGGACAAGGCTGGTGCCTTCACACTAGTATTTCAGTCGTGGTTGTTGGTACGTACTAGGGATGTCCGATGATATTGGACTGCCTATATTATAGGCCGATAAATGCTTCAAAATGTAATATCGAAAATTATCTATGTTTGTTTAAAAAAGTAAAATGTATGACTTTTTAAAACGCTGCTGTGTACACGGACGTAGGGAGAAGTACAGAGCGCCAATAAACCTTAAAGGCACTGCCTTTGCGTGCCGGCCCAGTCACATAATATCTACGGTTTTTCACACACACACAAGTGAATGCAAACCATACTTGGTCAACAGCCATACAGGTCACACTGAAGGTGTGACCTTATAAACAACGTATAAACAACTTTAACACTGTTACAAATATGCGCCACACTGTGAACCCACACCAAACAAGAATGACAAACACATTTCGGGAGAACATCCGCACCGTAACACAACATAAACACAGCAGAACAAATACCCAGAACCCCTTGCAGCACTGACTCTTCCGGGACGCTACAATATACACACCCCGCCCACCTCAACCTCCTCATGCTCTCTCAGGGAGAGCATGTCCCAAATTCCGAGCTGCTGTCTTGAGGCATGTTAGAAAAAAATAATGCACTTTGTGACTTCAATAATAAATATGGCAGTGCCATGTCGGCATTTTTTCCCATAACTTGAGTTGATTTATTTTGGAAAACCTTGTTACATTGTTTAATGCATCCAGCGGGGCATCACAACAAAATTAGGCATAATAATGTGTTAATTCCACAACTGTATATATCGGTATCGGTTGATATCGGTATCGGTAATTAAGAATTGGACAATATCGGAATATCGGATATCGGCAAAAAAGCCCAAAGATTATCAGAAATCCTCTCGGGCACATGTGGCAAACTCAAGGCCCGAGAGCCACATCTGGCCCGCCACATCATTTTAAGTGGCCCGCCACGTTATTCAATGTGGTCTTTCACGATATTTAATTGTCACGGGTGGTTACACCAGGCCGTGCCTTTATGTTGCGTTTTGTTAGCGTTCTCCGGTGTTTTTGTGTTAGTTCCTGTCCTGTGCTTTTATTTTGGTGGCCCTTCCGGTTTTGTTGGTGTTTTCCCCTGGCTGCTTCACAGCATTTCCCCTCACCTGTTTTCTGTTTGCAATCAAGACTGTTTAAGTTGATCCTTTTCCCTACCTTGGTTGTCGGGACATTGTTAACTACACTGCAAAAACTGAAATCTAAATAAGATTAAATATCTCAAATAAGGGTGATATTTGCTTATTTTCTGTCTGATAAGATAATTCTTCTCACTAAGCAGAT
This sequence comes from Entelurus aequoreus, assembly GCF_033978785.1. Classification (NCBI taxonomy): domain Eukaryota; kingdom Metazoa; phylum Chordata; class Actinopteri; order Syngnathiformes; family Syngnathidae; genus Entelurus; species Entelurus aequoreus. The sequence goes on along the minus strand of NC_084735.1, from coordinate 22,671,469 downwards.
TTTATGTTCGTGTTTTACTTGTTTTAAGGGTTTTGGTCTTAAATGATATCAGTAAGATATTACAGCTTGTTGCTGAGATTTGATGACCTATATTGAGTAAAACATGCTTGGAACTAGAATTTCTACTGATGCAAAGCTGTGTCATCAACACTAACAAGTATAAAACTACTTTTTTAAAGTAATAATTTCTTACTTCAAGCATGAAGAAAAAAAATCATGATGCCGAGCGCATATCATTATGTCAAGATAATGGCACTAGCATTTACTTAATTTAAGAATATTTTTCAACATATTGAGCAAAAAGGTCTTTTTTTTTCTACCAAGAAAAGTGCACTTGTTATTAGTGAGAATATACTTATTTTAAGGTATTTTTGGGTTCATTGAGGTTAGCTAATTTGACTTGTTTTGGAAAGTCTTGACAAGCCGAATTTTCTTTTCATAATTTTGCTTAGTTCAAATAAAATACCCCTAATTTTTGGATTTTTTTTTTTCTTGTTTTTGAACACTGACTTTTTGCAGTGTACTCTCTGTTGTACTGGTGACTATTGACGATCCTTTGATGCCAAGCTCTTGTACACTCCAACTTTGTGGAGGCCGTCTGCTCCACAATTCCTGTGAGTGTTTTGCTGGCTTTCAGCAGTTTTCTTTCATAGTCTGTCCCGTAGTCGGGCAGAGTACTTTCCCATTGCTCTCGCTTTTTGTTCTATTATTATATTATTAATAAATCCCCTTTTTTACCTCACGCTACCACCTCGTTTGTCTGCATCCTTAAAATCACAACAACCTCCTGCGTCTTCCACGACGCACCGCTTGACATGAATGTGGTCCTCCACGTCATTTGATGTGGTCCACCACTGCATTTATTGTGGCCTGATACGTCATTTAACGTGGTCTGCCACATAATTTAACGTAGTCCGCCACATAATTTAATGTGGTCTTTCACGTTATTTAATGTGGCCCGCCACATAATTTATGTGGCCTACCACGTTTTTGAACGTCGTCTGCCACATCATTCAATGTGGACTTTCTCGTTATTTAACGTGCCCGGATACATCACTTGACGTGGTCTTCCATGTAATTTAACATACAGTCGCGATCAAAAGTTTACATACACTTGTAAAGAACATAATGTCATGGCTGGCTTGAGTTTCCAATACTTTCTACAACTCTTATTTTTTTGTGATAGAGTGATTGCAGCACATACTTGTTGGTCACAAAAAACATTCATGAAGTTTGCTTCTTTTATGAATTTATTATGGGTCTACTGAAAATGTGACTAAATCTGCTCGGTCAAAAGTATACATACAGCAACGTTAATATTTGCTTACATGTCCCTTGGCAAGTTTCACTGCAATAATGCGCTTTCGGTAGCCATCCACAAGCTTCTGGTTGAATTTTTGACCACTCCTCTTGACGAAAATGGTGCAGTTCAGCTAAATGTGTTGGTTTTCTGACATGGACTTCTTTCTTCAGCATTGTCCACACGTTTAAGTCAGGACTTTGGGAAGGCCATTCTAAAACCTTAATTCTAGCCTGATTTAGCCATTCCTTTACCACTTTTGACGTGTGTTTGGGGTCATTGTCCTGTTGGAACACCCAACTGCACCCAAGACCCAACCAAGATTTTAGGTTGTCCTGAAGAATTTGGAGGTAATCCTCCTTTTTCATTGTCCCATTTAAAGCACCACTTCCATTGGCAGAAAAACAGGCTCAGAGCATAATACTACCACCACCATGCTTGATGGAAGGATTGGTGTTCCTGGGATTAAAGGCCGCACCTTTTCTCCTCCAAACATATTGCTGGGTATTGTGACCAAACAGCTCAATTTTTGTTTCATTGTTTCAGTATTGTAAAAGCTTGTTTTTGATACTAAATATTATAATATGCCTTTCACAGTTATTAAATTCAGTTTTACACATTAAATAACATTTACAGACGTCTGTGGTACGGTACACAGCATGGCATTACACAACATTGTGTCTTGTCAAGGCATCTTCCTGCTGGGAAATGTTGAGTAATGTGAAACAGCACCCTCTGCAGGACTCTTTCTCTACTGCAGATAGCACCATTAAAGAAGAATTGCATACATTTAAAGCAGAGTGGACTTTGTAAATGGGCGGAGGTCTACTGTCCTGCAAAAAGGCAAGTCAAAGAACCTTTATATGTGACAGGAGTGCTATTCCTTTGTAAAAGGGCCTGCTGCCGCAAAAAGGCGAGTCAAAGATCCTGTATGTGACAGGTGCTCCATCCATGCTGCTATTAGGAACCTGCTGCAAAAGCATTCCTCCCTTTTGAATAGATCTCAAAGTCTGACACAAAACACAATAACCTTCCTCTTGTTTTGTGTGTTTTCTCTTTTTCTTCCAGACTGACAAAGATGATGAGAGGGATGGCGTGTGTGTTGCTGGGCAACCTGCTCTTCACGGGTAAGCACAAATGTGACGGCTCGCCTGGGAGGTGGTCAGTTGAGATTCCATGCGAAGCTCATCACAGAGCACTTACCCTGCCTTTTTTGTGCTGACTCACCTGGAATACTGTTAGCTGTGGCAACATGGCGACACATGTAACCCATGTGCAAGCTTAAGATTTACTATGGGTCCAAAAGGACTCCGCTCATAAAAGTGTCATAAGTCAGCAATACATGTCTATTTTTTGACTTTCAAAGCTTGAAACTTCAAATCTTTCAATTGATATCAAGTTTTTATTATTACAAAAGGGTTTTTGTTTGGGTGATTACATCATTGAATAGGTCAATAATTCATGACAACATTGATTTTGATACAGGTAGGGATGGGTACAAATTTTCGGTACTTTTGTGTGTGTTAGGGTTGTCTCAATACCAAAATGTATTTTGATACTTTTCGATACTTTTCTAAATAAAGGGGACCACAAAAAAATTGCATTATTGGCTTTATTTTAACAACAAATCTTAGGGTACATTAAACATCTATTTCTTATTGCAATCAAAGAACAATTTAGTCCTTAAATAAAATAGTGGACATACAAGACAACTTGTCTTTTAGTAGTAAGTAAACAAACAAAGGCTCCTAATTAGTCTGCTGATGTATGCAGTAACATATTGTGTCATTCCCCATTCTATTATTTTGTCAAAATTACAAAGGACAAACTGTACAAAATATTATTAATCTACATCTTTCTGTGTGGAGTTTGCATGTTCTCCCCGTGACTGCGTGGGTTATCTCCGGGTACTCCGGCTTCCTCCCACCTCCAAAGACATGCACCTGGGGATAGGTTGATTGGCAACACTAAATGGGCCCTAGTGTGTGAATGTGAGTGTGAATGTTGTCTGTCTATCTGTGTTGGCCCTGTGATGAGGTGGCGACTTGTCCAGGGTGAACCCCGCCTTCCGCCCGAATGCAGCTGAGATAGGCTCCAGCACCCGCCTCTACCCCGAAAAGGGACAAGCGGTAGAAAATGGATGGATGGATGTTCATTTACTGTTAATATCCGGTTATTTTCCATTTCAACATGTTCTATCTACACTTCTGTTAAAATGTAATAATCCCTTATTTTTCTGGATACTTTACATTAGTTTTGGATGATAACACAAATTTAGGTGTCGATCCGATACAAAGTAGTTACAGGGTCATATATTAGTGATTATTTAAGTTCTCATTTGTCCAGGGACGTATTTCCTGAGTTTATGAATATAATATTACCGTAATTTAAAAAAAGAAAAAAGATTTTGTGACCATAAAAAATATTGATGTAGTATCATAGTAGTATCGACTAGATACGCTCTTGTACTTGTTATCATTACAGTGGATGTCAGGTGTAGATCCACCCATGGCATTTGTTTACATTGTGACGCCGGTGAGCTATCGTATCCTCCTACGGTGTGTAGTGAAGCATGTTTAGCTCTTCCTCGTCCTGCAGGGATGATACTTGTAAAAACTCACTTTATTTGTCGCCGTGGAGGAGAGGATTAGTGACGGATGGACATTAGCCGCCAACTGCCCTGAGATCGGTAGGTTGTGAGTTCAAACCCCAGAGTCATACCAAAGACTATAAAAATGGGACCCATTACCTCCCTGCTTGGCACTCAGCATCAAGGGTTGGAATTGGGGGTTAAATCACCAAAAATGATTCCCGGGCGCGGCCACCGCTGGTGCTCACTGCTCCCCTCGCCTCCCAGGGGTGATCAAGGGTGATGGGTCAAATGCAGAGAATAATTTTGCCACACCTGGTGTGTGTGTGTGACAATCATTGGTACTTTAACTTTAACTAGCTAGTCATGTTTTAAAACACCTCTTCCTGAGGGCGTTTCAGTGTTACCTTTATCGTCAGTTTTTAAGCCAAAATGCGTCCGTTCTCCCTTTTCTGTCTACACACTGTGTCTGCTTGTAAGTACTCCGTGATTGTGCGCTGCTGAACATGCTCCTCTGCTTGTAAAAAAACGGCAATGTCACGACGTGACGACGACGCCCCGTCATGCCTGTACTATACTCTTTTCAAAAAGAGTATAGTACCGTTTTTTATTCATTAGTACCGCGAAATCATACCAGTACCGGTATACCATACAACCCTGAACCATGGATTGATTAACGTGGACCCCGACTTAAACAAGTTGAAAAATTTATTGGGGTCTTAACATTTAGTGGTCAATTGTACGGAATATGTACTGTACTGTGCAATCTACTAATAAAAGTCTCAATCAATCAAAAAAAAAACCTAGTGTGTGTTAATGAATATTCATTGATTTTGATAATAAAATACAATTTTATCGCAAAATTAAAAAAAATAGCTGATTATGACAAATTCTATGCACTTGTTATACAGTATCTTGTTCTATTGTCACATTTCTAAGTATGTAGATATGACATTAAGTTGCATTTACAAATCCAAGATGTTAAATGACACTTAAGTATAGTTTATGGTGTGTTGTTTTGTTTTTACTGTGCTCCAGAAAGTGTTAATACTGTAAGTATTGTAATTACGACACACCAGCTTTTTGATTATAACGTGCATCTTAGTTGTCGTTTTCATTCGCAAATTTGGAGGTGTTAAAGCCGCCATGTAAAATCGTTAATGCTAAAAGCAATGCCAATGTATACCTTAGCATCAAGCTTGCGCATTTTTGGAAAATTGAAGCCTTCTTCGACTTACATTTGAGTGTTTTTTGAGTCAGTTACTTTGTTGGCATTGAAAATTGTGACATTACCTAGAGGTAGCATGACTGAGTTCGCTGGAGGGATCACTATGTACCAAAGTGCTCAAAGAGCACTGGCTTAGTCGGCAAATGGGAGTGACGCCACGCGCAACCCAGGTACCGAAACATGGAACCGTTGGATTTTACGTGGTGCCCCGTAGGAGTCAGTGCCAAAAAAGTACCAGATTCAGTACCCATCCCTGAATACAGTAGACAACAAAAGATTATGTTTACATAGCCTACTGAACTAGAATGAGAGGTGAGGTTGAGTTCATTGAGTTCACAGTTCATCTTGTATATAACTGCCAGAGGTATTTTTTTATTGTATTTGCAGTGGTCTAATGGCAGTTTAACTCATTTACGCTCATCAAAGCGAAGAAGAATTATGCTCATGATTTTCTGAAGCCAAGCCAAGGGTTAAGGGGCACAATTACACCAAAACAATATTTTCTTGTTTTTCATTCGGCAAGAATGGGATTTATTTGGTTTTCATGTAAAAAGCATAGTGATATACCAGGATTACAGTCTGTTGAAAAATAGCAGTTATAATGGAAGTCAATTGGGCCGAAAGAGAAAGTGTGTACCGTATTTTTCGGACTATAAGTCACAGTTTTTTTTCATAGTTTGGCCGGGGGTGCGACTTATACTCAGGAGCGACTTATGTGTGAAATTATTAACACATTAGCGTAAAATATCAAATAATATTATTTAGCTCATTCACGTAAGAGACTAGACATATAAGATTTCATGGGATTTAGCGATTCGGAGTGACAGATTGTTTGGTAAACGTATAGCATGTTCTATATGTTATAGTTATTTGAATGACTCTTACCATAATATGTTACGTTAACATACCAGGCACGTTCTCAGTTAGTTATTTATGCCTCATACTACGTACAATTACTCAGCCTGTTGTTCCCTAATCTTTATTTATTTTAACTTGCCTTTCAAATGTCTATTCTTAGTGTTGAGTTTTATCAAATAAATTTCCCCCAAAAATGCGACTTATACTACAGTGCGACTTATATAGGTTTTTTTCCTTCTTTAATATGCATTTTCGGCTGTTGCGACTTATACTCCGAAAAATACGGTATACTTTATGTTTATATCATTGTAATCAAAAACACAATGCAATTCTATAAATAAATAAAAACTCCAAGGCGAAATTTCAGACCACTAACCTTCAAACTGAACAGTCATATCGCATAAGGAACACATGTAACACCTGTTTTACAAAACCCAAACCCAGTGAAGTTGGCACGTTGTGTAAATGGTAAATAAAAACAGAATACATCCATCCATCCATTTTCTACCGCTTGTCCCGTTCGGGGAGTGCTGGAGCCTATCTCAGGGGGTGCTGGAGCCTATCTCAGCTGCTTCGGGCGGAAGGCGGGGTACACCCTGGACATGTCCCCACCTCATCGCAGGGCCAACACAGAGAGACAGACAACATTCACACTCCAAAATAGAATACAATGATTTGCAAATCATTTTCAACTTATATTCAATTGAATAGACTGCAAAGACAAGATATTTAATGTTCGAACTGAGGAACGTATTTTTTTTTTTTACAAATAATCATTAACTTAGAATTTAATGGCAGCAACACATTGCAAAAAAGTTGACACAGGGGCATTTTTACCACTGTGTTACATGGCCTTTCCTTTTAACAACACTCAGTAAATGTTTGGTAACTGAGGAGACCAATTTTTGAAGCTTTTCAGGTGGAATTCTTTCCCATTCTTGCTTGATGTACAGCTTAAGTTGGTCAACAGTCCGGGGTCTCCATTGTGGTATTTTAGGTTTCATAATGCGCCACACATTTTCAATGGGAGACAGGTCTGGACTACAGGCACGACGTCCACAGTTTCCAAAAAAAATTTGAAATGTGGACTCTTTAGACCACAGAACAATTTTTCCACTTTGCATCAGTCCATCTTAGATGAGCTCGGGCCCAGCCAAGCCGGCGGTGTTTCTGGGTGTTGTTGATAAATGGCTTTTGCTTTGCATAATATAGTTTTAACTTGCACTTACAAATGTAGCGACCAACTGTAGTTACTGACAGTGGTTTTCTGAAGTGTTCCTGGGCCCATGTGGTGATATCCTTTACACATTGATGTTGGTTTTTGATTGCCTGAGGGATCGAAGGTCATGGGCATTCAATGTTGGTTTTCAGCCTTGCTGCTTACGTGCAGATATTTCTGAAGATTCTCTTAACCTCATGATGATGTTAAGGAACGTAGATGGTGAAATCCCTAAATGCCTTGCAATAGCTGGTTGAAAAATGTTGTTCTTAAATAATTTTCTCACGCATTTGTTCACAAAGTTGTGACCCTCGCCCTATCCTTGTTTCATGGAAGCTGCTTTTATACCCAATCATGGCCCCCACCTGTTCCCAATTAGCCTTTTCACCTGTGGGATGTTCCAAATAGGTGTTTGATGAGTATTCCTCAACTTTCTCAGTCCTTTTTGCCACTTGTGCCAGCTTTTTTGAAACATGTTGCAGGCGTCAAATTCCAAATGAAAAAAATAAAGTTTTCCAGTTTGAACGTTGTCTTTGCAGTCTATTCAATTGAATATAGTTTGAAAAGGATTAGCAAAACATTGTATTCTGTTTTTATTTACCAATTACACAACGTGCCAACTTCACTGGTTTTGGGTTTTGTAGGCCCTCGGGGGTCCAAAAAGGTTGATGTTAATTTCATCTTGTCTGTTCTTTCTTTCATTCGCAGTTGCATCAGCGTCGCTGAAAGGTAAACTTAAAATGTCCACATTATCCCAGTGCACCGTTTGATGACTTAAACACCAATTATTGTCTTGTGTTCTCCGTCTAGTCAGAGAAGAACACAGGACGGCCTTCTTCGGCGAAGATATTCACATCGACATCCCGCCCGGCGACGTCGGCGAGGTGGTGTTCACACCCAGGACCAATAAGTCCTCCCATGTGGTTCTTCTTCGCTCGGGCGTAGTGGTGGACCAACGAGGGCGCCTCAATTCTTTTGGCCACCTGGTGTTGGAGGACGTGCAGGAGGAGGACGAGGGCGTCTACTTAGTCAGCAAAAGCGGCCATCTGCTAAAGCGCCTTGTCCTCATCGTCAGAGGTAAAGACGCACACCTACCGCCGTCGTTCAAGGTTCATGTGGTGTTTTTTTGTCTGCGCTTGTTTAGACTGCGCCGTGGAGCAGGTGGTCAAATACGGAGACACGTACTACATCCACTTGAACCAGGTGAAAGGTCCAATCAGCCTGGAGTTCAGGTACGCCGGTCGAGAATAAATCGCCTAGTAGAGGGTAGGGTTTACCGTATTTCCTTGAATTGGCGCAGGGAATATAGTATTTGCACGTCTAGAATTACTGCCGGGTCAAACTCGTTCCTCAAAATAATTAACGCATGCTTGGCCTTATCGCCGGTTCATTATTAACGCAGGATCAAATTCGTTTCGCAAAATATTAATTTTATTATCACATGTCTATAATTTTCGCCGGGTCAAACTCGTTTCGCAAAATATTTAGCATATGTCTAGAACTTCCGCCGGGTCAAATTCGTTACGTCACGAGTGATGATTTACCTGTCCTCCTTTTCAAAATGGAGGAAGCTGATTTCAGTAGTTTGCAATCGCACAAAGGAAAACAGATAAAGAGTTATTCAGTAGGATTTAAAGTCCAAGCTATTGAATACCGGTACGGTATGCTAAAAAGAACAGTAAGCAGCTATGTTTTATTAATATACCGTAGCTGCGTGTGTCAAATACGGTATGAGTCATTAAATGACTCCCGCCTCCTGGTGGTAGAGGGCGCTAGTGATCCTTCTTGCGACTTCCGGTACTGCAGAAGAAGTGACAACACGCAGCAACAGATCGTCTTTTTTTTCCTCTCGCCTGAACTTTTAACATGGAGGATTACATACCGGTATCTAAAATAAAACAGTTTTCTAAACTGGACTTTCAATCGAAGCAGGAGGTAATAATTAAAGGAATATCTCCATCGAGACAGAGAGACTTTTAAAACTGAAGAAAGAAAATAAGAAAGACTTCTATAAACAAGTTATCGATGCTTTTGGTCAGAAGGAGCTGCAAATGGACTCCATTTATAAGTACAGGTAAGACCATAATAACGTTTTTTTTCTTAAATGTGCTTTTCATGATGGTATGCTTACATCACACTCAAAGCGCACGCCTAAATTTACCGCATTCCTTTTGGTAAACACCGGAGTGAGAAGAGGTTTTAAAATAATTAGCGCATGCACGGCCATCCCGCAGGCTTCCGGTAAACGGCGGAGTGACAGGAGGTTTTAAATTAATTAGCACCCCTGCGGCTATTCAAGGAAATACGGTAAGCGGTATATGAATTCTGAATCTGGTTTGGTTCAGTTTGGTACAAAGGCATACACCTTAACTGAGGGACAGGAAGTGTAACAAAAACAGTGCCTGCCTTTGGCGAGCGGGAGTCACGGCTCGCGATAGTGCCAAGGAGAAGTCAGAGTTTGAAACCCTCTTCCGTCTTGGTAACACTTGGTCTTCCAATTGAAATATGTATTGGGAAATACGCGACAAGCTAGAACTACTCATGCTGCATGCCAAGCAATAAGAAACTTTACCTCATTTTAAATAATTTTCAAAGATTTATATTTATGGTATTTTCCGGACTATAGAGTGCATATAGGGCGCACCCACAAAATTTTAGAAGAAAAAAATGTTTTTCTCATATATTAGCCGCATCAGACTATAAGCCCCAGATACACTACCGTTCAAAAGTTTGGGGTCACATTGAAATGTCCTTATTTTTTAAGGAAAAGCACTGTACTTTTCAATGAAGATAACTTTAAACTAGTCTTAACTTTAAAGAAATACACTCTATACATTGTTAATGTGGCAAATGACTATTCTAGCTGCAAATGTCTGGTTTTTGGTGCAATATCTACATAGGTGTATAGAGGCCCATTTCCAGCAACTATCACTCCAGTGTTCTAATGGTACAATGTGTTTGCTCATTGGCTCAGAAGGCTAATTGATGATTAGAAAACCCTTGTGCAATCATGTTCACACATCTGAAAACATTTTAGCTCGTTACAGAAGCTGCAAAACTGACCTCCCTTTGAGCAGATTGAGTTTCTGGAGCATCACATTTGTGGGGTCAATTAAAGGCTCAAAATGGCCAGAAAAAGATAACTTTCTCTGAAACTCGACAGTCTATTCTTGTTCTTAGAAATGAAGGCTATTCCACAAAATTGTTTGGGTGACCCCAAACTTTTGAACGGTAGTGTATATACGTTGTGAAATGAGTTATTTACACAGAAAGTTTCTGTAAATGCTTATTTACATACCTACCGTATTTTTTGTATTATAAGTCGCAGTTTTTTTTCATAGTTTGGCCGGGGGTGCGACATATACTCCGGAGCGACTTATGTGTGAAATTGTTAACACATTACCGTAAAATAGCAAATAATATTATTTATCTCATTCGCGTAAGAGACGAAGCAAATGTCCGCAATCGTCACACACACGTCAGCAATTGTCACACACGTTAACCAATAAGAATTCGGCGGGGGCGAGTCATGGCAGAAGTGCATTGTGGGTCATGGGATGCTAACTGCTGCTACATCCGTAGCTATTAAAATGGATTATTTCAACATTGGCGGTAACTAGGTATGTCCGATAATGGCTTTTTGCTGATATCCGATATTACGAAATTGTCCAACTCTTAATTACCGATACCGATATATACAGTCGTGGAATTAACACATTATTATGCCTAACTTGGAAACCAGATATGGTGAAGATAAGGTCCTTTTTAAAAAATGTTATAAAATAAGATAAATTAATTAAAAACATTTTCTTGAATAAAAAAGAAAGTGAAACAATATAAAAACAGTTACATAGAAACTAGTAATGAATGAAAATTAGTAAAATTAACTGTTAAAGGTTAGTACTATTAGTGGACCAGCAGCACGCACAATCATTTGTGCTTACGGACTGTATCCCTTGCAGACTGTATTGATATATATTGATATATAATGTAGGAACCAGAATATTAATAACAGAAAGAAACAACCCTTTTTTGTGAATGAGTGTAAATGGGGGAGGGAGGTTTTTTGGGTTGGTGCACTAATTGTATGTGTATCTTGTGTTTTTTAAGTTGATTTAATAAAAAAAAAACGATACCGATGATAAAAAAAATGATACAGATAATTTCCGATATTACATTTTAAAGCATTTATCGGCCGATAATATCGGCAGGCCGATATTATCGGACATCTCTAACGGTAACTTATAAAAACTGAGAAGGGCTGAACTAAAATGGCACCGAAAAGGAAATCATATACTGCAGATTACAAGCCGGACATAGTGAAATATGCAGCAGAAAACGGCGATCGAGCAGCAGAAAGAAAGGAAACGGCGCATACCAGAGGCGACACCGGGGAGGAAGATTTCATCGGATTTAGCGATTAGGAGTGACAGATTGTTTGTTTGGTAAACGTATAGCATGTTCTATATGTTATAGTTATTTGAATGACTCTTACCATAATATGTTACGTTAACATACCAGGCACGTTCTCAGTTGGTTATTTATGCCTCATATAGCGTACACTTATTCAGCCTGTTGTTCACTATTCTTTATTTATTTTAAATTGCCTTTCAAATGTCTATTCTTGGTGTTGGATTTTATCAAATAAATTTCCCCAAAAAATGCGACTTATACTCCAGTGCGACGTATATATGTTTTTTTTCCTTCTTTATTGTGCATTTTCGGCCGGTGCCACTTATACTCCGGAGCGACTTATACTCCGAAAAATACGGTAAATTTTTTCCAAACGGTGGCTGTAACACGGCAGTAAAACGGCTGATCAAACAAAACAGAAGTCATCGTCATGGACCTACTAGCTGTGGAAGCGGGCTCTCCAATTAGATAACAGACTCAACAACTCCACGGCGACGTCTTAGTGAATTTACTGAGGAATTTGTGAAACTGAAACAATACGAAAAATAATGGCATTGTAAGTTAATAATACTAACACAGACACTCGTAAACGTGTTAGCATATAAGCTAATGCTAACGACGCTAGCGCCATTACATTACAATAGCACGTACAAATATGCATGAAAACATTCCTACAGACATCACACATGTTCAGTAAGTTTTAGTTGTATTGTAAAACTTACGAACGTTGCCTGGAGTGATGAATGAAAAATCTATATGAAAATAAACACTATGCACGGCTGGAAGAGAAACACTGCACTCCAATTGCTTGGATTTTACTGACGTCACGTCCAGCTCACGTCCCATCCCGTTAGATACGCGTGGTGGTCAAGTTAGCTCGGTTCTCGATGGACATTAGGTGTCAATTAAGCCTTTCTCAAAGAAAAATGCCCTATGTTTGCTTTTTTATTGGCTGTATGGATTGTTCAAATCGCGAAAAATTTTAATGTTTCATCGGAGTTCCTCGAAAGGTAGTCAAAAAGGGCAGAAGAGTGCAAGATTTTACGAAACGGCGTCTAGAAAAGTCCAAGGGAGCAGAGTGGATGAATGCACGAGTTTGCAGTGATCGCTTTAAGTGTTTGTTTGATATACTTGAAATGTTTATTATTTCCCATTGAAGTATTATCTTGATATCATTTGTATTTCTTAAACACATGTTTGCTATAAGTGTTTCAAAAAGCACCAACTTGGCGAGACTAAACCAAAGAAATCAAATGTGAGCAAAACGAAGCTTTCAGCGCATACACACATACTTGCCAACCTTGAGACCTCCGAATTCGGGAGATAGGGGGGGTTGAGGTGGGGGGAGGGGAGGCCGGGTTTGGTGGTAGCGGGGGTGTATATTGTAGCCCGGAAGAGTTAGGGCTGCAAGGGATTCTGGGTATTTGTTCTGTTGTGTTTATGTTGTGTTACGTTGCGGATGTTCTCCCGAAATGTGTTTGTCATTCTTGTTTGGTGTGGGTTCACAGTGTGGCGCATATTTGTAACAGTGTTAAAGTTGTTTATACGGCCACCCTCAGTGTGACCTGTATGGCTGTTGATCAAGTATGTCTTGCAGTCACTCACGTGTGTCTGTAGAAGCCGCTTACAACATGTGACTGGGCCGGCACGCTGTTTGTATAGAGAAAAATCGGACGCGACGACAGGTTGTAAAGGACGCTAAAGGCAGTGCCATCACGGCATGCCCTCAATATTATTGTCCGGGTGAAAATCGGAAGAATGGTTGCCCCGGGAGATTTCCGGGAGGGGCACTGAAATTCGGGAGTCTCCCGGAAAAATCGGGAGGGTTGGCAAATTTGCATACACAGTGTTGACATCTATAGTTATATTTTGATAAAGACGGGGAAAACACACTACTCATAAAACAGCGCGTGCAACAGCAACAAACATGGCTTATTTAGACGCAAAGTTAAATCGGGAAATGCAACCTTGCCCGAGCAAAAACGAGTCTTGATATCAATTTCCTTGACTCGGCCACACACAAAGAAGTTGTAGACCACCCTCCTTTTTCCAGTTTCCATCTGTTTTTGTTGTGTATAATGATGTCTGGAGCGCAATCGTTCGATATGTCTGGGAACGCGACCAACATATAATCCTTAATCACGTGACAAATCTTTTTTTTTATAAAGTATAGGGATTTATTCCATTGCAGAGTTAGATTTTTTTGCTCGTATCTGCTTTTTTTGCAGGAAGATTTAGGCCTCTTTTGTACTCAGATAGTTTGCACGCAGCTTGCTGTACAGCAGCCATCTAGGCTTGGTTGACCACCACTGGTTTTCACTTCCGGGAAGAAGTCACGTGAAGAAATCCATGCAATACCCGTAAATGCAAGGACACCTGCAGTGAGCAAACTCGTCCATAAGATGGCACCATAGTACAAACAATACAACACTTTCTCTGTGTATTAGCTTGCTTTTTAAAAAATTGTTTTATTTATTTTTAGTATGACTGTTATCGGAGAAATACCATGAATAAGCCACATGGTTCAAAGTGTAAGAAAAAAAAATATTATAATTATATTACAATTTACTGTATATATTTTCTTCGTAATATTCCGACTTCTTTCTCGTAAAATTGCTGTATTTTCTCATTTTAAAGAAACTCTTGCAGGAGTACATCTTTTTTTTCTTGTAAAATTTAGAATAGAATAGAATATATCTTTATTGTCATTGTACATTGTACAACGAAATTGTAAGCAAAACTAATTTAGTGCAAATTCATAATAACACATAAAAACATGAGAACATAGATAAATAGATAAAAATACATAAAAATACCAAGCACACAGCTCACATGCACAGTCATTCTTGTCTTGTGTTCAGTGACACTATTGCTCTCGGGTAAAAAGTGTTCTTAAATCTGTTTGTCCGGCATTTTATTGTCCTGTATCTCCTGCCCGGGGGCAGCAGTTCAAAAAGTTTATTTCCAGGGTGAGATGGGTCCTTTTTGAGGCACCTGGCACTGTACATTTCATCTAGGGAGGGGAGAGAGCAGCCAGTGATCTTCATGGCAGTTTTTATGACCCTCTGAAGTGCATTTCTCTCTGCCGCCGTGCAGCTGGCATACCATACACACATGCAGTATGTCAGCACACTCTCTATTGAGCAGCGATAGAAAGACACTAGCAGTTTTTGTGACAGGTGGTTCTTTTTGAGGAGTCTCTGAAAGTAAAGTCTTTGCTGTGCTTTTTTGATGGTCCCTGAGGTGTTCATACTCCACGACAGGTCTTCCTCGATCTGGATCCCCAGGAACCTGAAGTTAGAGACCCTTTCCACATAGTCCACATTGATGTACAGTGGTTGGATGTTCATCGTTTTTTTTCTTCCGGAAATCCATGATCAGTTCCTTCGTCTTGGTGGTGTTAAGGACCAGGTTGTTTTCCCTGCACCACCCAGTCAGCCGCTCCACTTCATTTCTGTAGGCAGACTCATACCTCCCGGAAATGAGTTCCACTACTGCGGTGTCGTCTGCAAATTTAATAGTGTTATTGCTGGCATGAGCAGGGGTGTAGTCATGAGTGTAGAGGGTGTAGAGTAGGGGGCTTAGCACGGTGCTGATGCTAATGGATGCTGAGAGGTGGGAGCCTACTCTCACCCTCTGAGAGCGATTTGTCAGGAAGTCCAGGAAAATGTAGACCTTCATATTGTAAAATGGTGACTTCTAGGTTTTTAAAAAAAATTTTAATTCCGACTTTTTTTCCTATCTTTTTCTTAAGAAAAAGTCGCAATTTAAAAAACCTTGAAGTTATAATCTTCCAAGATAGAAGTCGCAATTTTACAAGAAAAAAAGATGTTCTTCTCCAAGAGCTTCTTTGAAATGAGAAAATATGGCAATTTTAAAAGAAAGAAGTCTGAATATTAGAAACAATCTCAGTTTTACAAAAAAATACATTAAATAAAAACATACATCTTAATATTAGGAGAACAAAGTCAGAATATTGTCAATCAATCAATCAATGTTTATTTATATAGCCCTAAATCACAAGTGTCTCAAAGGGCTGTACAAGCCACAACAACATCCTCGGTACAGAGCCCACATACGGGCAAGGATATGTGTGTAATATATATATATATATATATATATATATATATTTTTTTTTTTTCATAGTTTGGCCGGGGTTGCGACTTATACTCAGGAGCGTCTTATGTGTGAAATTATTAACACATTACCGTAAAATAGCAAATAATATTATTTAGCTCATTCACGTAAGAGACTAGACGTATAAGATTTCATGGGATTTAGCCATTAGGAGTGACAGATTGTTTGGTAAACGTATAGCATGTTCTATATGCTATAGTTAATTGTATGACTCTTACCATAATATGTTACGTTAACATACCAGGCACGTTCTCAGTTGGTTATTTATGCATCATATAACATACACTTATTCAGCCTGTTGTTCACTATTCTTTATTTATTTTAAATTGGCTTTCAAATGTCTATTCTTGGTGTTGGGTTTTATCAAATTAATGTCCCCAAAAAATCTGACTTATACTCCAGTGCGACTTATATGTTTTTTTTCCTTCTTTATTATGCATTTTTGCCCGGTGCGACTTACACTCCGAAAAGTACGGTATATATGTATGTATATATATATATATATGTGTGTGTATATCACACACACACACATATACATACATATATATATATATATATATATATATATATATATATATATATATATATATATATATATATATATATATATATATATATATATATATATATATATATACATGTGTGTGTGATATATATATGTATATATATATATATATTGTATATATGTTCTGAAAATGACAAATGGTGTGTGGCCCCTCAGGGGAAAGTTTGGACACCCTTGTTTTAAAGGGTAGTATTTCAAGAGTACACACACAATTTTGTACCAACATTTTTTATGAAGTGAGAAAAAATTTCCAATACTACGAGCATAAAAATAGGTAAACAAAAAAAACAAAAACACATTTTTTTAAGAAAAATGTTTTGTTTAATGTGATGTAAAAATCTTAAATTTACATTAAATAAATTGCAATCTTAAAAGAAACATTTTTATGTTTAAATATTTTACAAGAAATAATTAAATGTTATTAAAAAAATATCTGAATTTTACAAGAAATTGTTAAAATAATACATAAGTCAAAAATGGTATTATTACGGGAAAATTGTGGGAATTTCACAAGGAAATGTTGTTATTTTACAAGAATAAAATTGTAATACTACGATCCAAGATTGGATTTATCGGAGAATTACTTACTTTTTAAAAGTCAGGTTTATATTTTGCATATTTTTCCTTTAGTAGCCCAAAATGAACTGAACCGTGACCTTAAACCTGAGGTAGCGTACCGTACAGTACGACACAACAGAAAGTAGTTACAATCCACCTTAGTGGAAGTCATGTTCAAATATTCCAGAGGCTTCCGCAAGCTTCGTCACTTCACCTCCCGTTGATGCTGTCTTTCCCCGGCCGTGCTCAGGCCCGGTCCCGTCCTGCACATCAATCATTCAGACCCGCTACACGCTACGGAGCCGCCGGCCGTGCTCCTGTACCCCCAGCCGCTGGGGCTGGCCGACGCTTACGCCGGACGTCTGAGCGTGTCGGAGAAAAGCGTGGCGCTGCACTCGGTCAAGAAGGCGGACGAGGGGAGTTTCACCGTGCTCGACTTTGAGGACAAAGTCCGGAGGAGGAACTGCCTCCACGTGCGAGGTAAGAAGCGGTCCCGCCGGCAGTGTGGTGTTTTCACTCGGTTTTTACACTTTTTCATTGGACCGCAGAGCACCAGGACTTCATGCGCCCTTCAAATGGAGAGGACGTGGCCATGAAGCTCTACTTACCGCATTCCAACGTCAACGTGGTCTACAGGCCCAAAGCAGCCCAACAGGGCCGGCTGGTCCTTGAGCAGGGCGTTCTGGTGACAGCTCAGGACCCCCAGCTGGAGGGGCGCTTGAATGCAGAGGGCTCTGTGCTGGTCTTGAAGAAGGTGCGCATGTCTGACGCCGGCGTCTTCAAAGTCACTGACCTGGCCGGGTTCCCTGTGGCTCACATCTACGTCGACGTGGTCGGTAAGAACTGAAACACTAGTCTACTGCATCGCTATTTGGATGATTGATTAATGATACCAGCTGCTAGGCTTGTCACCATACCAGAGTTTCAGTGATCGATACCAATACATTTCCACAGTTTTCTGTGCTTATTCGATACAACAATAAACATCTGAACTCATGTGCTGAATAATTCACTACTTTATTGAAGTGTTTGAAATGTCGGTATCAGCTGCCAACTACACATTCAAAAATGAAGTGCAGTGTTCTTTAGCCTCCCAGTATATCAAAACAAACAACACTCTGCTTATAAATACGATTATAAATACAACAACAGTCAACTATTTTACATTCTAAAAAGAACAGCCAGGAAATTCTTTGTTGATTTTTCAAAAACAATTTTTTTTCATATTTCCCCCAAAATGTAAATGTCTTTAATTACAAATGATCCAACACGCTGTCATGAAGTTGAATGTGATTAAATAATAACATATAACATAAAAAAATTGTACTATTATTATGTTCATGTTAGCATTTGAGATAGGTAGCGATTAGCACACTAGTTGCCAAGTAACGATTAGCGCTCTAGTTGTTGGCTTGCAAATAACGCCCTAGTTGTCAGCTAGAGGTTGGCGTGCTAGTAGTCAGCTAGCAATTTGCACATTAGTTGTCAGCGAGCAGTTAGCCCAGTTTTTGACAACTCACGATTAGCACGCTAGTTGTCAGCTCACCATTAGCGTTTTAGTTGTCTACTAGCAATTAATGCCCAAGTTGTCAGCTTGCGATTGGCGTGATAGTTTTCAGCTCGCAATCAGTGCTGTCATTGCCAGCTAGCGATTAGCGTGTTAGTTGTCACCTAGGGATCAGTGCTGTAGTTACCAGCCAGCGATCAGCACGTTAGTTGTCAGCTAGCAATTAGCCTTGTAGTTGCCAACTAGCGATTAACGCTTGAGTTGTCTTCTAGCATTGAACGCCCTAGTTGTCAGCTAGTGATTGGCATTATAGTTGTCAGCCAGTGATTAGCGCTATATATATTTTCTAGCTCGCGATTAACGTACTAGTTTCCAGCTTGCGATTAGTGCGCTAGTTGTCATCAGCTAGGGGTTAATAATGCGGCAGTTGCCAGCCGGTAACTAGTGTGTTAATTGTCAGCAAGCGATTACCGCTGTAGTTGTCAGCTAGTGAATAGCGTGTTAGTCGTCAGCTAGCAACCAGTGCTCTAGTTGCCAGCTAGCAATCAGCCTGCTTGTTTTAGCTAGCAATCAGCGCTTTAGTTGCCAGCTCGCCATTAGCGTGTTAGTTGTCAGCGAGCGATAAGCGCACTAGTTGCCAGCTAGCTCTTAGCGGCATCATACAGTTATTATTTGAATATCTTAGTATTGCCCAATAACAAGGTAACTTTCAGACCAGTTTAATGTAAAATACAATCATAATCTTATACAAGACATAGAAGTAGGGGTGCCCTTCCTCAGTGTGGGGGTCTTTAGCCTGGAAAACCTTGAAGACTCCTGCTTTATTCTGTGTTTTCTTAGCACTATGTGTTAAAGGTTGGCTTGCATGCTTCTGGAGGTTTTCTGCACGCTGTGGTAATGCACACTCCCTGGGCTTGTGGTGGCGGATCTCAGCTTCTTATAGAATAAATGCATGGCACAAGATTCCCCTCTCATCCAGGTACATTTACTGCGCACTCAAAATACTAAGCGTAAGTACGCCAATTGAGGCCTTTAGGACATACCTTATTTACTGAATCACCCATGTGGTTATCTGCTTTGTTTTTAAGTGTCGTAGAAACAGTGAACAGACTTTATTGTGGCGCTGGCTGCGTTCCGATTGTGTTTCAGCCTCCCAGCTCCCGCCGCTGACGGTGGCCATCATGTCCATGCTGAGCTTGATCGCCGCCATGCTGCTGCTCTGCCTGCTGTCCTGCCTCTATAAAGTCCACAAGAGGAACAAGAAGAACCAGAAGCTGACGCTGCTCGCCCAGCAGGCCAGCAAAGGGGAGGGCGAGGCCTTCAGACAGGTAACACTCCTCCTTCCGGCCCAAGGTTTTACTTCTAAAGTCTTCTTTTGTCGTGGGAGTGATGATCCTTTTTTACACTCCTCCTGTAGACCCAAAGGGGGCAGCATGTAACGCCCTGAGATCGGTAGGTCGTGAGTTCAAACCCCGGCCGAGTCATACCAAAGACTATAAAAATGGGACCCATTACCTCCCTGCTTGGCACTCAGCATCAAGGGTTGGAATTGGGGGTTAAATCACCAAAAGCGATTCCCGGGCGCGGCCACCGCTGCTGCCCACTGCTACCCTCACCTCCCAGGGGCTGATCAAGGGTGATACTTTCACCACACCTAGTGTGTGTGTGTGTGACAATCATTGGTACATTAACTTTAACTTTAAATCACACAAAAAATGTGGGCATTTCATTAGGCCCAACTTCTTTGTTTGTCGGTGTTAGCTGCACTGGCTCATGCTGAATAATAATGCTAATACTTAGATAGATAGATAGATAGATAGATAGATGGATGGATGGATGGATGGATGGATGGATGGATGGATGGGTGGGTGGGTGGATGGATGGATGGATGGATGGATGGATGGATGGATGGATGGATGGATGGATGGATGGATGGATGGATGGATGGATGGATGGATGGATGGATGGATGGATGGATGGATGGATGGATGGATGGATGGATAGATAGATAGATAGATAGATAGATAGATAGATAGATAGATAGATAGATAGATAGATAGATAGATAGATAGATAGATAGATAGATAGATAGATAGATAGATAGATAGATAGATAGATAGATAGATAGATAGATAGATAATACTTTATTGATTTCAGGAGAGTTCCTGATCTATCTTTATTGATTCCTTCAGCAGCAGTGTACAGAATTGAGATCGAATTTAAAAAGTAAAAAGTAAATAATGGGGGTATAAATGGAAGCAAAATAGAAAAATATTACAATAAGAATAAAAATAAAAAGCAACAATGAGAATAAAAATATAACAGTAAAATAAGAATATAACAAGAGAAACTAGGCAGTAGTGACCATGTTATGAAAAAGTATTGCACTGTTATTGATTGGACTCAGTCTGAGAGTCTTTGGAAGTGCCATGCCGATTTTTTTCACGTCTGATCACGTATTAACGAATCGGCACGATTCTTAGTACATACTTTGATTATTTTGTAAGTGTAGTGTTAGAAAAGGTTCAATCAAGTGAAATTATGCAATAGAGAACAATGGTAGGTATGAAAAATGCTAAGCTATTTATCAACTGGAATGGGGTCTTTAAAAGGGAACTGCATTTTTGGGGGAATTTTGCCTATCGTTCACAAGAGACAAGAAGACAAATGTTTTTTTTTGCATTCTAACGGTAAAAATCGCCTTGTTCTAGGTGGCTAGCAATGCAGCTAATGGGAGTAATCCTACCTCTAAATCACTTTAAAAATGCATTCAAATTTGACCACTACTGTTTTGTGTTTCTTTGTTAATGACTGTGGCAGGACACCTCTGCCTCTGTTTCACTTTATGTTGCTGGTAAATAATATGGTTGTAGTAGTAGGCTAAAGTTAAATTATTTAGTATGCACTAATTAAAGGGGCAGACCTTTAAGAGACATTTTAGCTTTTATATTTTATAAGATATATTTTTTGTAAGAACCACAATTAATAAATATATTTCAGTGAATAACTTATTATTCAAATCTGTATATAAATACCGTAATTTCCGGACTATAAGCCGCACCTGACTATAAGCCGCACCAGCTAAATTTAGGGAAAAATACAGATTGCTCCATATATAAGCCGCACCCGACTATAAGCCGCAGGGTTTTGATGTGTAATTACCGTAGTATATAGGGGTTCCTGCTACCACGGAGGGGATTGTCGGGACAGAGATGACTGTTTGGGAACGCAAAGCGTCCCATTTATTAACAATAAATCTTTCAATCATTCAATCAAACTTTCACATCTTTGACAT
This sequence comes from Entelurus aequoreus, assembly GCF_033978785.1. Lineage (NCBI taxonomy): Eukaryota > Metazoa > Chordata > Actinopteri > Syngnathiformes > Syngnathidae > Entelurus > Entelurus aequoreus. Next base: position 22,649,799 of record NC_084735.1, on the reverse strand, counting down.
GGCGAACAGCATTCGTGCAGAGTACAAATAATACAACGGTGCAAAGTAATACAAAGTGCTCGCCTGTACTTTATCAAAATAACCAGCCTACCGGTATATGAAAAGTCAGTCTTTAATCATTGTGTCATCGTCTTCCTCCTGCGTACTAAAACCACCGAAATCCTCTTTGTCGGTGTCGGAGAAGAACAGGCCGTAAATAAGCCGCACCCTTGTATAAGCCGCAGGGACCAGAACGAGGGGAAAAAGTAGCGGCTTATAGTCCGGAAATTACGGTATGTACATAAAGTGTTGTAATTATATTGTAAAATGGATGGATGGATGGATGGACGTTTAAAACAAAACGGTTATTATTAATTAGTAAGTATATATTTTTTTAGCCTTTTTAGAGAAAATCATATCATTGTAGTAAATTATGCAAATTACTCGATGATGTCATGGTGACCACGCCCATAGCCACGCCCCCACCGCCACAGGTATCTTGGCAGTTTATGGGAAACACTACACATAATATCTACGGATTTTCACACACACAAGTGAATGCAACGCATACTTGGTCAACAGCCATACGGGTCACACTGAGGGTGGCCGTATAAACAACACTGTTACAAATATGCACCACACTGTGAACCCACACCAAACAAGAATGACAAACACATTTCGGGAGAACATCCGCACCGTAACACAACATAAACACAACAGAACAAATATATAACAGAACCCCTTGCAGCACTAACTCTTCCGGAACACTACAATATACACCCCACGCTACCCCCCCCCCCCCCCCCAACCTCCTCATGCGATCTCAGGGAGAGCCTGTCCCAAATTCCAAGCTGCTGTTTTGAGGCATGTTAAAAAAAATAATGCACTTTGTGACTTCAATAATAAATACGGCAGTGGCATGTTGGCATTTTTTTCCATAACTTAAGTTGATTTATGTTGGAAAATTGCTTAATGCATCCAGCGGGGCATCACAACAAAATTAGGCATAATAATGTGTTAATTCCACGACTGTATATATCTGTATCGGTTGATATCGGAATTGGTAATTAAGAGTTGAACAATATCAGAATATTGGATATCGGCAAAAAAGCCATTATCGGACATCCCTAGTACTAACACATTGGCGTGCTACGGTATTAGCCATAAAAGCTAGCTACAGAAAGAGATAAGCTAGCTTCTACGACAACAAAAAAAACGTGTTTAAATTTGTAATGCACAACACTGCGATATGACACCAATATGTACTGAATGAAAAACATGAACTGTCATATTACGCATATTGGAGCCAATACCCATAATTATCTGATACGATATATCGGCTCAAATGGTATTATTTAGTCGTGTGGAATGTTAGAAAATGTTTGATCAAGTGAAATCAGTCATCAATGGTAGTTTTGAGAAACAATAACATATTATTAACAGTCTGGAATGGACCGCTGCTGTCTTTGAGTAGAAGTGGAGTGGTAATTGTTGTTTTTTTTGGCAACGCATGATGCGGACACGTTCATTACTGGATACAATTTCAATACGCTGCTCCCTTGGAGACTTAGTATCTGTTAAGTTAAGTTAAAGTACCAATAATTGTCAAACACACACTAGGTGTGGTGAAATTCGTCCTCTGCATTTCAACCATCCCCTTGTTCACCCCCTGGGAGGTGAGGGGAGCAGTGAGCAGCAGCGGTGGCCGCGCTCGGGAATCATTTTGGTGATTTAACCCCCAATTCCAACCCTTGATGCTGAGTGCCAAGCAGGGAGGTAATGGGTACCATTTTTATAGTCTTTGGTATGACTCGGCCGGGGTTTGAACTCACGACCTACCGATGTCAAGGCGGACAGTCTAACCACAAGGCCACTGAGCAGGTAAAGCCGTAAAGCAGGGGTGCCCATTTCGTCGATTGCGAGTTACCAGTCAATCGCGGAGGGTGTGTAGGTCTATCGCCAGCCAGGCATTAAAAAAATAGTCCTAAAAATTAGCGATCATCAATCTTTACTATGACGTCACTTGATTGACATCCGCGGCACCCGAGGATCTTGTGGGATGACGCTGGTTCCTGCGAGCTCAGTGTGAAGAAAAAAACGAGTGACAGGAAGACGAGAAATACTTTATTTCAACAGACTGTTATGTACGTGTCTGTTACTACATTGTATATAAAATTGCAGTGTACATATAAAACGTTGATGAAGGGTTTTGAAGTTGTTTTAGAGGGCTTAATGCTACAACGGTGACTCCCATTAGCCGTGTCTTTCAAGCATTTTTTTCATCTTTAAAATCCTAATAAAAAAAAAAGACACGTGTGTTCTTGTCTCTGATAAATAATGGTTGTGAACGATATGCAAAGTTCCAAAAATAGTGCAGTTCTCCTTCTTCAAATTGAAGTGGAGTGGTAGAAGTTTTTGGCAACATTTAGTAATCACAATAATTCATTATGTTAAAGGCCTACTGAAACCCACTACTACCGACCACGCAGTCTGATAGTTTATATATCAATGATGAAATCTTAACATTGCAACACATGCCAATACGGCCGGGTTAACTTATAAAGTGCAATTTTAAATTTCCCGCGAAACTTCCGGTTGAAAACGTCTATGTATGATGACGTATGCGCGTGACGTCAATGGTTGAAACGGAAGTATTCGGACACATTGTATCCAATACAAAAAGCTCTGTTTTCATCTCAAAATTCCACAGTATTCTGGACATCTGTGTTGGTGAATCTTTTGCAATTTGTTTAATGAACAATGAAGACTGCAAAGAAGAAAGTTGTAGGTGGGATTGGTGTATTAGCGTCGGACTACAGCAACACAACCAGGAGGACTTTGAGATGGATAGCAGACGCGCGAGCCACCGACCTCACCTTGATTTCCTCCGTCTCCGGGCCGCCGACCGCATCTATGATCAAGCGAAGTCCTTCGTCGCTTCGTCGATCGCTGGAACGCAGGTGAGCACGGGTGTTGATGAGCAGATGAGGCCTGGCGTAGCTGGATAGCTAATGTTTTTAGCATAGCTCTGTGAGGTCCCGTTGCTAAGTTAGATTGGCAATGGCCAATCTAACAGCAACAGCATTGTTAAGCTTCGCCAGCCTGGAAAGCATTAACCGCGTAGTTACATGTCCATGGTTTAATAGTATTGTTGATCTTCTGTCTATCCTTCCAGTCAGGAGTTTATTTCTTTTGTTTCTATCTGCATTTAAGCCCGATGCTATCACATTAGCTCCGTAGCTAAAGAGCTTCGCCGATGTATTGTCGTGGAGATAAAAGTCACTGTGAATGTCCATTTCGCGTTCTCGACTCTCCTTTTCAAGAGGATATAGTATCCGAGGTGGTTTAAAATACAAATCCGTGATCCACAATAGAAAAAGGAGAAAGTGTGGAATCCAATGAACCCTTGTACCTAAGTTACGGTCACAGCGAAAAAAGATACGTCCTGCACTGCACTCTAGTCCTTCACTCTTACGTTCCTCATCCACAAATCTTTCATCCTGGCTCAAATTAATGGGGTAATCGTCGCTTTCTCGGTCCGAATTGCTCTCGCTGCTGGTGTAAACAATGGGGAAATGTGAGGAGCCTTTCAACCTGTGACGTCACGCTACTTCCGGTACAGGCAAGGCTTTTTTTTATCAGCGACCAAAAGTTGCGAACTTTATCATCGATGTTCTCTACGAAATCCTTTCAGCAAAAATATGGCAATATCACGAAATGATCAAGTATGACACATAGAATGGATCTCCTATTCCCGTTTAAATAAAAAAAAATCATTTCAGTAGGCCTTTAAGTTCATGATGCAAAAAGTTGAATGATGCGGACACGTTTGTTACTGGATAGTTTTTAATACACGTCTGCCTTGGAAACTTTGTATGTCTGAGCACTATGCAGCTATAATATTTGATACTTGTTTATATTAACAAATATGCTGTTTTAGACGGCAATATTTTATTAAGGATAAATATTACATATGTCTAGCTTGTGTGCTATTGTGTGTTTAGCTGTGGTGTAGCTGCTGCAGTAGCTCTTGGTAACCTATAGCCTACCATGTTTACCTTTTTGTAAATAACTTGACTAAAATAGAAGAAAATACCAACCTTGTGTGCTTGTTGTAGGACATTTAGACTTTAAATGGCTGTCTTTAGATGCAAGCCGATATCGGACCAATATCGGGTCGGCACACCCCTAATCAAAAGTAAGCATTATGCTTTTTGCAAAAGCCAATTTTTTTTTTGATATTTGACATCCTGTTTATCCAGTCAATTGGATGCAAGCGATGGTGCCTTCCTGTTTCAGGATGTTTACTCCCTGTTGTGTTACTTTCCATTTATTTTCCAGGTTTAATGCTCATGTGAAGGTGTTTATTGTAGTTATGTTTAGTTTAAGATTTAAATAACATTGTCACCTGTGTCTTTGACTTTTAAGGAGCCTCAAACGGAGCGTCTTCTTGGTGAGACAATTGTGTTGTGGCTTCGAATAGGTTCATTTTGTCTTCCTTTTGAATATACGTTTAGTTTCTTAAATTCAGACATTATTTTTTATTTAGGTGTATCAGATAGTTTCTGCCTTGCAGGTTTCAACTGTTGATGCTTCTAAGACTGCTTGGGGGTATTCCAAAAAGCAGGTTAATACAAAAAATCTTGAGTATGTAAACCCTGAAATGAAGAAAGTTTTAGAAAGGTGAGTCAAATTCAAAATTAGTTGCCATGGCAACTTACACTGTGAACTTAACCTGCGAGCTGGCAGGTTTTATTGAACAAACTCCAAATTCGTAAAATGTTTCCTCCTTCCTGATCAACATGAATCAAACTGTCACACATGACATGTCTGTTGTTTGGTGACCAGTAGATGTTGAAACAGAATTCATTCCTGAAGATTCATGTGAGAGGATTATGAGGCTGTGGTTACCGGTAGTTAAATATACTATCATTATAAAAGACTGTAATGAAAAAAATATGGTGGTCAATAAAAAAATACATATTAATTGAATTTGTTTGAATTAAAAAATTTAAATGATTTAGATGTATTTATTATTGTAAACATAACTAAAATCTGTGCTATATGCAGCTAAAAACTGGAGCGTCCTCGAAACTAATGCTAAAATGTCCACCGGGGAGGACGCTGGTTCTCAGGAGTATTCTACTGAAAATATTACAAACATCAAGTAAACTGGTAAAAAAAAGAAAATACAACATTTTTTTTTTTTTTTACCTTGATTTTACATATCTTATCTGTTTTAGTTATTTAAAAAAAAAAAAAGATTTGTTTTTGGCATTTCTTTATTGTGAATATTAGAAGTTAAATAACCTGCCAACAAGAGCTTAAACGCCACATACATTTTCTTATTTCAAGAAGTATATCTCACGTTTTACGATATAATACTGAAGCAAATTGGTCTATATCAGGGGTGTCCAAAGTGCGGCCCACAGCTCAAGTTTTGTTGGCCTGCAGAATATTGTCAGAAAGAAGAAAAAAAAACAGTAAGAAAATGCAAAAGAAAGCAAAAAGATGTCACGTAATGAGAAAAAAGCTGAACTTTTGGTTATATTAACCCAGGGGTCCACCAAGGGCTGCATACTAAAAAGTCGAAGCATGTGAGGGCAATTTTTATATATTTTAAATTTTGTAAAAAAAAATTAAGTATATATTTAAAGACAACACTTAGTGTCAGCTTTGCGTTATGAGTGACAACTGCCTTATTATTGGTTATTACCATCAACATTTCACCTTTTTCTCATTACATCATGTCTTTTTTTTCTTCCAATTTTACTGTTGTTTTTTTCCCGACAATGTTCTGCGAGTGAACAAAATTCAAGCTGTGGGCCCGCACATTTGACACCCCTGTAATAACTAATGATAATATACTTTGTCATCTATAACACAAAGGTGACACTAAGTTATGTCTTTAAATGTATGTCTATTTTTTTTTTTTAGCATTTTCTTCTTTTTTTTTTTTTACTAAATAAATCTATATGGGGGAAAAAGTTTGGACACCCCTGATCTGTATAGTTTTCTACGAAATTTGCCTTGCATTTGAATCCACTGAATGTGTCAAATATAATTAAAACAAATATTATTTTCAGCTGCCGCCATGTGCATTTTTCACCCGTGGGATTGCAGTTACATTAAAATTAGATTTTATTTTATACCAATCCTCCACTTTTCAGTAAAAATGTGCATATAAACATACACATTGACTCAGGCAGTAACTCTCTCACTAATAATGAATGAATGAATTTGTAACGCACTTTACATTTGTTAAAATCTCAAAGTGCTACAAAGTATAAAAAAATAAAATAAAAAAAAGGTAAAAAATAAAAATAGAAAGTTAGAATATATAATAGAAATTTTAAATAGAAATAAAAACATGAAAAACACTAGATAAAACATAGATAAAATAGAAATAAAAACATGAACAAACTGGATAAAACACTACAATCCAATATTATTTAACTCAAGTCACTGCATTATTTTTCTTTCAAAAAAAGTTCACACTTGCAATAAACAAGCATTAACACTTTCAGCTCCTGCTGGGTAAAGAAAGAGGACTGTCAGAGTTTGTAGTTGACGAACCCCAAGATGCAGAGATGATGGCAGGCATTGAATGGGAAAACATGATTTAATTCAGATACTATAGCAAAAAACAAACAAAAGGGAACAAACAAAAGGCGCGCACAAGGCGGAGAACAAACTAGGCTATAAACTAAAATAGCACCAAGGCTAACTGTGGACAATAAACAAAAACACTTACTGTGACACGAAGGAACTATGACTAAAGCGGAGTGGACAAAAGTAGACGGAGCTACAACGACAAATGGATAGAAGCTACAGGTAGAAGTGACAAGTGACAAGTATTATAATGACAATGATCCAGCCGTGACTGGAGGGCAGGACAGGTTTAAATAGCAGCTGGCTGACTGGCACCAGGTGTGGCCAGGTGCCAATCAGCCACAGCTGAGGGGACAAAACACTCAGGGAACATAATCAGGAAATGAAGACAAAATAAAAGCACTGACAGGAAACTAAGACAAACGCAGAGGAAAAACTAAAACATAGCCAAACTGTCAGGGACAAGCCTGACAAGGACCTTTTCTTTCCCCGGTTGCTATGGTGAATTGTATAATCCTAACGCACAGAGTCAACATACCCACGATTGATTGAACTAACTCAGATCAGCTGTTCTGGAACCTGACCCATTTTAGGGTAAATCAACTCAGACATCAGGTTTACACTCCGAGTTTTTTTGAACTTCCCCCCCCCCCCCCCCCAGGTGACAGTTGAAATCTGATCATAAGAAACTAAACATGTGTTGTGGCTTCTTAATTATGCTTTTCGTTAAAAAAAAAAAAAGCGCTTTTGTCGCAAATAAGCTCCCCGATCAACTTCCTGTTGTTGTCGTGGTCGGTGGCCCCTTGACAAATGTGTTTATTTTGTCGTGTCCCTGTAGACCGCCTAATGCATGCTGCAGTATTCTAAGCAGAAACTGCGATCAATGTTAATGAACAGGGAGAAGTTGATCGATGGACTAATTTGACGAAAAGTCTTTAGTCCCTGCGACAGCTGCAGCTGGCTCAGCGAACACACACAAGTGCACATTGTGCGGCTACCTCAGGCTTGTGTTTTTGTGTAGTTAGCTGATTAAAGCCGCTAATTGTTGCCGCAAAGTAGATTTCATGTGTGCGTGTGTGTGTGTGTGTGTTTGTTGGTCTGACTTCCATGTTGTTGTTGTTATCCAAGTTGTCATCTAAAGCCAACACCACATACAGTCATTACAGTATCTGACAAAAGCTAGCTCGTACTTTAGAGAGCATTTCTATGACTTTGGTCAATCTTAAGGATGATACTAGAAAGTGACCATTTAGAGGAGTCACTGTACAGCTTGTTTAGCAGTGCAAATGTACGATCCAATATTCAGCCGTTATTGTTTAAACAGCTGGCAACACATTGTGTCCTGCCTAGGGATGTGTTTTGATCACATATGAACCGATATGGTACCAATTCCCGGACCCGGGAATCGATACCAGCACTCAAAGGTACCAATTTTTGTGTGTGTTGACAAATGTTAATTTTCACAATAAAATCAAATTTTTTTACAACATTTAAAAATGAGCTGATTATGATAACGATGTTTTCCGGTTGTTATATCTCATACTTGCCAACCTTGAGACCTCCAATATCGGGAGGTGGGGGGCATGGTTGGGGCGGGGGGCGTGGTTAAGAGGAGAGTATATTTACAGCTAGAATTCACCAACTCAAGTATTTCATATATATATATATAAATACTTGACTTTCAGTGAATTCTAGTTTTATATATATATATATATATATATATATATATATATATATATATGTCTTAATTAGATTATCCAAAAAATAGTGCTCGATACCGTGGTAGAGCGTAATATGTATGTGTGGGAAAAAATCACAAGACTATTTCATCTCTACAGGCCTGTTTCATGAGGGGTTTCCTCAATCCTCAGGAGATCTCCTGAGGATTGAGGATTGTTTGCATTGGCTCATATAAGTTAATGCTGTGCATGAAACCATTCAGAGCATAATTAAAGGTCATTGACCTGAATTACTCACATTGTCCACTAGATGGTGGCAAAATAGCAGTTTAAAAATTGTCAGTCCATTAAAGGCCTACTGAAATTTTTTTTTAAATTTAAACGGGGATAGCAGATCCATTCTATGTGTCATACTTGATCATTTTGCGATATCGCCATATTTTTGCTGAAAGGATTTAGTAGAGAACATTGACGATAAAGTTCGCAACTTTTGGTCGCTGATAAAAAAAGCCTTGCCTGTACCGGAAGTAGCGTGACGTCGCAGGTTGAAAGGCTCCTCACATTTCCCCATTGTTTACACCAGCAGCGAGAGCGATTCGGACCGAGAAAGCGACGATTACCCCATTAATTTGAACCAGGATGAAAGATTCGTGGATGAGGAACATGAGAGTGAAGGACAAGAGTGCAGTGCAGGACGCATCTTTTTTTGCTCTGACCGTAATTTAGGTACAAGCTGGCTCATTAGATTCCACACTCTCTCCTTTTTCTATTGTGGATCACGGATTTGTATTTTAAACCACCTCGGATACTATATCCTCTTGAAAAGGAGAGTCGAGAACGCGAAATGGACATTCACAGTGACTTTTATCTCCACGACAATACATCGGCGAAACACTTTAGCTACGGAGCTAACGTGATAGCATCGGGCTTAACTGCATATAGAAACAAAAGAAATAAGTCCCTGACTGGAAGGATAGACAGAAAATCAACAATACTATTAAACCATGGACCTGTAACTACACGGTTAATGCTTTCCAGCCTGGCGAAGCTTAACAATGCTGTTGCTAACGACGCCATTGAAGCTAACGTAGCAACGGGACCTCACAGAGCTATGCTAAAAACATTAGCTATCCACCTACGCCAGCCAGCCCTCATCTGCTCATCAACACCCGTGCTCACCTGCGTTCCAGCGATCGACGAAGCGACGAAGGACTTCACCCGATCATCCGTGCGGTTGGCTAACGTCGGATAGCGCGTCTGCTATCCAAGTCAAAGTCCTCCTGCTTGTGTTGCTAATACACCGATCCCACCTACAACTTTCTTCTTTGCAGTCTTCATTGTTCATTAAACAAATTGCAAAAGATTCACCAACACAGATGTCCAGAATACTGTGGAATTTTGAGATGAAAAGAGAGCTTTTTGTATTGGATTCAATGCAGTCCGAATACTTCGGTTTCAACGATTGACGTCACGCGCATACGTCATCATACATAGACGTTTTCAACCGGAAGTTTTAGCGGGAAATTTAAAATTGCACTTTATAAGTTAACCCGGCCGTATTGGCATGTGTTGCAATGTTAAGATTTCATCATTGATATATAAACTATCAGACTGTGTGGTCGGTAGTAGTGGGTTTCGGTAGGCCTTTAAAATGAAAGTAATTTTCCTGTGGTAAGATTCCTTATTATGCTCATGACATCTCAGTGGCATAGTATGGACACCCCTCCTTTATATTGTAATGTCTCCTAACAATATTAACTGCAGCTCCCTGGTCTCGTCAGCACTCGTGCAGCACCATAACCAGGACGCTACCAGCACCATGCTTAGAAAAAGTTGCCAGTTTGATCACCAAAGACAATTTAGGTCGCAACGATTTAGTAACCAAGTGTGTTTGATGTGCAGCTACGTCAATGTTTTCCTACTAGGAGGACAATGCATGATATGCTGCATTCCGTTATGTCTTATTAAACACAACACATGCTAGAATTCATGTTTCCATGCAGATGCACCAGCACTCGTGCAGCTCATGCAGTAGAACCACAACCGCGCTTGACTTTGGGGAAGACACAAGTATCTAGTATTGGGGCGGCATAGCTCGGTTGGTAGAGTGGCCGTGCCAGCAACTTGAGGGTTCCAGGTTCGATTCCCGCTTCAGCCATCCTATTCACTGCCGTTGTGTCCTTGAGCAAGACACTTTACCCACCTGCTCCCAGTGCACCCACACTGGTTTAAATGTCCATCCATCCATCCATTTTCTACCGCTTATTCCCTTTTGGGGTCACGGGGGGCGCTGGAGCCTATCTCAGCTACAATCGGGCGGAAGGCGGGGTACACCCTGGACAAGTCGCCACCTCATCGCAGGGCCAACACAGATAGACAGACAACATTCACACTCACATTCACACACTAAGGTAACTTAGATATTGGGTTTCACTATGTAAAAGCGCTTTGAGTCACTAGAGAAAAGCGCTATATAAATATTATTCACTTCACTTCACCTCTTGCCCAGAAGACCAGATGAAAGGCCTAGTGAACCACAGCTCCACAGGGCTTGTCAGCACTCATGCATGCTACCATGTGTGACTTTAGGCAGGATAAAACTATCTTGCCATGTACAGCTATGTCGACAATAATGGCTGTGCACAGCCTAATTTTCAGTGCGGAGTTAATGGCTACGCAAGCTGCACACTGACTACTCTAAAGTATGTACTTTCGAAAGTATAGTCGATGTGCGATGGCTGTACTCACTTTTGTCATGTACAGTATTTTTCACTCTATGTGGCAGTGGCGTTTTGTGTTTCATGTCTTAACCTATATTCGTGTGTGTATTTGTGTGTGTGTGTGTGTGTGTGTGTGTGTGTGTGTGTGTGTACGGGCGGAGGCGGAGTTTGAGAACCCAGCGTAAGTGTATCCTCAAAGGCAGCCCGTCTACGTGCACCTGACTGCCCTGGCCCTGTCTCGCTGCCACGTTAGGCCCCTCCCACTTCCCGTTCCACCTTTGCTCAACCTCCCAAGCCCCGCCCCCCTCAAGAGCTCCCCGTGGTGTTTTCACGTTGGTATTGCGGTGTGCTCTGACGGCGGTGTGTGTGGGTGCAGGTGGTGCAGGAGGCGTACACCAGGTTCGCTGAGGAGTCGGCCGTGCAGTCGGCGTGCGACAACCCATCAGAGGCCACCGAGGTCGCCATTAAGGTCAGCGCGCAAAGCGACAATGGCAGCGTTCATTTTGCGTTGCATGTTTAACGAGCCGCCAGCAAGCTGAGGATGAATCTATAAATACTGCATGTTCCTCCATAAAGTGTCTTCATAAATGAATTATGTTGTTTTTTTTCACTGACCTCATTCTCCCTCATAACCTCCTTTTTTTTTTTTTTTTTTTACCCCCACTTCCACTAGAAAACATCCTGTGAGGGATTATATTTATCATCAGGCTTGTGCAAAATTCTGAATCTGAAACTCCAATTTGATTGTTTTGAAAAACTGAATTTGAATTGGCTCCACCCCCGCTGGATGTTGAATTGGAATTATACAGGAAGTGGAATTAAGACCGATTGCAACACAGATAAATTCCTTATATAGCCTAGTAACAGGAATAATTTGTCATGTTTAACAGAAGTTTTGGCTTAAATACTTACAAACACTAAAATTAAACACAAATGAAATACCCGAGTTAAGTAAAGCATTCCGGGAAATTAAGTGTTTTTCTACCATTTTCCAAAGCGTGAAACTTATGGTGCATTCCATTTGTCCCTCTCAGTAGAGAGTCGGCCCTGAGATCGGTAGGTTGTGAGTTCAAACCCCGGCCGAGACATACCGAAGACTATAAAAATGGGACCCATTACCTCCCTGCTTGGCACTCAGCATCAAGGGTTGGAATTGGGGGTTAAATCACCAAAAATGATTCCCGGGCGTGGCACCGCTGCTGCCCACTGCTCCCCTCACCTCCCAGGGGGTGAACAAGGGGATGGGTCAAATGCAGAGGATAGATTTCACCACACCTAGTGTGTGTGTGTGTGACTATCATGGATACTTTAACTTTAACTCTAACTTAACTTACTAAGAAGGCGGAATTTTGGAATTCCGAGTCGGAATTTCCACTGGAACGCCTGTTGAGGTTAAAATGTTCTACTCGGATAATCAGAGCATTCTCACCACCCCAGAGATGGCTGCTCTGAATGTAAACAGTAATATAAGCCTCTATAATAACCAATATTACCACTTCCGGTTAGCCATATAGGATGCATTGTTGGACGTTTACCGTAATTTCCGGACTATAAGCCGCACCTGACTATAAGCCGCACCAGCTAAATTTAGGGGAAAATACAGATTGCTCCATATATAAGCCGCACCCGACTATAAGCCGCAGGGTTTTGATGTGTAATTACCGTAGCATATAGGGGTTCCTGCTACCACGGAGGGGATTGTCGGGACAGAGATGACTGTTTGGGAACGCAAAGCGTCCCATTTATTAACAATAAATCTGTCAATCATTCAATCAAACTTTCACATCTTTGACATGGCGAACAGCATTTGTGCAGAGTACAAATAATACAACGCTGCAAAGTAATACAAAGTGCTCGCCTGTACGTTATCAAAATAACCAGCCTACCGGTATATGAAAAGTCAGTCTTTAATCATTGTGTCATCGTCTTCCTCCTGCGTACTAAAACCACCGAAATCCTCTTCGTCGGTGTCGGAGAAGAACAGGCCGTAAATAAGCCGCACCCTTGTATAAGCCGCAGGGACCAGAACGAGGGGAAAAAGTAGCGGCTTATAGTCCGGAAATTACGGTATATATGTAACGTTACTGTAGTGTAAATGAAGTATTTTTCACGTGTTATATACGTTCTACATCGCGAGCAATAATGTGTTTCCTCTTCATCCACCGTGTTTAAAGGTTACAGAAAGAGTGCACATTTTCCCACAAGTTGTTTATATTCAAACAAGGCAGGAATTGCTTGATTTCTGACCTCGTAACTGTAACGCTCATAACTTTTTATTTATTTCTTTATTCATTTATTTACAGACGGATATAATTTTGTATTTAGTTATTGTTTCTTTTGTTGATATCAAAGTCCAGTAACTCGGCTGCAACATCATTCCCAGCTCCCACTTCCAAGATAAAAGGAACACAGCGTTATCATACATCAAATTAAGGTATAGGCAGTAATGGGCAAGCTACTTGGAAAATGTGGTAAGCCAAGCTACAAGTTACTCTCGATTAAATGTAGCTAAGCGACAGGGGACGCTATCCCCAGAGAATTGTGGCAAGCTACACTACAAGCTACACGGCAAAAGTAGCTTTCTACATCAAATCTACATTTATATTAAATTACCTTCAGTATGACATGCACTCAGCGACAGACCCCCAATTAACGGCAATTATATATATGGGCCGACATGTGTAATATAGATGTTAATGTACTTGAGAGTGTACAAATGGACAACTACCTCTAGGGCAGTGGTTCTTAACCTTGTTGGAGGTACCGAACCCCACCAGTTTCATATGCGCATTCACCGAACTGTTCTTTAGTGACAAATAAAATGTTTTTTTTCAAATTCAAGACAAAGTTATATGTTTTTGGTAACACTTTAGTATGGGGAACATATGCTAAGTAACAAAGACTTAATTTAGAGTTATTTGGTTAGGGTTAAGGTTAGTGGGTTAGGGCCAGGGTTAAAGGGTAAGGGTTATAATAAGGCCATGCCGAATAAGGCTTTAATAAGTACTTAATAATGACTAATTAAGAGCCAATATGTTACTAATTTGCATGTTAATAAGCAACTAATTAATGGTGAATATGTTCCCCATACTAAAGTGTTACCATGATTTTTTTACTGGTGCACAAAATGAACCGTGCATGAACATCACCTTGTTCAAAGAACAAAACCAACACAGTGCATAAACTCACAACAAATTACACACCTGCAAATCAGTCTTGACTTCTGCTGTTGCCGTATCCGTAATACGCCGATAGGGAGAAGTTTTTATTTACACGATGAGTCGGGTGTGTCTTGACCTCCGCCGAACCCCTGAGCCCGACTCACCGAACCCCTATGGTTCGATCGAACCCAGGTTAATAACCACTGCTCTAGGGGTCCCTGCACCCCACTGTATGTATTTATTTTAGTTTTCCTTTTCTTTGACCCACCTCTATAATGTTATTCATTTTCTCTGCCTATAGTAAAAAAAAACAGCATCTATCTATATCTTGACAAAAAAAACAATGACTTGTGTTGTTTGGGGACTGTCGGTAATAGCTTTTCATTAACTCAACTCACCTTAAAACCTCTAAAGCAGGGGTTCTTAACCTGGGTTCGATCGAACCCTAGCGGTTCGGTGAGTCGGCCTCAGGGGTTCAGCGGAGTCTGCGCCGCGGAGGTCAAGACACACCCAACTCATCGTGTAAGTAAAAACTTCTCCCTATCGGCGTATTATGGATACCCCCAAACAATGTTATCTGTAATTTTCCATCTGATTTGCAGATGTGTAATTTGTTGTGAGTTCATGTGTTGGTTTTGTTCTTTGAACAAGGGGATGTTCATGCACGGTTCATTTTGTGCACCAGTAAAAAAAACATATAACTTTGTCTTGAATTAGCATTTTTTGTTTATTTATTTTTTCACTAAAGGGGTCGGTGAATGCACATAGGAAATTGGTGGGGTTCGGTACCTCCAATAAGGTTAAGAACCACTGCTCTAAAGGCTTTAGTGGACAGCACCTTTTAGCTCTTATTTCCAAAATTGTGTACACAACTGAATTGGGGTCTCATGGCCGCATATGTGGGCTTATGTGGACACTTATACTGCCATCTGGTGGTGTCAGAAGAGTATAACATACAATGGAATTTGGAGGGAAAAAAAGTGCAAAAATAAGAATTAGCATGTCACTAAACATGAAGTACACTGTTTGTGTACTTATGGACTAAGTACATCATATCAAAATATGATTCTTATTTTTTATTCTAATTAGGGTCCAATAAGCCCAAATAGCAAAGAGAAATAAAAAAGAAGCATGTAAACAAACAGCTTGGGCCTTAAGAGGTTTTTAATGAGCGTTTCCTGCACGTTGTCGTCATCACTAAAGGAAAAATGTAATGTGGGGGAGAAAATTCCTCTGCCATTTTCAAATATGTTTCCTTTTTTTTTGAGTCGTCAGCTTGAAGCGTCCCTCTGTCTCTGACTCCCTCGTCATGTGACATGAGTGCGTGACTGTTATGATTTCGCTTACTTGTTTCAATGACCCGCCTTATCTTGCCTCTGATTGGCCAGTCCGTAATGTTTCACCCTAACCTTAGCCAATTGTGACTCATCATACGAACATCAACCAATTATCATTGATTTTCTCCGTATGTATGGATGGTCTCATTCATTTTCTCTGTATTCACAGTCCACTTTCTCTCGTTATAGCTTGTAGCTTTGATGTAAGCTACCTAGCTACATGGGTCTAAAAAATCGTTAAGCTACAGGAATCGCTACTCGTTCAAAAAGCAGCGAAGCTACCACCAAGCTACTGGGAAATGTAGTTAAGCTATGTAGCTTGTTACCGCCCATCACTGGGAAATGTTGGTTTTGCATGATAAGGCCTCTTTAACTGAAAGTATTTTATCAACACTAATTGAATTAATTGTGTGAATGCTCCAAAGCATTCTTCTTCTTCTCCAGATTTTGGCGCGCTCTACCTTCCACATTTTTCACCCGATTCAAACCGTTCCAACTTCAAACTGTTCAGCCTATTTGGGAATCGCGGGCTTTCCCTTGACAAATTCCAAAAATTCCCAGACTTGCCAGAATTCCAGGTTTTCCGGGACATTTTTCCCATTGAAAATGAATTGGCCATTTTTAAAACTTCCACCATTTCCACATTTTTCAACCAATTCAAACCATTCCACCTTCAACATATTCCACTCATCCTGGAAATTCAAACCATCATTTTTCCAAGTTCAAAAAAATTCCAGGAATTCCAAGAATTCCCTTTTTTTCAAACCCTTTTTTCTGGCGACTACTCCTTCCACATTTTTCAACCCACTTCAATCGTTCCACCGTCCAAACATTCCTCTTAATCAGGACAAAAAAACAAAGTTGTTTTTTGAACTCGAAAAATTCCCAGTTATCCCGAATTCCTGGAATTCCTTAATGATAAATACCATTTCTCAATTAAAAATGTCAACATTTCTCGACTGATTTGAAAAATTCCAACACCAACCATTTCAACTCATTCAGAACATTCAAGCCTTTTAACATTTTCCAAAAAATTCCCGAAATTCCCAAATTTCCATGAAATTCCCATTAAAATCAATGGGACATTTCTCAAAGTTCCACAATTCCCACATTTTTCCTCCAATTCAAACCGTTCCAACTCCAAAATATTCAGCCTGTTCAAAATTGTGTGCTCTCCTTCAACAATTAAAAAAAAATTCCCGGATTTCCAAGAATTCCCAGTTTTCAGGGACATTTTCCCCATTTAAAATGAATTGTCCATTTTTAAACTTCCACAATTGTCCACATTTTTCAATCTATTCAAACCATTCCAACATCAACACGTTTCACTCATCCAACTAACACTTTCCCAAGATCTAAACCAAATTCCGTTTTTCCTGGAAATTCAAACCATTCCAACATTCAAACTATTCTTACATTCATACTACATTCTGTCAGGGTTTCAGTTCAACTTCAGCTCTGGAGCATTCACACGCAATTCCTTCAGGAATTGCTTCTTCTAGTTCATGATTATTTTTAGGATTATTTTATTCTATTCATGATTGTATTTGCCTTCTTGTAATTTTATCTACACTAATTGAATTAATTGTGTGAATGCTCCAAAGCATTCACACGTTTTTTTATTATTCAACTTCTTCTTCTTCTTCTCCAGATTTTGGCGCGCTCTACCTTCCACATTTTTCACCCGATTCAAACCGTTCCAACTTCAAACTGTTCAGCCAATTTGGGAATCGTGGGCTTTCCCTTGACAAATTCCAAAAATTCCCAGATTTGCCAGAATTCCAAGTTTTCCGTGACATTTTTCCCATTGAAAATGAATTGGCCATTTTTCAAACTTCCACCATTTCCACATTTTTCAACCGATTCAAATCATTCCACCTTCAACATATTCCACTCATCATGGAAATACAAACCATAATTTTTCCAAGTTCAAAAAAATTCCAGGAATTCCAAGAATTCCCTTTTTTTCAAACCCTTTTTTCTGGCGACTACTCCTTCCACATTTTTCAACCCACTTCAATCGTTCCACCGTCCAAACATTCCTCTTAATCAAGACAAGAAAAACAAAGTTGTTTTTTGAACTCGGAAAATTCTCAGTTATCCCGAATTCCTGGAATTCCTGAATACCATTTCTCAATTAAAAATGTCAACATTTCTCGACCGATTTGAAAAATTCCAACACCAACCATTTCAACTCATTCAGAACATTTCAAGCCTTTTAACATTTTCCAAAAAATTCCCGAAATTCCCAAATTTCCATGAAATTCCCATTGAAATCAACGGGACATTTCTCAAAGTTCCGCAATTCCCACATGTTTCATCAAATTCATACCTTCCACCATTTCCACATTTTTCAACCGATTCAAACAATTCCACTTTCAACATATTCCACTCATCCTGGAAATTCAAACTATAATTTTTCCAAATTCTAAAAATTTCCAGGAATTCAAAGAATTCCCTTTTTTCAAGCCCTTTTTTGACCCTTTTTTCTGGCGACTACTCCTTCCACATTTTTAACCCACTTCAATCGTTCCACCGTCCAAACATTCCTTTTAATCAGGACAAAAAAACCAAAGTTGTTTTTTTAAATCGAAAAATTCCCAGTTATCCCGAATTCCTGGAATTCCTTATTACCATTTCTCAATTAAAAATGTCAACATTTCTCCACCGATTTGAAAAATTCCAACACCAACCATTTCAACTCATTCAGAACATTCAAGCCTTTTAACATTTTCCAAAAATGTCCCGCTTTTCCCGAAATTTCCAAATTTCCATGAAATGCCCATTAAAATCAATGGGACATTTCTTAAAGTTCCACAATTCCCACATGTTTCGTCCAATTCAAACCTTCCACCATTTCCACATTTTTCAACCGATTCAAACAATTCCACCTTCAACATATTCCACTCATCCTGGAAATTCAAACTATCATTTTTCCAAATTCAAAAAATTTCCAGGAATTCCATTTTTTTCAAACCCTTTTTTGACCCTTTTTTCTGGCGACTACTCCTTCCACATTTTTCAACCCACTTCAACCGTTCCACCGTCCAAACATTCCTCTTAATCAGGACAAAAAAACCAAAGTTTTTTTTTAAGTCAAAAAATTCCCGGTTATCCCAAAATTCCTGGAATTCCTTAATACCATTTCTCAATTAAAAATGTCAACATTTCTCGACCGATTTGAAAAATTCCAACACCAACCATTTCAACTCATTCAGAACATTTCAAGCCTTTTAACATTTTCCAAAAAATTCCTGAAATTCCCAAATTTCCATGAAATTCCCATTGAAATCAATGGGACATTTCTCAAAGTTCCACAATTCCCACATGTTTCATCCAATTCATACCTTCCACCATTTCCACATTTTTCAACCGATTCAAACAATTCCACTTTCAACATATTCCACTCATCCTGGAAATTCAAACTATAATTTTTCCAAATTCAAAAAATGTCCAGGAATTCACAGAATTCCCTTTTTTCAAGCCCTTTTTTGACCCTTTTTTCTGGCGACTACTCCTTCCACATTTTTAACCCACTTCAATCGTTCCACCGTCCAAACATTCCTTTTAATCAGGACAAAAAAACCAAAGTTGTTTTTTTAAATCGAAAAATTCACAGTTATCCTGAATTCCTGGAATTCCTTAATACCATTTCTCAATTAAAAATGTCAACATTTCTCCACCGATTTGAAAAATTCCAACACCAACCATTTCAACTCATTCAGAACATTCAAGCCTTTTAACATTTTCCAAAAAATTCCCAAATTTCCATGAAATTCCCATTGAAATCAATGGGGCATTTCTCAAAGTTCCACAATTCCCACATGTTTCATCCAATTCAAACCGTTCCAACTCCAAAATATTCAGCCTGTTCAAAAATTGTGTGCTCTCCTTCAACAATTAAAAAAAAAATTCTCGGATTTCCAAAAATTCCAAGTTTTCAGGGACATTTTCCCCATTCAAAATGAATTGTCCATTTTTTAAACTTCCACAATTGTCCACATTTTTCGATTTTTCAAACCATTCCAACATCAACATGTTTCACTCATCCAACTAACACTTTCCCAAGATCCAAACCAAATTCCGTTTTTCCTGGAAATTCAAACCATTCCAACATTCAAACTATTCTTACCTTTTACACAAAATTCCTTCAGGAATTGCTTGTTCTAGTTCATGATTATTTTTTAGGATTATTTTATTCTATTCATGATTTTATTCGCCGCCTTGTAATGACATTAGTCGTTACTTCCTGCAGGGCTTGGAGGTGTCCAAACCGGGCCGCTACCAGGCTCTCACCTCAGATGTTAACTTCCTGGAGATGAGTGACTCTGGAGTTGAGTTCACCTCCTCGGGCCTCCCTCTGGACAGCGACACGGACGCCGTCACCTGCGCCTCCCACAAGCCCCTCCTCAGCGCTCATTACCTGGGTCGCCGTGACAGCCAGGAGGCCACCCTGGTCCCCGACGGCGACCTGAGCGCCGCCCGAACCCCCGATTCGGCCACGATTGCCAGCCCTGCTGCCTCCGGCAATCACTCATTCTCCGTGGCGTCGCCCGAGACGCCTCCGGTGGGTGGAGCCGGGTCCGCAGAAAGGGCGGGAGCTGCTGAGGATGGAGAAGAAGCTGGGCGGAAAGAGGAAGTGGCTCAGAGCACCTGAAAGGTTATCAACTCGGTCACACGCGTCCAACACAAGAACAATCATGGAGCCGGACATCAGTGTCAACAAGAAGAAGCTTTTCAACGAGCCTTTGCACTTAAAGCACAACAACAACAACGCGGGCAATGCATGCGTTTAACATAACCACGGATTGTTTAGACTAGGAAAGGACTGCATGTGAGCCAAAAAACTAGATTAGATGAAAAGTTCTCCCCTGGGACTTTGTTGAAGCAGCCCTTCTTGAACGATGAGAGGGGTGGACGTGAAACGCAATAGCGTAATAACTTACTTATACTGAACAAAAATATAAACACAACACTTTTGTTTTTGCTCCAATTTTTCACGGGTTTAACTAAAAGATCCAAAAATTTTACTAGATGAGCTTCCCTGAGACGGTTTCTCACAGTTTGTGCAGAAATTCTCTGGTTATGCAAACCAATTGTCCGGGCAGCTGGTCTCAGACGATCATGGAGGTGCGCCTGCTGGGTGTGGAGGTCCTGGGCTGGTGTGGTTACACGTGGTCCGCGGTTGTGAGGCCGGTTGGATGTACTGCCAAATTCTCTGTGCAATAATCACGCTGTTTAATCAGCATCTTTATATGCCACGCCTGTGAGGTGGGGATGGATTCTTGGCAAAGAAGAAATGCTCACTAACACAGATTTGTGAACAATATTTGGGAGGAATATGTAAAAGTTTTAGATCTTTGAGTTTAACCCGTGAAAAATGGGAGCGAAAACTTAAGTTTTGCGTTTATATTTTTGTTCAGTGTATATTTTGACACATACATACTCACTTTAGGGGGGTGGGGGGAGAAAATTCTAGAGGGTGGGGTGGGGGTGGGCCAGAGGTGTTAAAGGAAAAGGGTGTGAGAGGCAATGGCATAATAGCATTTTTGCTGTTAGTAAAGAACTATCCTGACACATACAGATTAAAAAGTAAACATTAACTTTGGGGGTGCGTGAAAAAAATAAAGTCTCTTAGGGGGGGGGCGTGAGAGAAAATAATTGAGAACCACTGGTATAAACGATGTGCATAGCGACAGGACCCTGATCGTTGCCCATGGAGACGATCCAAGCAAGCATCCACAGCCAAACACAAACAACGCCCCGTCCTGTCGGGTAGCAAAACGTTTTAAGGCCACAAACGTGAATGGAACAAACGTCAAATGGATTTATTACTCTCCACAGTCCTGTGGGCGGGAAAGTGAATGACACCAAAGACTAAATGAATAATCCACATCATAAATCCACTAATTGCAGCGCTTTGCAGCCATCAGGGAATCCCATACACACCCGCCAGCCCATGACAGCGTGTGTGTGTGTGTGTGTGTGTGTGTGTGTGTGTGTGTGTGCGCGATCTAATTAGTGATAACACAAACACATGTGTCAGGTCGCTGGAGGGGGAAAAGCACAACATTTTTAACTCCCATGCAAATAAGTAGCAGCTAATGTACTGTACATAAACACGACGCGGCGATACTTAGCGTATTTTTTGTATGGCATGTTTCTTATTCAAATATAAAAACACCGCTCGAGCTTGACTAATATAAGCAATATTCATGATAATAACACTGGGTTTAAGGCAGAAATATTTTTTTGAAAACATGACTTTTTCTGACTATTCTATTTACATCTATCTAATCGGCATGTTTATTACGTAATAAAAACACTTGCATATTATATTCCACTTAAAAGGGAAAACTACAAACCCAATTCCAGCTGTAAAGTCATTCAAAAATCACCATTTGTAAAACAACAGGACTTAGCATTCATTATATGTGTGTTTTGCTAGTATTTACTAACTATTGAGTGCACATACTGAATGCAAGTATTATAGATCTTAGTAATTTTGGTAGATTTAGTATTAATAAAGCTATAAACACACAAGCCGCCTTCGTTTTTTTAACGCCAAAGTTGCCGCCATATTGGTCAGGGCATGTCTGGACTATACTATATATGCATGGCTGCAATGCCCTTTTCACTTCTTTTGAAAGCTTATATAGAAGATGCACTGTCTCTAAAATGCTACCATGCACCGCTGGACGTGTTTACTTTAAATGTTAACACGGAAAGGTAAAAAAAGACACGATCGAAGTATTGCAGTCAAATGCAGTCCAATGTGATTAAGGGAGTTGATTCGGGACTTTTTTTTAAAAAGAAGGCAGCGTATTTCACGCTCCGTTAAACATGTTCCTAGTTAGTGAGTGCGCAACATTCGTAAAGTGTTTTTCATTTGTTGAAAATAACGCTTTGTGTGCATGCCGTGACAAATCACTTGCATAAATGTTTCATTAAATATACTCCCTGACGTTAACGCTTCGCTGTACAGTCACAAACTTAACGTCAGCTCCAGGGATGACTCACTGTTAATTATATTTAGATACCGAATACAACCTTTTGCATCCTGCGGAGTTTTTTATTGCTTCTCTTTTTCTGTATTTATGCTAATGATTCACTCCAATTAAATGGATTTTCAGCAGAATACAACAGGCGTGTTCTTTCTCACCTTTTCAATGCACTAAAAAGTGAAGTCGTAGTTTTTGCAGTCATTGTCAGACAAATTGAAGTTTGGATTTCTCACTATGAAACTATTTTATAACTGGTTTAACAAAGACTAGGATGTTTGATTGAGGGATTGACTGGTTTAAAAAGTCAAAAAGGGACAAGTTACAATGGCCCGACTCCCAATTGAAAGAAAGCAGGAGTAGGGGAAGGCAGATCAGTCCAAATATGATCAACACCAATTGTAGTATCAGTACTGGATCAATTTAAACATAAGA
The DNA here is from genome assembly GCF_033978785.1 of Entelurus aequoreus. Classification (NCBI taxonomy): domain Eukaryota; kingdom Metazoa; phylum Chordata; class Actinopteri; order Syngnathiformes; family Syngnathidae; genus Entelurus; species Entelurus aequoreus. Next base: position 22,626,875 of record NC_084735.1, on the reverse strand, counting down.
TTGATATTTTTATTTAACATTATACAAATGTTATAATAAAAAGTTATTGTTAAAATGTTTCTATTTTTATTTGTTGTACATAATTTATATATATTAAATTGTTCACAAATTAGTGATAATACGCAAAAACGTTTGTTAATCAAAAAAAGTATTTTTTGTTTACATCAACCTTGAATTGTTTTTATTTTATACAATAAATCCTCTTTTTTTGTTTTGCTGTAAATCGAATATTTTTATAGATAGAACATTCACAACCTGTTCATGGCCTCCTTATTTAACACGAGAGCCCCTCAGATGAGAAACAACACCCACATAGTCACTTTTACACTTGTTTAATTCCATCTAGTAATGCTGTCTGAGGCTGAGCCAATCAGTGGCCACGATACTGAACAATGCGCTCTAATTGGTTTGGTCTCGTCTAGTGGAAAATACTACTGTGACATACATATTTTTAGTCAGTTTAATATCCTTAATTTAGGCCAGAAATACTTATAGGCTTACATTTTTTTGAAAAAGGGACTGTATTTATAAATAGATACATTCATAATAAACACTGTAATTTAATAATGTATTATTTTAAAAAAAAGCAATAATATTTGATGGAATTATGTATTTATTTAAAAACATTTTTAAATAATTATAATTTATTTATAAATATTTATATTTAATCTGAAATATTATTCATTTATAAATACATAAAATGTGCTTTAAAAAATTAAGCAATGCGCAATGTTGCGAGAGACAACTGTATTTATGAATACATATTAATATAGAACAATAATTATTTATAAATAAAAAAATAAATAAACATTATTTATGTATATCGTGTGTACCCCACCTTCCGCCCGAATGCAGCTGAGATAGGCTCCAGCACCCCCCGCGACCCCAAAAGGGACAAGCGGTAGAAAATGGATGGATTGATGGGTATTTCATAATAGAATAGAATAGAATAAAAAGTACTTTATTGATCCCTGGGGGAATTCAGCACCACAGTTCGCTCACAATAAACAATAAACACTTAGGTATTTTTTTTTACATGTGAATAATAGGGCGTTGGAAAGAGCACTTTGAGGAACTCCTGAACCCAAATACATCAGACACACCCTCCCTGATAGGAGCAGGGCCTGAGGATGATGGGGGATCGATGTCGATCTCTCGGGGTGAAGTCACTGAGGTAGTTAGACAACTCCACAGTGGCAAAGCTCCGGGGGTTGACGAGATCCGTCCAGAAATGCTGAAGGCTCTGGGTGTTGATGGGCTGTCTTGGTTGATACGCCTTTTCAACATTGCGTGGAAGTCTGGGACAGTGCCGAGGGAGTGGCAGACTGGGGTGGTGGTTCCCCTTTTCAAAAAGGGGGACCAGAGGGTGTGTGCTAATTACAGGGGTATCACACTACTCAGCCTCCCTGGGAAAGTTTACGCCAAGGTACTGGAAAGGAGGGTCCGGCCGATAGTCGAACCTCAGATTCAAGAGGAGCAATGTGGATTCCGTCCTGGTCGTGGAACAACTGACCAACTCTTCACGCTTGCGGGAATCCTGGAGAGGGCCTGGGAGTATGCCTATCCAGTCTACATGTGTTTTGTGGATTTGGAGAAGGCGTATGACCGCGTCCCTCGGGAGATCTTGTGGGAGGTGCTGAGGGAGTACGGAGTGAGGGGAACCCTGCTGAGGGCCATCCAATCTCTGTACAACCAAAGCGAGAGTTGTGTCCGGGTGCTTGGATGTAAGTCGGATCCGTTTCCAGTGGGGGTTGGTCTCCGCCAGGGCTGCGCTCTGTCACCTATCCTGTTTGTGATTTTCATGGACAGGGTTTCTAGGCGGAGTCGTGGCCATGGCGGAGAGGGTATACGTCTCGGGGGGCTAAAGGTTGCATCACTGCTGTTTGCAGATGATGTGGTCCTGATGGCACCTTCGGTTCGTGACCTTCAGCTCTCACTGGATCGGTTCGCAGCCGAGTGTTCAGCGGCTGGAATGAGGATCAGCATCTCCAAATCTGAGGCCATGGTTCTCAGCAGGAAACCGATGGTTTGTACAGTCCGGGTAGGGGACAGGACTCTGTCCCAGGTGGAGGAGTTTAAGTATCTCGGGGTCTTGTTCACGAGTGAGGGAAAGATGGAGAAGGAAATCAGCCGGAGAATCGGAGCAGCTGGGGCAGTATTGCAGTCTCTCTGCCGCACTGTTGTGACGAAACGGGAGCTGAGCCAGAAGGCAAAGCTCTCGGTCTACCGAGCTATCTACATTCCTACTCTCACCTATGGTCATGAAGTGTGGGTAATGACCGAAAGAATAAGATCGCGGATACAAGCGGCCGAAATGAGTTTCCTCAGAAGGGTGGCTGGCATCTCCCTTAGAGATAGGGTGAGAAGTGCAGTCACCCGAGAGAGACTCGGAGTAGAGCCGCTGCTCCTTCGCTTGGAAAGGAGCCAGCTTAGGTGGTTCGGGCATCTTGTGCGGATGCCTCACGAGCGTCTCCCTAGGGAGGTCCTCGTTGCACGTCCCACTGGGAGGAGGCCCCCTGGCAGGCCAAGGACCAGATGGGGGGATTACATCTCCTCTCTGGCCTGGGAACGCTTCAGGATTCCCCAGGAGGAAGTCGCAAATGTTGCTCTGGAGAGGGAAGTCTGGGGGTCTTTGCTGGAGCTGCTGTCCCCGCGACCCGATTCCGGATAAGCGGTTGAAGATGGATGGATGGATGGATGGATGTGAATAATATAAATACAGTCTATTATACAGCATTATTCACATGTGAATAACATAAATACAGTCTATAATACAGCATTATTCACATGTGAATAATAAAAAAACAGTTTATTATACAGCATTATTCACACATGAATAACATAAATACAGTCTATTATACAGCATTATTCACATGTGAATTACATAAATACAGTCTATTATACAGCATTATTCACATGTGAATAATATAAATACAGTCTATTATACAGCATTATTCACATGTGAATAACATAAATACAGTCTATTATACAGCATTATTCACAAGTGAATAACATAAATACAGTCTATTATACAGCATTATTCACATGTGAGTAATATAAATACAGTCTATTATACAGCATTATTCACTATTATTTAATAATGATTAATTATTTATTCATGAATACTGTCTTTTTGATTGATTGATTGAAACTTTTATTTGTAGATTGCACAGTACAGTACACATTCCGTACAATTGACCACTAAGTTAAGTTAAAGTTAAGTTAAAGTACCAATGATTGTCACACACACACTAGGTGTGGTGAAAGTTGTCCTCTGCATTTGATCCATCCCCTTGTTCACTCCCTGGGAGGTGAGGGGAGCTGTGAGCAGCAGTGGTGGCCGCGCCTGGGAATCATTTTGGTGATTTAACCCCCAATTCCAACCCTTGACCAATTGACCACTAAATGGTAACACCCGAATAAGTTTTTCAACTTGTTTAAGTCGGGGTCCACGTTAATCAACTCATGGTAGATGGTATGTTGTCCCTTGCCACATTGTGCATTGCTTAAATTTTTAAAGCACACTATTATTTTTGGCCTATATTAAGCATTTTTAACGCGAAAAATGCCTAAATTGTAGGGATGCCCGATAATGGCTTTTTTGCCGATATCCGATATTCCGATATTGTCCAACTCTTAATTACCGATACCGATATATACAGTCGTGGAATTAACACATTATTATGCCTAATTTGGACAACCAGGTATGGTGAAGATAAGGTCCTTTTAAAAAAAATAAAATAAGATAAATAAATTAAAAACATTTTCTTGAATAAAAAAGAAAGTAAAACAATATAAAAACAGTTACATAAAAACTAGTAATTAATGAAAATGAGTAAAATTAACTGTTAAAGGTTAGTACTATTAGTGGACCAGCAGCACGCACAATCATGTGTGCTTACGGACTGTATCCCTTGCAGACTGTATTGATATATATTGATATATAATGTAGGAACCAGGATATTAATAACAGAAAAAAAACACCCTTTTGTGTGAATGAGTGTGAATGAGGGAGGTTTTTTGGGTTGGTGCACTAATTGTAAGTGTATCTTGTGTTTTTTATGTTGATTTAATTAAAAAAACAAACAAACAAAAAAAACCAACACAAAAATCACAAAATACTTTAATGATCTTACAATAATTCCGCCACACCGAGTGTGTGTGTGACAATCATTGATACTTGTGTACTATCCGTGTAATAAGTAGCTCTTGAGGGGGCGTGTTCTTACTAAAGGCGCCCTGGCCGCCAGCCAATCGGGGAGGAGCCGGATATGACGTCACTGAAAGCGCAAGGAAGCTGGTGGCCGGACGCGCCAAATTTCAAAGCACTTCCTCCCGGGAGGAAAGAAAGCCAACGACTTTGTCCAAACACCGACGAAAGGGGTTCGATTAAACGACAAAAACAACAACTTCCCCCGCAGCTCGACGCTCGTCGTGGAGGAGAGAAGCCGGTCAAAATGACTTTGTTGCCGTAAGTGTCATTTTTTCGACGGTGGTGTGTTCCGCGAGGAAGCGACGTCAGCTAGCTTGTTGTCGTGTTAGGGCTACTAGCTAGACGATGGCTGACTTTATTTACGCCCATCCGGTCAAAACACTCGGAAAAGTATAAATGGTCAAAGTTTGCCAGGTGATTAAGAAGTATTCCAACAAATGTGACCTACTTCTTGCGTTTCCGGAAGCTTTAGTGTCCTTTATTGCAGCTTGTCGGTGCTCGGCATGCTGGCCCTTAAAAGTGACAGCTTAACGCGTCAACTGTGATATTTACATTTCTATCACCGCGTTGTCACCTTTAAACACATCACATGTTTTTTTTAATGTAAATGTCTTGGGTGAGCAGGTTATAATTTTAATAAACACAATTTTTTGCAAATTAATGCCATCATTCTATCTTCTTCCGCCTATCCGAGGTCGGGTCGCGGGGGCAGCAGCCTAAGCAGGGAAGCCCAGACTTCCCTCTCCCCAGCCACTTTGTCCAGCTCTTCCCAGGGGGATCCCAAAGCTTTCCCAGGCCAGCCAGGAGATATAGTCTTCCCAACGTGTCCTGGGTCTTCCTCATGGCTTCCTAACGGTCGGACGTGCCCTAAACACCTCCCTAGGGAGGCGTTCGGGTGAAGCCCGAACCACCTTATCTGTCTCCTCTCCATGTGGAGGAGCAGTGGCTTTACTTTGAGCTCCTCCCGGATGGCAGAGCTTCTCACCCTATCTCTAAGGGAGAGCCCCGCCACCCGGCGGAGGAAACACATTTCGGCAAATTAATGTATAAACAATATTCCCCATAGGAAATAATGGAACTAAGTACCGTATTTTTCGGAGTATAAGTCGCTCCGGCCGAAAATGCATAATAAAGAAGGAAAAAAACATATAAGTCCCACTGGAGTATAAATCGCATTTTTTGGTAAATGTATTTGATAAAACCCAACACCAAGAATAGACATTTGAAAGGCAATTTAAAATAAAGAATAGTGAACAACAGGCTGAATAAGTGTACGTTATATGAGGCATAAATAACCAACTGAGAACGTGCCTGGTATGTTAACGTAACATATTATGGTAAGAGTCATTCAAATAACTATAACATATAGAACATGCTATACGTTTACCAAACAATCTGTCACTCCTAATCGATAAATCCCATGAAATCTTATACGTCTAGTCTCTTACGTGAATGAGCTAAATAATATTATTTGATATTTTACGCTAATGTGTTAATAATTTCACACACAAGTCGCTCCTGAGTATAAGTCACACCCCCGGCCAAACTATGAAAAAAACTGCGACGTATAGTCCGAAAAATACGGTATAATCCGTTCCAGGGTTAAATTGTTGCTGCTTTCTTAAAATATAAACATGCAAAACTTAAGGTTGGGTGATATGGCTGAAAACTGTCTCATGTGTTTTGTATTAGTCCATCCATCCATTTTCTACCGCTTGTCCCTTTTTGGGGTCGCGGGGGGTGCTGGAGCCTATCTCAGCTGCATTCGGGCGTAAGGCGGGGTACCCCCTGGACAAGTCGCCACCTAATCGCAGTGCCAACACAGATAGACAGACAACACTCACATTCACACACTAGGGCCAATTTAGTGTTGCCAATCAACCTATCCCCAGGTGCATGTCTTTGGAGGTGGGAGGAAGCCGGAGTACCCGGAGGGAACCCACGCAGTCACGGGGAGAACATGCAAACTCCACACAGAAAGATCCCGAACTCAGGACCTTCGTATTGTGCAGTCAACATTGATCATTATTAGAGATGTCCGATAATGGCTTTATTGCCGATATCCGATATTCCAATATTGTCCAACTCTTAATTAACACTGCTTCCACAGTGGATTGTTTTAAGTCTCGTCTTAAGACCCACTTTTATTCTTTGGCTTTTAACACTACGTGAGTTGTGTGGTCTTCTGTCCTCTGTTCTCTGTGTTTTTTTTTTTTTATAAATTTTGATGTCTATTTTACTGTTTTAATTGGTTTTACCCTTTAAGATCGTTTTTAATCATATTTATTTTTTATATTGTTTCTGTATTGGTTTTCTATTCATTTATTCTTTGTTTTTTTCAGTCATTGGTGTAGCATAATATTGTTTTTAATATTGTTTTTAATATTGTTTTTAATTTTGTTTTAATATTGTTTTTAACATGGCTGTGCAGCACTTTGGAAACATTCTTGTTGTGTAAATGTGCTATATAAATAAAGTGGATTGGATTGGATTAATTACCGATACCAATATATACAGTCGTGGAATTAACACCTTCACAATGCTTCCCGAGGGCAGCACGGTGGTACAGGGGTTAGTGCATGTGCCTCACAATACAAAGGTCCTGAGTAGTCCTGGGTTCAATCCCTGGATCTTTCTGTGTGGAGTTTGCATGTTCCCTCCGGGTACTCCGGCTTTCTCCAACCTCCAAAGACATGCACCTGGGGATAGTTTGATTGGCAACACTAAATGGTCCCTAGTGTGTAAGTGTGAATGTTGCCTGTCTATCTGTGTTGGCCCTGTGATGAGGTGGCGACTTGTCCAGGGTGTACCCCGCCTTCCGCCCGAATGCAGCTGAGATAGGCTCCAGCAACCCCAAAAGGGACAAGCGGTAGAAAATGGATGGATGGACAATGCTTCTCGAACTCACCGCTGGCTTTTCTGATGGTAGTGCGTCAACTAAAAGGAAAGTGAAGCGAAATTAGGCATCGTGAAATGTTGCTTCGGCGGGCACTCTTGATGCATGCGGGGAGATTTTTTCCATAACCCCCATAAAAAATGTCTGGACAATCGTAGCATGAGGAAGGAAGTCATGACTTTTATACAGTAAGTTTCTACCACAAATTCACAAGTAGAGATGTCCGATAATGGCTTTTTTGCCGATATTCCGATATTGTCCAACTCTTAATTACCGATTTCGATATCAACCGATACCGATACATACAGCCGTGGAATTAACACATTATTATGCTTAATTTTGTTGTGATGCCCCGCTGGATGCATTAAACAATGTAACAAGGTTTTCCAAAATAATTCAACTCAAGTTATGGAAGAAAATGCCAACATGGCACTGCCATATTTATTATTGAAGTCACAAAGTGCATGATTTTTTTTTAACATGCCTCACAACAGCAGCTTGGAATTTGGGACATGCTCTCCCTGAAAGAGCACGAGGAGGTTGGGTTGGGGGGGTTAGTGCTGCAAGGGGTTCTGGGTATTTGTTCTGTTGTGTTACGGTGCGGATGTTCTCCCGAAATGTGTTTGTCATTCTTGTTTGGTGTGGGTTCACAGCGTGGCGCATATTTGTAACAGTGTTAAAGTTGTTTATACCGCCACCCTCAGTGTGACCTGTATGGCTGTTGACCTGTATGGCTGTTGACCAAGTATGATTTGCATTCACTTGTGTGTGTGAAAAGCCATAGATATTATGTGACTGGGCCGGCACGCAAAGGAAGCGCCTTTAAGGTTTATTGGCGCTCTGTACTTCCACCTACGGGCGTTTTTTAAAAAGTCATGAATTTTACTTTTTGAAACCGATACCGATAATTTCCGATATTACATTTTAAAGCATTTATCGGCCGATGATATCGGCAGTCCGATATTATCGGACATCCCTAGTCAGGACCTTCGTATTGTGCAGTCAACATTGATAATTATTGATATTTTTGATGACCTCTCGATATAAATTATTTCAAATGTAACCTTCCTCAGCTGTCAAGGCGAAAGTAAATGTCAACATAACCATGGAACACATTCAATCAGTGTAAACCAAATTTTGAAAATCACATGGAACGCTTAACAATAGCTTTCAAACTAAGGAATATGTAAGAAATGCCCAATAAAGTGTAACAAAATAGTGTGAAAATGTAAACAGAAACCTGAGAAAAACTTTTCTGCAGGTTTAGGCCCAGGGAAGAACAGCTGTGCTCTAAAGGGTGAGCACGGCTGAGGTGGTGTGGTCTTGGCAGGGACGAGCGCCTTGCGTCATTTACAGACCTTGGTCTGACTACGGTCCGTTTAGAAAAATAACTAAAATCAAAAATTCGGCATACTGTCAAAGTGACTTTTCCTGTTTTAGCCACAATTTCTTCATTTTTACTTGCTCTTCTCCCTCCTTGCAAAGAAACAACCGCGAGATGACAAGATGGTACAGCCAAACATGATAGTTAATACTGTTACCTGATTGGCTGTTAGTTTGTTCCTCCCACTGATCAGTGATCACTTCCTTTGTTGCTCGGTTACCAGAGAGCGAGTGCCTTTGATCATGCAACCAACCTTGCTTCGCAACTTCTGTTTTCATATCAAACGTTTTATTGAACACATTTTTTGGTTATATCGATCACGTGTCTATCGCGATGTATATTTATATATCGTTTTATGGCCCAGTCCGAGCAGAAGTAGTGTTATTTGGAACACTTATGTGTGTGCCTAATGGGTGTTTATCTTGTTTTTCTTCCAGATGAGACCCAAAAGGAACACAGATGATGAATTATTAAGGAAAAACTACTCTTTTTAGAGGGAGGCAACACACCTGCAAGCCTCTGGACTCCCAAGTCCCCTGCTGGAGAACCTTCGATCAGTTATTTATTTATGTCTTCGCTCTCTCAAACGCTAATGCTAACACCTGTTGGCCAGTGCCTGTGCACCACGCACCCCTGACCTCCAGGATCCTGTCTAGCGAGGTTGACGACGCCCTCTATAGCAGATGCCTTCCACGAAATTATTTCCCACGACCAGAGCGACTCCCTGAATGCATCACAGCCTGCTGTAGCGTAGGGAGGGCTGGGGGCCCGGGGGCTTCAAGTTCTGTCAGTCATGCTCTCGGGGGTGCAGCCTTGCTTCCAGCTGCTCCGCATCGGTTCTTCTTCGGCGGAGGACTCTGCGCGGGACCTCTACACCTTCCGGCCAGCGCTCGGCCACTCCGTGTTCCGCCTGGGCCGAGCGGCCGAGCTGTGCGATGTCACGCTGGACTCGTCGACGGTGTCCCGCATCCATGCCGAGCTGCATGCCGAGCGGGAGGCGTGCGGGGGCGAGGCCGTGTCCCAGGAGGAGGGATGGAGGGTCCACATCAAGGACAGGAGCAGTCACGGTGAGACATGTCGCTCTTCAAACATGATGGAGCTAAATTGCTACCATCCTCTATTTTCCCCAATTTCTTCAATCAATCAGTGTTTATTTATATAGCCCTAAATCACAAGTGTCTCAAAGGGCTGTACAAGCCACAACGACATCCTCGGTACAGAGCCCACATACGGGCAAGGAAAACTCACCCCAGTGGGACGTCAATGTGAATGACTATGAGAAACCTTGGAGAGGACCGCATATGTGGGTAACCCCCCCCCCCCTCTAGGGGAGACCGAAAGCAATGGATGTCGAGTGGGTCTGACATAATATTGTGAAAGTCCAACACATCAGCGAAAGTCCAGTCCATGGTTGACCTCCGATTTGTCACATTTTAAGTTTTCCTTTCGGACGTAAACATCTAAGGATGTCCAGATCGACATTTTTGCCCTCAGACCCGATCCGATCTCGAGTCCCGATTTAAAACTTTGACAATAGATTAGAGAAGCCAAAATGTTTTATAGCAAGTAACTGAAGTACACACAAAAACACCTTTTTATAAAGCTTATCCTATTAAATGTATAATTAGCTCATATTACTCTAAATCAGAAGACATTTGTGGTATTAAATGCTACATAGAATTTTTTTTTTTTACAAAATAAAGTGGTTAGTTCACGACAACTAAACAAAAAAACTAACAATTACCTGTATTAACTGTACAATTTTTTATTTAATTATGGTGAGGGTTATTAATAATTTTACAAAATCAACACTATGTTAAATAGTTATTTATTCTCTTTCTCTGTGTAACATGTTGTTAAATAGTTCTTTATTCTCTTTCTCTGTGTAACATGTTTAGTTTTCCTCCATTGATAATAATACGTAAGATTAGGGCTGCAATGAGGTGGCGACTTGTCCAGGGTGTACCCCGCCTTCCGCCCGATTGTAGCTGAGATAGGCTCCAGCGCCCCCCGCGACCCCGAAGGGAATAAGTGGTAGAAAATGGATGGATGGATAGGGATGTATACCGAATACCGGCATTTTTTGGGTACCGGTTCCTAATTAGGTCGGTCCATGAGGACTGTGAAGATTATTATAGTATTTACCGTTCCAGCTGACCAACATTATTATGACATGCTGTCACATTCAGTTAAGCTGCCGCTGCTACGCATTGAAATCAGTTTGGAATAATGACAAATAAGGAAGCAACACCACAAAAAGTTTGTAACACAATATTTCCTCCTCAAAAGTTCCTCAGTCACGCACGCTATGTCAGTTTGAAGTGAACGCTCTTTACACTTTGGGGATGGCGTGGCGCAGTTGGGAGAGTGGCCGTGCCAGCAACCTGAGGGTTCCTGGTTCGATCCCCACCTACTATCAACCTCGTCACGTCCGTTGTGTCCTTGAGCAAGACACTTCACCCTTGCTCCTAATGGGTCGTGGTTAGGGCCTTGCATGGCAGCTCCCGCCATCAGTGTGTGAACGTGTGTGTGTGTGAATGTGGAAATAGTGTCAAAACGCTTTGAGTACCTTGAAGGTAGAGAAGTGCTATACAAGTATAACCCATTTACTCATGACGAGTCACGACTGCGTTTTATCAGCCGCCCTCCTAGCGATTCATTAATGTACAGGCCAATATAAATCCACTCAAAAATGTAGGTAATAAAATATTCCATAAGGTTGCTGTGAAGCAACATATATCTTATCAACATATATCTGTGACTGACAGGTTTCTGGTTGCTGCCTGACGTCACTTCATTTCACAATTTTTCTTAAATGTGTTTCAGTTATTTCTGTCTCTTGACTACAAATTGGACGATCGAGCATTACATTTGCTCACTGAGGCTTTTAATTTATATAACACACACATACACGTCGGTGGTGCAACACCCAATATAAGTTCCGGTCCGTCACAAATACGTATGTGTGCAACACAAATAACCATTCCTGTTGTTACAAAATGCACACCCACATAACATGCTAATTGATTGTATTGATTTATATGACACATCTGATATGATATATCATGTACAATTTGTGTTCTCTGTTCTCTAAGACAAAAAAAAAAAACAGCTGCTCTGAGATGTTACAGTACACCATGTTGAAGGTGTTCAACTTCTTGAGCTGATATAAATGCGAATTAAAATGCATTTTTTCATGTCTTCATTTCCACAAATTATATATAGTACTGATAAGAGTACCGATAAATACCGGTATCGATAAAGGTATCTTATCGATAAAATCTTAACGATATACTGTACATCCCTACTTAAGATGCATAGAATTGCAGTTCATTTGCCGTAATGGAAGTGATTATTATTAGCCTAAAGGAGCGGCTCCACATTGTGTAGAAACACACATTAGCTGCTTGTCAGCCGTGGCACTAAAAAGAAATACATAATTAGCCAGAGGGGATCTGCGTTTGTGATCGGCAATAAGATTAATTAATCGGCAATGACAATCACATACTTTTACATGAAAAACGATTCTTACCGATCGGTGGGCAATCCATCAAATTGGCTCCCATGTTAAATCATTTGGTTTTGTCCCTCAAAGCCTTGCTGTATCTGTATATTTCTGTTACTCCCTGAGTTTGTAAGCTATAACAAAACCCACCAAAAATGATTTTGTAATAACAAAAAGAAGAAAAATTACAGATCTAGTCACTTTAGTATTATTTATTGATACTACATCAGGTATCGATAGCATCGACATCTGGATCGATCACCCTTACTTTACATTGAAGCTTCAGTGGTGAGCGTCGGTCTGTGTCTGTGTCTCTGTCTGTCTGTCTGTCTGTGTCTCTGTCTGTCTGTGTCTCTCTGTCTGTCTCTCTGTCTGTCTGTGTCTCTGTCTGTCTGTGTCTGTCTGTCTGTCTCTCTGTCTGTCTGTGTCTCTGTCTGTGTCTCTGTCTGTGTCTCTGTCTGTCTATGTCTCTGTCTGTCTATGTCTCTGTCTCTGTCTGTGTCTCTGTCTGTCTGTGTCTCTGTCTGTCTGTGTCTCTGTCTGTCTGTCTCTCTGTCTGTCTGTGTCTCTCTCTGTCTGTGTCTCTCTCTGTGTCTCTGTCTGTCTGTGTCTTTGTGTGTGTCTCTGTCTCTGTCTCTGTCTGTGTCTCTGTCTGTCTGTGTCTCTGTCTGTCTGTGTCTTTGTGTGTGTCTCTGTCTCTGTGTCTTTGTGTGTATCTCTGTCTCTGTCTGTGTCTCTGTCTGTCTGTGTCTCTGTCTGGCATGCTGAGCCATTCCTTTTCCTCTAGTCCTGCAGTAATAATGATACTTGGAAGAAAATTATAGTTTATTTTCCGCTATGGTGGTGAGGATTAGTATTTTAGAAGCGGCTTCGCACCGTGGATTGTCGACGTCTTTGTTGCAGCTCGCTCTCAAATTCAAGCCGGGTTTCTGGCAAGACACGCACCCTTCTGGAATTCATGCAACTCCGGCATGTGTGTAACAAGGAATATGGAAATGTAATTGTTTCTTCCTGATGGTGCATCTCTTTTAAAGGAATCTTTGACCGGAGTACAATTTTAAAATGTAAAAACTGGGTCAGTTAAAAAAGCCAAATATCATCCCCCGCTGATCTAATCCTAAAGTCAGAATCGAGGCATCTCTGTAAATAACATAAACATAAATACTTGTTTAGTACAGGGGAAGTTTGAGGTTTAACTGTCATGCAAGTGTAAAAAGAAGTGAAACAAATTGACATGTCCTTCACACTGGCTCCGCCCTCCACAATTCTGCCTTCCCTAGGCACCTGGGTCAACGAGGTCCGCCTCCGGCCCGGCATCCAATGGGAGCTCTCGGACGGCGACGCGCTGACGTTCGGTGGACACTCGCCTCCCGGTAGCTCCGAGTTCTACTTCCTCTTCCAGAAGGTCAAAGTTCGCCCGTTGGACTTTGACGCCATCACCATTCCAAAGGCGAGTTGTCCCACTCATGCTGCAACGATCAATCGATTAATTTGATTGGGGGAAAAAAGCTTTGATAGCCTGTTGCTTTGATTAATCGTTTAAGTGTAGCGAACAAAGGTCCTGGACTGTAAAAAAAGACATAATTTCTGCAATAGAGCGCACATGAGAGCATGAGCTTAATTATGGGCCTGCTCATATTGTTTTTGCTTAAACTTCAAACTTTATTCTTCATCTTATTATAGTTTCAACACATTTCTGTTACCGCCACTATGAGACAAACCGGCCTACGTACCCCACATATAATATACCGTTGGAAAGGTCTCGTCCGCGCCCATGGCAGAAATCTAAATTGGGAACAATTCGTGTTAACATGGAAACGCTATTCACGAACAAACTAAAACACCTTTTGTTTAATATGAGACGAACCCCCACATATGTTATACCGTCGGACAGGTCTCGTTCGTGCCAATGGGCGTATTTTAAATTGGGAACATTTCAAGTTACCATGGCGACGCTATTCACAAATAAACAAAAACATGGGCCAATTGAATGGGAACGCACCTTTAGAATGACGAATATTTCCAGCACACCTGTGAGATTCCTCTTATAGCTCAGCCATTCTTTCACGTAGCTCTGTGCTTAACGTCTAATTTTGTTCAGACACTTGTCTACTTTAACCCTGGCTAAAAAGTTTTGACGTCCACTGTTTGGTTTTGGCTGGATGGCCATTGGAGTAAGTACGGCGGTTTCAGGTCCAGGGCACAGATAGCCGGCCCATCCAAATTTCCGCAGAAATTTTCTAGTTATTATTAATGCACACATAGGACTGGGTGATTAAATGATATCAATATATTTCGCGATAGACATGTAATTGATATTAAAAAAAAAAAGCATTATCTATACATTTTTTTTCTCCTTCCTCGGAAGAAAGCGGAAGTTACAAAGCAGGTTTGGTTGCATGAACAAAGGCACTAGCTCTCTATTAACCGAGCATCGCAGTGAGATTTATCAGTGGGAGTGACACGCTAACAGCCAATCAGGTCACCGTATTAACTATCACGTTTGGTTGCGCCATCTTGTCTCGCGGTTGATTCTTTGCATGGAGTGAGAAGAGAAAGTAGAAAAGAGTGCTGCAGAGAGCAAATAAATTGTGGATAAAAGCGGAAAAGTCACCTCGACAGTATGGCAGTTTTTATCTAGATTTTTAAAAAAACAGAACGTAGTTAGACCAATGTGGTCGGTAAACCTCCCTGCTTGACACTCAGCATCAAGGGTTGGAATTGGGGGTTAAATCACCAAAAATTATTCCCGGGCACGGCCACCGCTGCTGCTCACTGCGCCCCTCGCCTCCCAGGGGGTGATCAAGGGTGATGGGTCAAATGCAGAGAATAATTTTGCCACACCTAGTGTGTGTGTGACAATCATTGGTACTTTAAATGATGCAAGGCGCTCGTCCCCACCAAGACCGGTAATACCAGACCACCTTAGCCGCGCTCACCCTTCAGAGCACAGCTGTAACTTTGTGGCACTAAACCTGCAGAAAACTCAGGTTTCTCTGTTTACATTTTCACATTTTCCACTATTTTGCTACACTTTATTAGGCAATATTCCTTATTTTTGCACCTTTATTGTTAAGTCTTCAATGTGATTTTATAATTTTGTTTATGCTGATTGTTTTCCATGCTTTTGTTGACATGTCCTTTCCTTTCCGCCTTGATAGCTGAGGGGATTATAATAACAGGAACGTTACATTTGAAATACATTTCCCATATTTTTTTGTCTTGGTCCCTATTTTCTATAGGCCATGAAAATATAAATTACTAATATCGACCAATATAAAACACTTATATTGCCCAGCAGTGTGCACACATGTTAAAAGTCTTTTTTTCAACGTTTATGTGCATTTATTAGAAAAAAAAAGGTTATGACAAGCCAATTTTTTTTAATTTAAACTAAAACACGCATTGAGGCTATAAAGTGTGTTTTGTCTGATTATTCGATTAATCAAACAAACTTGACTTCTAATTAGAGATGTCCGATATTATCGGCCGATAAATGCTTTAAAATGTAATATCGGAAATTATCGGTATCGGTTTTAAAATTATCGGTATCTGTTTCAAAAAGTAAAATTTATGACTGTTTAAAACGCCGCTGTGTACACGGATGTAGGGAGAAGTACAGAGCGCCAATAAACCTTAAAGGCACTGCCTTTACGTGCCAGCCCAGTCACATAATATCTACGGCTTTTCACACACACAAGTGAATGCAATGCATACTTGGTCAACAGCCATACAGGTCACACTGAGGGTTGCTGTATAAACAACTTTAACACTGTTACAAATATGCGCCACACTGTTAACCCACACCAAACAAGAATGACAAACACGTTTTGGGAGAACATCCGCACCGTAACACAACAGAACAAATACCCAGAACCCCTTGCAGCACTAACTCTTCCGGGACGCTACAATATATACCCCCTAACCCCCAACCCCCTCACTCAACCTCGCCCACCTCAACCTCCTCATGCTCTCTCAGGGAGAGCAAGTCCCAAATTCCAAGCTGCTGTTTTGAGGCATGTTAAAAAAAATAATGCACTTTGTGACTTCAATAATAAATATGGCAGTGCCATGTTGGCATTTTTTTCCATAACTTGAGTTGATTTATTTTGGAAAACTTTGTTACATTGTTTAATGCATCCAGCGGGGCATCACAACAAAATTAGGCATAATAATGTGATAATTCCACGACTGTATATATCGGTATCGATAATTAAGAGTTAGACAATATCGGATATTGGCAAAAAAGCCATTATCGGACATCTGCAACTACAATTTCTTCTCAGCACTTTATGGTATTCATTTTTGTTCTTTTTTTATTTAGGCGGGAACCTTTTCCTCCGACTTGCAGAACCGAATCCGAACCAACCCGGACCGCAAGGCGGCGCCCGCCGTGGAGTCCATCAACCGGGCCACCGTCATCCTCAACTCCATCGGCAGCCTCAGCAAGATGAAGGGTAGCGCGTGGACCTTCCAGAGGAGCCACAGCCACGAGGGCACCGCCTCCGACCCGGGCTCCTCCTCCTCGCCGCCGCTCCCGCCGCTAAGGGCAGGCCCCTCCCCTTTGCTGCACTCTTCCACGCCGCCTCCCTTCTCCACCGCCCCCTCGCTCGCCTCCAAGGCCCTCCCGGCGGCCTCCAGGAGCCGCAGGAAGTCTGCTCACACGGTCTTGCTGGAGGACGACAGCTCGGACGAGCCCAGGAACAGAAAAGGTAAGACTCGTTAAGTGCTTCACTTTGACCACAACTTTCTTACGGCCATTTTAGGAATATCACAGCATATCTTACAAATATTCCTCTAAGCACACACAATGAAAATGATATTTTGGACCAGGGGTGTCCAAACTTTTACCATTGAGGGACGCACACTAAAAAATCAAAGCATGCGGTGGCCATTTTGATATTTTTCATTTTAAAAACCCATCCATCCATCCATTTTCTACCGCTTGTCCCTTACGGGGTCGCGGGGGTGCTGGAGCCAAACCATTATGATGTATATCTTTAGTTTTTTTTCGTTTAGTGCTCCCACCTATAGTTTGGTCCCGGGGACCAAGTAATTACCGTATTTTTCGGACTATAAAGCGCACTTAAAATACTTAAATTTTCTGGAAACTCGACAATGCGCCTTACAACCCGGTGCGCCTAATGTTTGGAATAATTTTTGGTTGTGCTTACCGACCTCAAAGCTATTTTATTTGGTACATGGTGTAATAAGTGTGACCAGTAGATGGCAGTCACACATAAGAGATACGTGTAAACTGCAAAATGATGGCAGTCACACATTAGAGATGCGTGTAGACTGCAATATGACTCAAGTAATCAACACCAAAATGTTATATGTTCCATTGTTATTATAGAACATTACACACAGCGCTCAAAAATGTATCAAAATGTTTTAGTACGAGTTTGGTAAGCTATGAAGCCGCACTGCTCGATGGATTGTACTGTGCTTCAACATACGAGTATTATTATGGTGTGTGTATAAGGTTAGACATTATCTGGCGTTTTGTTTAGCAATATTATGCAAAAGCAACTTTTCTTACCTTCTGGTACCTGCTGATCTGTATTTGGGATCTGCATAAGTACTGAAAATGTTCGTGCGTCCGCCTTGCCGACACCGTAGTCGATAAGCTTCTTCTTTTTCCTCTATCTTCCTGTTATGTGACATTCATCTTCCACTGTTGCCATTTGTAATACAAAGTAGTGTAAATTTCTTACTTATATCTGTCAGTAAACTCACCATGAAAGCGCTAAAACATACCGGTCTAGTGAGTTTACATTATTCACCCAAGGAACTGTAGTTATTAGAGAGTTCTGGTCGGACAGTTTTTCACGCGACACATTTCCTGTGTTGTTGTTGCACTAGTGAGCCACGGATGAGGAGATGCTGCTCCGTTATTGATTGAAGTAAAGTCTGAATGTCATTAAAACAGTTAGCTCCATCTTTTGACACTTCTTCCACCCCCCTCCTTGCACGCTACACCGCTACAACAAAGATGACGGGGAGTAGACGCTGCCGAAGGTGAGCCACGTAAATAAGATCGCCCACAAAACGGCACATCCTGAAGCGACTGTCAGAAATCGACTTGAAGATGATCTGTAAAACATCATCCATGCAACATTTTGACCAAACAACCACCATTACATGTTATGTAGACCACAAGGAAGTGTTTTACATTTAGAAAAAGAATAAAATAATACGACCCTTTTAATGAGCCTTATAATCTGGTGCACCTTTTGTATGAATATAGACCTGAATAGACCCGCTCATCGGCAGTGCGCCTTATAATCCGTTGTGCCCTATGGTCCGGAAAATACGGTAATGTTTTTTTTCAACACTTAAATCTCCAACACGACTTCAGATCTATCTATCCATCCATTGTAATTTTATTTTATTATTTTTTGTTTGTTTAATGCCCTTTTTGGCAAAGAAATCTTAGTTTACTTAGTTCACACAAAATATGCAATATGTTCCCCAAAAAAACATTTCAAAGTGGAATATAAATGAATTGGAGCCTTCAATAGGTCAATAATTCAGAACATTGATTTTGACACATTTTTTGAGTACCGCATTTTTCGGACTAAAAGTCACTCCGGAGTATAAGTTGCACCGGCCGAAAATGCATAATAAAGAAGGAAAAAAACATATAAGTCGCACTGGAGTATAAGTCGCATTTTGGGGGAAATGTATTTGATAAAACCCAACACCAAGAATAGACATTTGAAAGGCAATTTAAAATAAATAAAGAATAGTGAACAACAGGCTGAATAAGTGTACGTTATATGAGGCATAAATAACCAACTGAGAACGTGCCTGGTATGTTAACGTAACATATTATGGTAAGAGTCATTCAAATACTTATAACATATAGAACATGCTATACGTTTATCAAACAATCTGTCACTCCTAATCGCTAAATCCCATGAAATCTTATACGTCTAGTCTCTTACGTGAATGAGCTAAATAATATTATTTGATATTTTACGGTAATGTTAATATTTTCACACATAAGTCGCTCCTGAGTATAAGTCGCACCTCCGGCCAAACTATGAAAAAAACTGTGACTTATATTCCGAAAAATACGGTAATGACAATTTTAAAGAAAAAGCTTTTGTGCTTTGTTTTATCAGTCAACATTTTCAACTTTTTCTCGTTACATTCCACTTGTTTGCTCTTTTATTTCACTTCTTTACGTGTTTTTTCCTAATAGTATTTTTAGAATGTGCCACGGGCCGTTAAAAAAAGGCCCCCGGGCCGCACTTTGAACGCCATTGAGCACGTGTGTCTATTACAGTGCTGGCAGGACCGGAGGACGAAGGACAGCGGGCGCGCGGTAGGAAGAAGCGGCGTCTCTACAAGTCTGAGTCGGAAGATCTCGGCTCACCGCCGCCGCCTCGCCCGTTTCACCCCAAAGGCCAGAGTGAGCTGCGGCTGCCGCAGGAGTCCAAACCCTTCCCTGTGGGGATCCGGACCATCGGCAGCTTCCACGGCGCTATGACCAACAGCAGACTGGACCAGCACCTCCTCCCCAAGCCCGCCATGCTCCGACAAGAGCAAAAGGCGCCGCGACATCTGCACAGCGGCGCACGCGGCAACTCGGCCGCCTTCTGCCAACAGCGGCCCGCCCTGTCGGCGCAGAGGGGCCGCAGGAGAGCTCACAGCTCACCGGTTTTCTCCCCCCTGGTGGTGGGAGGGGAGAACTACAACCTGGCGTCGCCCTCTGTGCGGATCCGCGCGGCCACGAGAGGCAGGGCGGCGTTCAACGGGTTTCACCAGCAGCCCAGGTAAGACGCCTGTGGACGGAGTCTCCGTCGAGGGGCGCCCAAGCATCCATCATCTCATTTGTCCCGCCTCTTTCTGTGTGCGCTCGCAGCAAGCGGCGAGGCCGACCCCGCAAGCACCCTCTTCCTCCTCGACCTTCCCTTCCCTCGCCATCGTCCTCGTCCTCATCTTCCACCTCCTCGGCCTCGTCCTCCTCGGGCTCCTCCTCGTCGTCATCTTCCGAGGACGAGGAAGAGGCGGCGGCGTCCGGGGCGGTGGAGCCGTGCGCGGCTCCCCGCTGCCTGCTGCCCCAGCAGGACACGGTGCAGTGGATCCAGTGCGACGTGTGCGATGCCTGGTACCACATCGACTGTCTCCACGTGGACCGCAAGAAGCTCCTACGGGACCCCAGCGCCGACTTCAACTGCGGCTGCTGCTGAGGGCTCTTTCGCTTCCACGTAAGCCTCGATTAACTGCCGAAGAGCGCGCTGGACCGTCACTTCCTGTTGCTTCCTCGCGCTTTCATTTTGGAGGAATCAAACGTTTCAGGTGTGACGTTGTCCTCATATCGACATGGCCCCCTAAATACCGTAGTGGTAATTAAACCTCATGCGATGGGCGTGTTCTTGCCTCATGGCGATGAAGACGAGAGGCCTCATAAGCAGCTGCGCTCAGACTCACTGGTCACTTCATTAGGTACACCATGCGTGCCCAGGTTTTAGCTGTCCCTAATGTTTTGAAGTTATTCACAAGCAAAATTCTGCATATTATATATTTTTAAAGGTTCACTTTTTTTGTAATGAATCTCATCAGTGGGTGTACCTAATAAAGTGGCCATCTCCTCAACCGTCGAGTCTTCGCGGTCGTGTTTGGCGCCCCCCCGAGGTCGTTGGTGGAGCTGCAGTCATACTTAGCGAGCTAATACTCGAGCAATAAAATTACATGTTAAACAATCTATGCGCTTGTTAATGAATGTGGCGGGAAAACGCGCGTCTTATCCGCGCCGTTCAAAGATTGTGTTCATGTTGAAAGTTATGTCCCTCATTAATTAGACGCTTTACTACTTTTTCTACCGTGTTCCGTTCTTTGTCGGCAGAGGGCAGCAAAACTCCAGGGAAGACTCCCGCTGCCGCAGCGCACTACCGCCGCCTGAGGAACAAAGTGGTATTGCATGACAATGTGCATCCACTTCCAGGTGGAATTAAACTCTTTCATCTGGGCAGAAATAAACGAGTTACACCAGGACAGTCCATTCAAATACACAAAAATGATTTGTAATGGATTTTTATTTTTTACAAAGATGCCATCAAATCGTTTAAATAACCAAAATGTAACCGGAATCTTGATTTGCCTTCGGGCCACCAGAGGGCAGTGTTGCTTTTCACTTATTACACAGCATTCATCTCACTTTCTTCATCTTCTCGCCAACCTGTTCAAAGATCATTCTGTCCTTCTAAAGCAGTGGTCCCCAACCTTTTTTGCACCACGGACCGGTTTAATGTAGGCATTATTTTCAGGGACCGGCTTCCCACTTGTGAAAAATGCAACTCACTATAACAGTTAATTAGTGGGAGCCCTGGGCTTGTTTCTTTGCAATTAAATGCCGATGGAAATCTGCCTTTGGCTACAATCTGTCACATTTATATTTGATAGGTTCATTAATGTGCATTGTATCATGTCACAAAGTTATAACAAATGGCAACTTCCTATGAGGAGTTTTATTGTACATCTATAAACAAGCTCATTGGTGTGTCTAGTGCACAGGTGTCAAACTCAACATTTTATATGGCCCGCAAAAGCCTGAAAATAACGTCAATAAAATACCTTATTTTCTTTCTTTACTTATTTATTTTCTTACTAAAGGTATTAATTTTTTTTAATTTTTTTTTAAAGTTTAACAGTGGAAAAAAAATTATTTTATCTAACTTTGTAGGTCAAAATCCAAATAAATACTTAAAAATCTGCTTATGTTTTTGAAGCAAGTTATCCATCAAATTGTACACTATAAAAATGACCAATAGATTTTACTGTAAAATTTCAGGAGTTTTTTTTTACAGCATATTACTGTAAGTTGAAAAAAAAAAGACCAATGTTTGTTTTTTTACAGTAAAATTCTGTCAACTGAGCTGTCCTTTTTTAAAAAAAATTTTATCCATGGTTGCTGATTTTATGGTAAAACAAACTGTCAGCTGAGTTGCCAAACTAAAATTAAACAGCTGTATTGTATTTTTTATTTACAGTGATATGTTGTAAAAAATAATAATAAAATACCACAATATATTTTACAGTAAAAGTCTGGCAACTAAGCTGCCAGTTTTTTTCTGTAAAAAACTGGTCAAATCCACAGATTTTTTACGTACATTTTTTTTAAATATTAAAATTTATTGACAAATTCATTAACTATTTACTGTTACAAGCGGACCTCTATTGGCAGCCATGACTGCGGTGTGGCCCTCAATGAAAACAAGTTTGACACCCCTGGTCTAGTGGGACAGGCCAAAGTGAAGTTGAAGAAAATGCAGTCCTTTATAAATTAATTTTATGTTTCTCTCCGGCCCGGTAGCGAATGCTTCACAGACCGGTACCGGTCCCCGGACCAGTGGTTGGGGACCACTGTTCTAAAGCATCAACTCGGCCCCAAAATGTGCTTCACAAGTGTCCTAATTGTCTTGTCCGGGTGTACCTAATAAAGTGTCCCACCAGACAGAGCTCTAATATCAAATTGTAATTTGGAAAACAGGCCTGTGACGCATTAGAGCAAAAAACAGGAAAAGGAAAACACTTTTTTTTTTTTTGGAGAATTTCACATGCCCGTGCGTGCTTTTAGAAGGGGGAGGGTGACAAGACCTGTTGCTCGTTAAGAAGAGCAGTGTGTTTTCTTCTCGGTCTGAATATCGTTACATACAAACCCCGTTTCCATATGAGTTGGGAAATTGTGTTAGATGTAAATATTAAAGGAATACAATGATTTGCAAACCTTTTTCAACCCATATTCAATTGAATGCAGTACAAAGACAACATATTTGATGTTCAAACTCATAAACTTTTTTTTTTTTTTTGCAAATAATTAACTTAGAATTTCATGGCTGCAACACGTGCCAAAGTAGTTGGGAAAGGGCATGTTCACCACTGTGTTACATGGCCTTTCCTTTTAACAACACTCAGTAAACGTTTGGGAACTGAGGAGACACATTTTTTAAGCTTCTCAGGTGGAATTCTTTCCCATTCTTGCTTGATGTACAGCTTAAGTTGTTCAACAGTCCGGGGGTCTCCGTTGTGGTATTTTAGGCTTCATAATGCGCCACACATTTTCAATGGGAGACAGGTCTGGACTACAGGCAGGCCAGTCTAGTACCCGTACTCTTTTACTATGAAGCCACGTTGATGTAACACGTGGCTTGGCATTGTCTTGCTGAAATAAGCAGGGGCGTCCATGGTAACGGCGCTTAGATGGCAACATATGTTGCTCCAAAACCTGTATGTACCTTTCAGCATTAATGGCGCCTTCACAGATGTGTAAGTTACCCATGTCTTGGGCACTAATACACCCCCATACCATCACAGATGCTGGCTTTTCAACTTTGCGCCTATAACAATCCGGATGGTTCTTTTCCTCTTTGGTCCGGAGGACACGACGTCCACAGTTTCCAAAAACAATTTGAAATGTGGACTCGACAGACCACAGGACACTTTTCCACTTTGTATCAGTCCATCTTGGATGAGCGGGCCCAGCGAAGCCGACGGCGTTTCTGGGTGTTGTTGATAAACGGTTTTCGCCTTGCATAGGAGAGTTTTAACTTGCACTTACAGATGTAGCGACCAACTGTAGTTACTGACAGTGGGTTTCTGAAGGGTTCCTGAGCCCATGTGGTGATATCCTTTACACACTGATGTCGCTTGTTGATGCAGTACAGCCTGAGGGATGGAAGGTCACGGGCTTAGCTGCTTACGTGCAGTGATTTCTCCAGATTCTCTGAACCCTTTGATGATATTACGGACCGTAGATGGTGAAATCCCTAAATTCCTTGCAATAGCTGGTTGAGAAAGGTTTTTCTTAAACTGTTCAACAAGTTGCTCACGCATTTGTTGACAAAGTGATGACCCTCGCCCCATCCTTGTTTGTGAATGACTGAGCATTTCATGGAATCTACTTTTATACCCAATCATGGCACCCACCTGTTCCCAATTTGCCTGTTCACCTGTGGGATGTTCCAAATAAGTGTTTGATGAGCATTCCTCAACTTTATCAGTATTTATTGCCACCTTTCCCAACTTCTTTGTCACGTGTTCTAAAGTTAATGATTATTTGCCCAAAAAAATGTTTACCAGTTTGAACATCAAATATGTTGTCTTTGTAGCATATTCAACTGAATATGGGTTGAAAAGGATTTGCAAATCATTGTATTCCGTTTATATTTACATCTAACACAATTTCCCAACTCATATGGAAGCGGGGTTTGTATAATCGCCGTCAGTGGAGGTGTTCTGGGCTTTTTTGTAAATTTTGAATATTTTTTTTCCTTTCATTCAAATAAGCGTGATGGAAAAAAAAAAAAAAAGGTCATGAACGGTGATATAAAATTAATATACCCGTGAAAATTCATTATCAAACATTCCAAATGGCTCGTTCTACCTTTTTAAGCATTCGCAGCACCAGCCTGTGGGAACAAAGATGAAGTCATAGAAGGTTAAAATATTATAAATCTGTTTGTGTCGGCATAAGAGAAAGTTGTATACACGTTCCACTTTTGCATCTAATTGCCCATAACTGATGCATTCAAGGACCCTAGATTAAAGTTGGAAAAGGAGGTGTCACTAGTTTTTGTAGACAAGGGGAGATCTAACTAATAATAATATCAGAATAATGATTCATTATTATGATTTATTTTATCAATTGATGGTGATCAGCTAATCTATACTTTACACTCTGAAGTAAAGCAAAACTTGACTTATTAATAATCATATTTAAAGGCCTACTGAAATGAATTTTTTAAAATTTAAACGGGGATAGCAGATCCATTCTATGTGTCATACTTGATCATTTCCCGATATTGCCATATTTTTGCTGAAAGGATTTAGTAGAGAACATCGACGATAAAGTTCGCAACTTTTGGTTGCTGATAAAAAAAAAAGCCTTGCCTGTACCGGAAGTAGCGTGACGTCACAGGTTGAAAGGCTCCTCACATTTCCCCATTGTTTACACCAGCAGCGAGAGCGATTCGGACCGAGAAAGCGACGATTTCCCCATTAATTTGAGCCAGGATGAAAGATTTGTGGATGAGGAACGTGAGTTTTTTTTCCGCTCTGACCGTAACTTAGGTAAAAGGGCTCATTGGATTCCACACTTTCTCCTTTTTCTATGCGGGGCGGTATAGCTCGGTTGGTAGAGTGGCCGTGCCAGCAACTTCAGGGTTGCAGGTTCGATCCCCGCTTCCGCCATTCTAGTCACCTGCCGTTGTGTCCTTGGGCAAGACACTTTACCCACCTGCTCCCAGTGCCACCCACACTTGTTTAAATGTAACTTAGATATTGGGTTTCACTATGTAAAGCGCTTTGAGTCACTAGAAAAAAGCGCTATGTAAATATAATTCACTTCACTTATTGTGGATCACGGATTTGTATTTTAAACCACCTCGGATACCATATCCTCTTGAAAATGAGAGTCGAGAACGCGAAATGGACATTCACAGTGACTTTTATCTCCACGACAATACATCGACGAAACACTTTAGCTACGGAGCTAACGTGATAGCATCGTGCTTAACTGCAAATAGAAACAAAAGAAATAAACCCCTGACTGGAAGGATAGACAGAAGATCAACAATACTATTAAACCATGGACCTGTAAATACACGGTTAATGCTTTCCAGCCTGGTGAAGCTTAACAATGCTGTTGCTAACGACGCCATTGAAGCTAACTTAGCTACGGGACTTCGACAGAGCTATGCTAAAAACATTAGCTATCCACCTACGCCAGCTCTCATCTGCTCATCAACACCTGTGCTCACCTGCGTTCCAGCGAAAACTTCTTCACCCGATCATCGATGTGGTCGGCGGCCCGGAGACTGAGGAAGTCAAGGTGAGGACAGCGGTGCGGGGGCGGGCGTTGTAGCTTTCGACGACACCCCGGCCGCCATCAGAGTCGGCAAGAAACGTATATTTCCCCAAAGTTACGTCCGTGACATGCACATAGCGCCACGCACGTACGGGCAAGCGATCAAATGTTTGGAAACCAAAGCTGTACTCACGGTAGCGCGTCTGCTATCCTCAAAGTCCTCCTGGTTGTGTTGCTGCAGCCCGCCGCTAATACACCGATCCCACCTACAACTTTCTTCTTTGCAGTCTCCATTGTTCATTAAACAAATTGCAAAAGATTCACCAACACAGATGTCCAGAATACTGTGGAATTTTGATATGAAAACAGAGCTTTTTGTATTGGGATACAATGTGTCCGAATACTTCCGTTTCAACCACTGACGTCACGCGCAAACGTCATCATACATAGACGTTTTCAACCGGAAGTTTCGCGGGAAATTTAAAATTGCACTTTATAAGTTAACCCGGCCGTATTGGCATGTGTTGCAATGTTAAGATTTCATCATTGATATATAAACTATCAGACTGCGTGGTCGGTAGTAGTGGCTTTCAGTAGGCCTTTAAGTGAATATTGAGCGGTTATATGGTTACTTTTGGTATAGATTTTTTTGTACAAAATGGACTAATTTAGGGGTGTTAGAGATATGCTAGTCCCAGCTTTAAAGGTTTATACAAGTTTTAAAAAGCTGGTTTCAACCAAATCAATGCAATAATTAGCTTTTTAGGTCATGTAAACATACCAAGTATGGGGACGTTTAGGGTGGGATGGGGGGCCCGTTAGGGGTCTTGTGTATGCGAGCCCAGGAATTTGGTGCTACGGACCTGACCGCTATAATATTGGCAACACTGATCCGTCTTATTCTCTGGCAGACAAGGGGCCTCATGTACAAAGAGTTGTGTGGCTTTCCTGCTAAAAAATAGACGTACGGTCAAACCCAGAAAATGGCGTACGCCAGTAAAAAATCAGATGAATGAAAGTGTTTGCACACATAAATGCAAGCACATTTCTTTGTTACGCCGCAATGTGTTTCAAATAGACCGCGGACGTGTGCGCATACTTGCCAACCTTGAGACGTATGAATTCGGGAGATGGGGGGGGGTTGGGTGGTAGCGGGAATGTATATTGTAGCGTCCCGGAAGAGTTAGTGCTGCAAGGGGTTCTGGGTATTTGTTCTGTTGTGTTACGGTGCGGATGTTCTCCCGAAATGTGTTTGTCATTCTTGTTTGGTGTGGGTTCACAGTGTGGCGCATGTTTGTAACAGTGTTAAAGTTGTTTATGCGGCCACCCTCAGTGTGACCTGTATGGCTGTTGACCAAGTATGCATTGTTATGCATATGTTATGTGACTGGGCCGGCACGCTGTTTGTATGGAGGAAAAGCGGACGTGACGACAGGTCGTAGAAGACGCTAAAGGCAGTGCCTAATATTGTTGTCCGGGTGGAAATCGGGAGAATGGTTGCCTCGGGAGATTTTCGGGAGGGGCACTGAAATTCGGGAGTCTCCCAGGAAAATCGGGAGGGTTGGCAAGTATGCATGTGCGTGGCCTGGCACGCCCAGACCTTGGCCCCTTTTATAAAGCGTATATCATATTGAAATTAGCCATGTCACTCCCACCGCCACCCCACCCCAGACACCACCATCCCCTGTTGCCAGTATGATATTGATTTATTGTTTAGACCAACCCGGGTCCTAAATTATTGTTACATTTCGGCAAGTCCTACACGTTCCGGTGCGTCACTCAATAGGGCCCCCGTTGCAACATGTTTTGCTTTAGCAGAAAAACAAACAGCCCCAGGGAACATATGTCTTAATAGTTCCTATTGTTACCTCATATTTACTTTTGAGTTTATCCTTTATCAGAATCAGAATACCTTTACTGTCATTGTATGGAAACAACAAAATTGGACAGCAATCCAGCACAGTGCTTTTAAAACAAACCTACATAAAATAGTCTTAAGACAACAACAATAATAATTTAAAAACACAATAAAATTGCACAGTAGATCTTTATCAGACGTAAGCAAGTAATAAAGTGGTGAGTGTTCAGGTAAGTGCAGAGTTTAGGGCAGGGGTCGGCAACGCAAAATGTTGAAAGAGCCATATTGGAGCAAAAATACAAAAACAAATCTGTCTGGAGCCGCAACAAATTAGAAGATATTACATACAGATAGTGTGTCATGAGATATACATTGAATTGAGATGACTTAAAGGAAACTAAATGAGCTCAAATATAGCTACAAATGAGGCATAATGGTGCAATATGTACATATAGCTAGCCTAAATAGCATGTTAGCATCGATTAGCTTGCAAGTCATGCAGTGACCAAATATGCCCGATTAGCACTCCACACAAGTCAATAACATCAACAAAACTCACCTTTGTGTATTCACGCACAACGTTAAAGGTTTGGTGGACAAAATGAGACGGAAAAAGAAGTGGCATAAAACACGTCCTAAAAAGTCGGAGAAAGTTATACACTACGGTGAGTTCAAGGACCGCCAAAATTAGTAGGACAAAACGGCGCTCGCCAAATACTCGAATCAGTGAAGCATGTTTAATATAAACAGTGTGCTTTATAACAATTAGGGAGGTTTGTGTCATGTTTGTCCTCCTACAGAAACCATATTAAAACAAAAACTTTTTTTTTTTCCCCTCATCTTTTTCCATTTTTCATACATTTTTGAAAAAGCTTCAGAGAGCCACTAGGGCGGCGCTAAAGAGCCGCATGCGGCTCTAGAGCCGCGGGTTGCCGACCCCTGGTTTAGGGCAATAACAGCTCTAGTATAGAAACTGTTTTTCAGTCTATTTGTCCTTGCTTTGATGGTCTTATAACGCCTCCCTGAGGGCAAGAGTTCAAGCCAGTGGTGACCTGGGTGGGATGAGTCCCTGAGGATGCTGTTTGCTCTCCTGTTGCAGTGTCTCTTATGCAGGTCCTCTAGAGATGTAAGAGGACATGCAGTGATCTTCTGGGCCGCGTTTAGGACCCCCTGTAATCTCTTTCTCTCTGCCACCGTGCAGCTAGAAAACCACACGGAGATGCCGTAGGTAGGTCAGTATTGACTCAACGGAGCAGCGATAGAAGGACAGGAGCAGGTTATCAGCCAGATTTATTTTCCTCAGCCTTCTCAGAAAATAGTCTTCGCTGACCTTTTTTCTGGAGTGCAGTGGTGTTGCTTTTCCATAGCAACACCACATTGCTTTTTTTTATAGCAGCAGTACGAAATGGTATACCTCACATGACGGCATTTCACAAACATTAGCTGAGTAAATATCCCTGAACATTGCAAATCACCATTGCAGCAAGAACCTACATCAACATTTCTGAGAACTTAAGTACAAATATTTTCAACACTTGCCCTTTCCCCCCCCCCCAAGAGTCGTTGGTGTCATGCCGTTCTCTTTAAGTCACAAAATCCTTGAAGCGTCTTGGCGTCATTACCGTGCGACCTGTTCTGGTGGTTACACTGGCGCCAATGACAGTGGTTGTGTTTCTCTCAGAGGCAGTTTGCGAAGGGGCTGACTCAGTGTGATCAGGGTCCTCAGTGTTATTGTCCTTATACTGACTGAGTCCTTTCTGGAGCATGTCTGAGGTGTCTCTGGTTTCCTCTAAGAACATTACTAGAAGGTAACTGGACATTCAGCACCTTTTCTTCACCAAGTGTGAGGTGTGAGTGGCTGTATTCTCACAGAGTCACTCGGTTTCAGCGTGTCAAGGTCTCTTGCTGACTTGTTCGTAGTAGGCTGGCTGACTGTCGTTGGTTGTTTCTGAGTGCCTGGTGTGCCTGTTCAACTTTTGGCTGGAGACGACTTGATGTAGTGGGCAGCAGTGTTCTGGTACGTCCAGCTTTTGTGGTGAAGTGTTGCGGTGGTCTAGCATCGTGAGATAAGGGTCCTGTCCAGGAGCTTTTGCTTTGAGCGTGAGTCTCTTTGCAGTCTTGTCATTGCTCTGCGGGTAGAATGGCAACTAAGTCCAGTGCTGGTATTCCCACAGTTGACTAAACCTTTGAAACTCCTGCGATATACGTATTGCGGTCCGTTGTCTGAAATGACAATATCAGGGATACCTTGGCGAGCAAAGTGGGCTTTTAGTGTCTTTATCACTGTGGTGGACTTTGTGTCAAACAGTCTTATTTCCCAGAAATTGAAGTAGTAATCCACAGTGATGAGGTAGGCACCCTTCCACACTCCCAGAAGTGAAGAGTGTAAGCGGTGTGTGATCTTACTCTGCAGTGCATCAGGTATGACGGCGCCTTCACCTTTTGACCACTATTCCATCTTGATAGCACAGCTCCTCCTGGAATGAGACGTATGGTAAGATTCCACTCTGTGCCGGTTATTTGTCAGCTGGCCATCCCTGGTTCATTGTTTTGATGAGACTTTGCTGCGTCTTATCCTCTTTTGTTGCAAAGCGGATTGCATTGAGCCGATCTCCAGAAATACATAAGTGCTGTACCATATTAACAGTCTCTTTTTCAGCTTTTCCACTTTGTCTCAGTCCATCTTAGGTGAGCTCAGGCCCAGCGAAGCCGACGGCGTTTCTGGGTGTTGTTGATAAACGGTTTTCGCCTTGCATAGGATAGTTTTAACTTGCACTTACAGATGTAGCGACCAACTGTAGTTACTGACAGTGGGTTTCTGAAGTGTTCCTCAGCCCATGTGGTGATATCCTTTACACACTGATGTCGCTTGTTGATGCAGTACAGCCTGAGGGATCAAAGGTCACGGGCTTAGCTGCTTACGTGCAGTGATTTCTCCAGATTCTCTGAACCCTTTGATGATATTACGGACCATAGATGGTGAAATCCCTAAATTCCTTGCAATAGCTGGTTGAGAAAGGTTTTTCTTAAACTGTTCAACAATTTGCTCACACATTTGTTGACGAAGTGGTGACCCTCGCCCCATCCTTGTTTGTGAATTACTGAGCACTTCATGGAATCTACTTTTATACCCAATCATGGCACCCACCTGTTCTCACTTTGCCTGTTCACCTGTGGGATGTTCCAAATAAGTGTTTGATGAGCATTCCTCAACTTTATCAGTATTTATTGCCACCTTTCCCAACTTCTTTGTCACGTGTTGCTGGCATCAAATTTGCCAAAAAAAAAAAGTTCATCAGTTTGAACATCAAATATGTTGTCTTTGTGGCATATTCAACTGAATATGGGTTGAAAAGGATTTGCAAATCATTGTATTCCGTTTATATTTACATCTAACACAATTTCCCAACTCATATGGAAACGGGGTTTGTACACTATATTGCCAAAAGTGTTTGGCCATCCATCAAAATGATCAGAATCAGGTGTCCTAATCACTTGGCCCAGCCACAGGTGTATAGAATCAAGCACTTAGGCATGGAGACTGTTTCTACAAACATTTGTGAAAGAATGGGACGCTCTCAGTGATTTCCAGCGTGGAACTGTCATAGGATGCCACCT
This sequence comes from Entelurus aequoreus, assembly GCF_033978785.1. Taxonomy (NCBI): domain Eukaryota; kingdom Metazoa; phylum Chordata; class Actinopteri; order Syngnathiformes; family Syngnathidae; genus Entelurus; species Entelurus aequoreus. The sequence continues at coordinate 22,595,585 of NC_084735.1, read as the reverse complement.
GTGCAACAAATACAGTCGTGAAATGTCCTCTCTCTTAAATATTTCAAAGTCAACTGTCGGCTTTATTATAAGAAAATGGAAGATTTCCGGAACAACAGCAACTCAGCCACCAAGTGGTAGGCCATGTAAACTGACAGAGAGGGGTCAGCGGATGCTGAAGCGCATAGTGCAAAGACTTTCTGCACAGTCAGTTGCTACAGAGCTGCAAACTTCATGTGACCTTCCAATTAGCCCACGTACAGTACGCAGAGAGCTTCATGGAATGGGTTTCCATGGCCGACCAGCTGCATCTAAGTCATACATCACCTAGTCCAATGCAAACCTTCGGATGCAGTGGTGTAAAGCACGTCGCCACTGGACTCTGGAGCAGTGGAGACGAGGTCTCTGGACTGATGAATCACGCTTTTCCATCTGGCAATCTGATGGACCAGTCTGGGTTTGGAGGTTGCCAGGAGAACGCTACATTTCGGACTGCATTCTGCCGAGTGTGAAATTTGGTGGAGGAGAAATTATGGTGTGGGGTTGTTTTTCAGGAGTTGGGCTTAGCCCCTTAGTTCCAGTGAAAGGAACTTTGAATGATCCACGATACCAAAACATTTTGGACAATTCCATGCTCCCAACCTTGTGGGAACAGTTTGGAGTGGGCCCCTTCCTCTTCCAGCATGATAGTGCACCAGTGCACAAAGCAAGTTCCATAAAGACATGGATGACCGAGTCTGGTGTGGATGAACTTGACTGGCCTGCACAGAGTCCTGACCTGAACCCGATAGAACACCTTTGGGATGAATCAGAACGGAGACTGAGAGCCAGGCCTTCTCCACCAACATCAGTGTGTGACCTCACCAATGCGCTTTTGGAAGAATGGTGGAAAATTCCTATAAACACACTCTGCAACCTTGTGGACAGCCTTCCCAGAAGAGGCAGTATAGTACCGTTTTTAATTCATTAGTACCGCGGTGCTTTATTAGTACCGGTATAGGGATGGACAGATTCACCGATTAGCACCGGTGGTTCGAATCAAACACCTGCGATGCGACTGCACCGATACATTCCATCATGCATCGATAAACAACAGGGGCAAGTTTGTGATTCATCGGCTCTTGCCTCTCTGTATCGGTTAAATTCATGCGTTCGATCGATATTAATATGTTGTAAATGTTCCAGCTCAGCCCAGTGTCACTTGTTGTAGAAACTACTTTTTATACAGTCTTGGTTGTTTATTTTTCACGTAAGATCCATGGAGGTCTGCGGTGAGATGGGACTGGCAGCCCTGACTCTGTCCTGTTTCTGGGGCGGCCACAGAAGGAAACTCACTTCCGGAAGAGACGTAGAGTACTTCCTGCCAATAGTATTTTATCAATCAATCGATCAGTGTTTACTTATATAGCCCTAAATCACGAGTGTCTCAAAGGGCTACACAAGCCACAACAACATCCTCGGCTCAGATCCCACATCAGGGCAAGGAAAAACTCAACCCAATAGAATGACAATGAGAAACCTTGGAGGGGACCGCAGATGTGGGTACCCCCCCCTGGACGACCGGTGCAATGGACGTCGAGTGGATCTAGCATAATATTGTGAGAGTCCAGTCCATAGTGGATCTAACATAATCGTGAGAGTCCAGTCCATAATGGATTTAACATAATATCGTGAGAGTCCAGTCCATAGTGGATCTAACATAATAGTGTGAGAGTCCAGTCCATAGTGGATCTAACATAATAGTGAGAGTCCAGTCCATAATGGATCTAACATAATAGTGAGTGTCCAGTCCATAGTGGATTTAACATAATATTGTGAGAGTCCAGTCCATAGTGGATCTAACATAATAGTGTGAGAGTCCAGTCCATAGTGGATCTAACATAATAGTGAGAGTCCAGTCCATAATGGATCTAACATAATAGTGTGAGAGTCCAGTCCATAGTGGATCTAACATAATAGTGAGAGTCCAGTCCATAGTGGATCTAACATAATAGTGAGAGTCCAGTCCATAGTGGATCTAACATAATATTGTGAGAGTCCAGTCCATAGTGGATCTGACATAATAGTGAGAGTCCAGTCCATAGTGGATCTAACATAAGAGTGAGAGTCCAGTCCATAGTGGATCTAACATAATAGTGAGAGTCCAGTCCATAGTGGATCTAACATAATATTGTGAGAGTCCAGTCCATAGTGGATCTAACATAATAGTGTGAGAGTCCAGTCCATAGTGGATCTAACATAATAGTGAGAGTCCAGTCCATAGTGGATCTAACATAATATTGTGAGAGTCCAGTCCATAGTGGATCTGACATAATAGTGAGAGTCCAGTCCATAGTGGATCTAGCATAATAGTGAGAGTCCAGTCCATAGTGGATCTAACATAATAGTGTGAGAGTCCAGTCCATAGTGGATCTAACATAATAGTGAGAGTCCAGTCCATAGTGGATCTAGCATAATAGTGAGAGTCCAGTCCATAGTGGATCTAACATAATATTGTGAGAGTCCAGTCCATAGTGGATCTGACATAATAGTGAGAGTCCAGTCCATAATGGATCTAACATAATAGTGAGAGTCCAGTCCATAGTGGATTTAACATAATATTGTGAGAGTCCAGTCCATAGTGGATCTAACATAATAGTGTGAGAGTCCAGTCCATAGTGGATCTAACATAATAAATAGTGTGAGAGTCCAGTCCATAGTGGATCTAACATAATCGTGAGAGTCCAGTCCATAATGGATTTAACATAATATCGTGAGAGTCCAGTCCATAGTGGATCTAACATAATAGTGTGAGAGTCCAGTCCATAGTGGATCTAACATAATAGTGAGAGCCCAGTCCATAGTGGATCTAACATAATAGTGTGAGAGTCCAGTCCATAGTGGATCTAACATAATAGTGTGAGAGTCCAGTCCATAGTGGATCTAACATAATAGTGTGAGAGTCCAGTCCATAGTGGATCTAACATAATAGTGAGAGTCCAGTCCATAATGGATCTAACATAATAGTGAGTGTCCAGTCCATAGTGGATTTAACATAATATTGTGAGAGTCCAGTCCATAGTGGATCTAACATAATAGTGTGAGAGTCCAGTCCATAGTGGATCTAACATAATAGTGAGAGTCCAGTCCATAATGGATCTAACATAATAGTGTGAGAGTCCAGTCCATAGTGGATCTAACATAATAGTGAGAGTCCAGTCCATAGTGGATCTAACATAATAGTGAGAGTCCAGTCCATAGTGGATCTAACATAATATTGTGAGAGTCCAGTCCATAGTGGATCTGACATAATAGTGAGAGTCCAGTCCATAGTGGATGTAACATAATAGTGAGAGTCCAGTCCATAGTGGATCTAACATAATAGTGAGAGTCCAGTCCATAGTGGATCTAACATAATATTGTGAGAGTCCAGTCCATAGTGGATCTAACATAATAGTGTGAGAGTCCAGTCCATAGTGGATCTAACATAATAGTGAGAGTCCAGTCCATAGTGGATCTAACATAATATTGTGAGAGTCCAGTCCATAGTGGATCTGACATAATAGTGAGAGTCCAGTCCATAGTGGATCTAGCATAATAGTGAGAGTCCAGTCCATAGTGGATCTAACATAATAGTGTGAGAGTCCAGTCCATAGTGGATCTAACATAATAGTGAGAGTCCAGTCCATAGTGGATCTAACATAATATTGTGAGAGTCCAGTCCATAGTGGATCTAACATAATATTGTGAGAGTCCAGTCCATAGTGGATCTGACATAATAGTGAGAGTCCAGTCCATAGTGGATTTAACATAATATTGTGAGAGTCCAGTCCATAGTGGATCTAACATAATAAATAGTGTGAGAGTCCAGTCCATAGTGGATCTGACATAATAGTGAGAGTCCAGTCCATAGTGGATTTAACATAATATTGTGAGAGTCCAGTCCATAGTGGATCTAACATAATAAATAGTGTGAGAGTCCAGTCCATAGTGGATCTAACATAATCGTGAGAGTCCAGTCCATAATGGATTTAACATAATATCGTGAGAGTCCAGTCCATAGTGGATCTAACATAATAGTGTGAGAGTCCAGTCCATAGTGGATCTAACATAATAGTGAGAGCCCAGTCCATAGTGGATCTAACATAATAGTGTGAGAGTCCAGTCCATAGTGGATCTAACATAATAGTGTGAGAGTCCAGTCCATAGTGGATCTAACATAATAGTGTGAGAGTCCAGTCCATAGTGGATCTAACATAATAGTGAGAGTCCAGTCCATAATGGATCTAACATAATAGTGAGTGTCCAGTCCATAGTGGATTTAACATAATATTGTGAGAGTCCAGTCCATAGTGGATCTAACATAATAGTGTGAGAGTCCAGTCCATAGTGGATCTAACATAATAGTGAGAGTCCAGTCCATAATGGATCTAACATAATAGTGTGAGAGTCCAGTCCATAGTGGATCTAACATAATAGTGAGAGTCCAGTCCATAGTGGATCTAACATAATAGTGAGAGTCCAGTCCATAGTGGATCTAACATAATATTGTGAGAGTCCAGTCCATAGTGGATCTGACATAATAGTGAGAGTCCAGTCCATAGTGGATCTAACATAATAGTGAGAGTCCAGTCCATAGTGGATCTAACATAATAGTGAGAGTCCAGTCCATAGTGGATCTAACATAATATTGTGAGAGTCCAGTCCATAGTGGATCTAACATAATAGTGTGAGAGTCCAGTCCATAGTGGATCTAACATAATAGTGAGAGTCCAGTCCATAGTGGATCTAACATAATATTGTGAGAGTCCAGTCCATAGTGGATCTGACATAATAGTGAGAGTCCAGTCCATAGTGGATCTAGCATAATAGTGAGAGTCCAGTCCATAGTGGATCTAACATAATAGTGTGAAAGTCCAGTCCATAGTGGATCTAACATAATAGTGAGAGTCCAGTCCATAGTGGATCTAGCATAATAGTGAGAGTCCAGTCCATAGTGGATCTAACATAATATTGTGAGAGTCCAGTCCATAGTGGATCTGACATAATAGTGAGAGTCCAGTCCATAATGGATCTAACATAATAGTGAGAGTCCAGTCCATAGTGGATTTAACATAATATTGTGAGAGTCCAGTCCATAGTGGATCTAACATAATAGTGTGAGAGTCCAGTCCATAGTGGATCTAACATAATAAATAGTGTGAGAGTCCAGTCCATAGTGGATCTAACATAATAGTGTGAAAGTCCAGTCCATAGTGGATCTAACATAATAGTGAGAGTCCAGTCCATAGTGGATCTAGCATAATAGTGAGAGTCCAGTCCATAGTGGATCTAACATAATATTGTGAGAGTCCAGTCCATAGTGGATCTGACATAATAGTGAGAGTCCAGTCCATAATGGATCTAACATAATAGTGAGAGTCCAGTCCATAGTGGATTTAACATAATATTGTGAGAGTCCAGTCCATAGTGGATCTAACATAATAGTGTGAGAGTCCAGTCCATAGTGGATCTAACATAATAAATAGTGTGAGAGTCCAGTCCATAGTGGATCTAGCATAATAGTGAGAGTCCAGTACATAGTGGATCTAACATAATATTGTGAGAGTCCAGTCCATAGTGGATCTAACATAATAGTGAGAGTCCAGTCCATAATGGATCTAACATAATAGTGAGAGTCCAGTCCATAGTGGATTTAACATAATATTGTGAGAGTCCAGTCCATAGTGGATCTAACATAATAGTGTGAGAGTCCAGTCCATAGTGGATCTAACATAATAGTGTGAGAGTCCAGTCCATAATGGATCTAACATAATAGTGAGAGTCCAGTCCATAGTGGATTTAACATAATATTGTGAGAGTCCAGTCCATAGTGGATCTAACATAATAGTGAGAGTCCAGTCCATAGTGGATCTAACATAATAGTGTGAGAGTCCAGTCCATAGTGGATCTAACATAATAAATAGTGTGAGAGTCCAGTCCATAGTGGATCTAACATAATAGTGAGAGTCCAGTACATAGTGGATCTAACATAATATTGTGAGAGTCCAGTCCATAGTGGATCTAACATAATAGTGAGAGTCCAGTCCATAATGGATCTAACATAATAGTGAGAGTCCAGTCCATAGTGGATCTAACATAATAGTGAGAGTCCAGTCCATAATGGATCTAACATAATAGTGAGAGTCCAGTCCATAGTGGATTTAACATAATATTGTGAGAGTCCAGTCCATAGTGGATCTAACATAATAGTGAGAGCCCAGTCCATAGTGGATCTAACATAATAGTGAGAGCCCAGTCCATAGTGGATCTAACATAATAGTGTGAGAGTCCAGTCCATAGTGGATCTAACATAATAGTGTGAGAGTCCAGTCCATAGTGGAGCTAACATAATAGTGAGAGTCCAGTCCATAATGGATCTAACATAATAGTGAGAGTCCAGTCCATAGTGGATTTAACATAATATTGTGAGAGTCCAGTCCATAGTGGATCTAACATAATAGTGTGAGAGTCCAGTCCATAGTGGATCTAACATAATAGTGAGAGTCCAGTCCATAGTGGATCTAACATAATAGTGAGAATCCAGTCCATAGTGGATCTAACATAATAGTGAGAGTCCAGTCCATAGTGGATCTAACATAATAGTGAGAGTCCAGTCCATAGTGGATCTAACATAATAGTGAGAATCCAGTCCATAGTGGATCTAACATAATAGTGAGAGTCCAGTCCATAGTGGATCCAACATAATAGTGCCACTTCAATCAGTCTTTTTGTTTATGCGAACTGCTACCCAGCATCACTTATGGGTGTTGCTAAAGTATCCACAGCTTGTAGGAATTCCCATGTCAACGTCAGTTTTGATACATCTCATCTTTGCCTTGAAAAAGGGCCACACGCAAGCTTTGTACATGGGGCCCCAGGGGCGCTGCGATGCCACCTGCTGTACGGAGTTGTAACGACAAGCTACATTGGCAGACAGTCCCATTATAATGTGTTTTGAGCTCGGGCAAAAGCGTCAAACCAAATCTAATTGTAATTATAGTGCCAAATAATCTCTTACATTCCTTTAATTTCTACTTCCATCTTGTTTCTGTCAGGAAATTAGATTTGGGATTATTCACTGCTGTCCCCAGGTTAACCTTAGCATGTATCTCTCTCTCTCTCTCTCTCTCTCTCTCTCTCTCTCTCTCTCTCTCTCTCTCTCTCTCTCTCTCTCTCACACACACAAGTTCACACACTTTAATAATGTCATTAATCATTTCTCCGTAGAAGTGGCCCCAAAGTGGGTTGGGATGCGAGTGGCAGCCCCCTAGCACTGACACGGGCCCCCAACAGTTGGGAATTAATTGGCTTTTCATCTTCAGCGGAAGGCAGAAAAGGACCAAAAATAAAACGGGCTTACAGCCGTGGTCAAAAGTTTACATACACTTGTAAAGAACATAATGTCATGGCTGTCTTGAGTTTCCAGTCATTTTTACAACTCTTATTTTTTTGTGATAGAGTGATTGGAGCACATACTTTTTCACATAAAACATTCATGAAGTTTGGTTCTTTTATGAATTTATTATGAGTCTACTGAAAATGTGAGCAAATCTGATGGGTCAAAAGTATTCATACAGCAATGTTAATGCTGCATGAATACTTTTGGTAGCCATCCACAAGCTTCTGGTTGAATTTTTGACCACTCCTCTTGACGAAATTGGTGCAGTTCAGCTAAATTTGTTGGTTTTCTGACATGGACTTGTTTCTTCAGCATTGTCCACATTAACTCAGCGCATTCTAAAACCTTCATTCTAGCCTGATTTAGCCATTCCTTTACCACTTTTGATGTGTGTTTGGGGTCATTGTCCTGTTGGAACACCCAACTGCGCCCAAGACCCAACCTCCGGGCTGATGATTTTAGGTCGTCCTGAATAATTTGGAGGTAATCCTCCTTTTTCATTGTCCCATTTAAAGCACCACTTCCATTGGCAGCAAAACAGGCCCAGAGCATAATACTACCACCACCATGCTTGACGGTAGGTATGGTGTTACTGGGATTAAAGGCCTCACTTTTTCTCCTCCAAACGTCACATGGACAAAGATAAGACCTTCTGGATGAAAGTTCTGGGGTCAGATGAAGCAAAAATTGAGCTGTTTGGCCACAATACCCAGCAATATGTTTGGAGGAGAAAAAGTGAGGCTTTTAATCCCAGGAACACCAAACCTACCGCCAAGCATGGTGGTGGTAGTATTATGCTCTGGGCCTGTTTTGCCGCCAATGGAAGTGGTGCTTTAAATGGGACAATGAAAAAGGAGGATTACCTCCAAATTATTCAGGACAACCTAAAATCATCAGCCCGGAGGTTGGGTTTTGGGTGCAGTTGGGTGTTCCAACAGGACAATGACCCCAAACACACGTCAAAAGTGGTAAAGGAATGGCTAAATCAGGCTAGAATTAAGGTTTTAGAATGGCCTTCCCAAAGTCCTGACTTTAAACGTGTGGACAATGCTGAAGAAAGAAGTCCATGTCAGAAAACCAACACATTTAGCTGAACTGCACCAATTTTGTGATCAAAAATTCAAGCAGAAGCTTGTGGATGGCTACCAAAAGCGCCTTATTGCAGTGAAACTTGCCAAGGGACATGTAAGCAAATATTAAACATTGCTGTATGTATACTTTTGACCCAGCAGATTTGCTCACATTTTCAGTAGACCCATAATAAATTCATAAAAGAAGCAAACTTCATGAATGTTTTTTGTGACCAACAAGTATGTGCTCCAATCACTCTATCACAAAAAAATAAGAGTTGTAGAAATTATTGGACACTCAAGACAGCCATGACATTATGTTCTTTACAAGTGTATGTAAACTTTTGATCGCGACTGTACATCTGTCAGTTGACACGCTATGGAAACGCTAAAAACAGGGAGAGGACAATGTCGAAGGTGAGCCACGTAAATAAGACAGCCCGCAAAACAGTGCATTCTGAAGAGACAGTCAAAGTGAAGATGATCTGTAAAACATCATCTATGCAATATTTTGACCAAAGAACCACTATTACATGTTATGTAGACCACAAGGAAGTCTTTTACATTAAGAAAAATAATAATAATAATATGACTCCTTTGATGCGCATTTTGTATGGAAAATGTACCTGAATAGACCCGCTCATCGGCAGTGCGCCGTACAATCCGGTGCGCCCTATGGTGCGAAAAATACTAATATTAAGTATTTCCACGCCCCGGATTAGATGTAGTGGCCGGGTGACAACCATATCCATGTCGCTTGGAGGAGTGAATACAGTAGAACAGTGTTTTTCAACCACTGTGGCGCGGCACACTAGTGTGCCGTGAGATATTGTCTGGTGTGCCGTGGGAAATTATGCAACTTCACCTAATTGGTCCCAAAAATTTTTTTTGCAAAGCAGTAATTATAATAATGTGCCGTTGTCTAGTAGAGCTTTTACAAACCCTGTTTCCATATGAGTTGGGAAATTGGGTTAGATGTAAATATAAACGGAATACAATGATTTGCAAATCATTTTCAACCAATATTCAGTTGAATATGCTACAAAGACAACATATTTGCTGTTCAAACTCATAATGCGCCACACATTTTCAATGGGAGACAGGTCTGGACTACAGGCAGGCCAGTCTAGTACCCGCACTCTTTTACTATGAAGCCACGTTGATGTAACACGTGGCTTGGCGCTGTCTTGCTGAAATAAGCAGGGGCGTCCATGGTAACGTTGCTTGGATGGCAACATATGTTGCTCCAAAACCTGTATGTACCTTTCAGCATTAATGGCTCCTTCACAGATGTGTAAGTTACCCATGTCTTGGGCACTAATACACCCCCATACCATCACAGATGCTGGCTTTTCAACTTTGCGCCTATAACAATCCGGATGGTTCTTTTCCTCTTTGGTCCGGAGGACACGACGTCCACACTTTCCAAAAACAATTTGAAATGTGGACTCGTCAGACCACAGGACACTTTTCCACTTTGTATCAGTCCATCTTAGATGAGCTCAGGCCCAGTGAAGCCGACGGCGTTTCTGGGTGTTGTTGATAAACGGTTTTCGCCTTACATAGGAGAGTTTTAACTTGCACTTACAGATGTAGCGACCAACTGTAGTTACTGACAGTGGGTTTCTGAAGTGTTCCTGAGCCCATGTGGTGATATCCTTTACACACTGATGTCGCTTGTTGATGCAGTACAGCCTGAGGGATCGAAGGTCACGGGCTTAGCTGCTTACGTGCAGTGATTTCTCCAGATTCTCTGAACCCTTTGATGATATTACGGACCGTAGATGGTGAAATCCCTAAATTCCTTGCAATAGCTGGTTGAGAAAGGTTTTTCTTAAACTGTTCAACAATTTGCTCACGCATTTGTTGACAAAGTGGTGACCCTCGCCCCATCCTTGTTTGTGAATGACTGAGCATTTAATGGAATCTACTTTTATACCCAATCATGGCACCCACCAGTTCCCAATTTGCCTGTTCACCTGTACTTACTTACTTACTTAGGCCTTAGTATTCCCTGAGGAACATAGGCCGCCGACGAAAGCCTTCCATCCCTTCCGGTCTTGTGCCCTTCGGTCGAGTTGTTGCCATGACAGCCCCTCAGCCCTCATCTCCTGTTCCGTGCTTCTTCTCCAGGTTGTTCTTGGTCTCCCTCTGTTTCTTTTTCCCTGTGGGTTCCATGTTAGTGGCTGTTTGGTGATTGATTTATTTGGTTTTCTGAGTGTGTGGCCTATCCAGCTCCACTTCCTTCTCCTGATTTGCAGTTCCACTGGTTCTTGTTTGGTGAGTTCCCACAGGTTGGCATTGGTGATGGTGTCTGGCCAGTAGACTCCTAGGACCCGACGGAGGCAACGGTTTACGAATGTCTGTAGTTTATTGAGTATGCTATTGGTGGTTTTCCAAGTTTCTGATCCGTACAGCAGGATGGATTTGACATTTGAGTTAAATATTTTCAATTTGGTTTTGAGAGAAATGTTTTTTGCTCTCCATATTTTGTTTAGTATGTTGAATGATGTTCTTGCTTTCCCTATTCTGGATTTGACATCTTCATCTGCTCCTCCATCTACACTGATTATGCTCCCTAAGTATGTAAAACTGACTACCTCCTCTAATTGATTATGGTCCATTGTTATTGGTGTATTGTTCTTGTTATTGATACGCATGACCTTTGTTTTTTGTGAATTGATCTTAAGCCCAAGAAATGCAGCAGTTCTTTGTAGTTTTTGTGATTTGTCCTGCATCTGTTGGTGAGTGTGAGCCAGGAGAGCTAGATCGTCTGCAAAGTCTAGGTCCTCTAGTTGTTCGGTAAGGCTCCACTGTATGCCGGTTTTGCTGTTTTTGGTTGTTTGGTTCATGGTCCAGTCAATACAGAGGAGGAAAAGGAAAGGCGAGAGCGGACATCCTTGCCGCACCCCAGTCAGGACCTCGAAGGCCTCCGATGGGCATCCGTCATGTAGGACACGACATCGCATCCCTTGGTAGGTGCTCTTGATGATGTTGATGAGCTTCGGTGGGATGCCATAGTGTGCCATCAGCTTCCACAGTGTCTCACGGTCGACACTGTCAAACGCCTTTTCAAAGTCTATGAAATTAATATATACTGGTGAGTTCCATTCCATGGATTGTTCTATTATAATCCTGAGGAAGGCAATTTGGTCAGCACAAGATCTTCCATTTCTGAAACCAGCCTGGTTATACCTCAGTTGTGCATCGACCAATTTCCGCATCCTTTCTAGTAGTATGTGGTTAAGCACCTTCCCTGGCGTTGAGAGGAGCATAATACCCCTGTAGTTTTTACACTCCCTGAGGTCTCCTTTCTTGGGAATCTTTATGATGTTGCCATCTCTCCAGTCTGATGGGACTTTTTCTTCCTCCCAGATAGCTTGCATGAGATGGAAAAGCATGCTGGAGGATGTTTCGATATCTGCTTTGAGAGCTTCTGCTGGTAGCTCATCTGGCCCTTCTGCCTTTCCTGCTCTCAGGGCTTTGATGGCCTTCCTGATTTCCAGTTTGGTGGGGGGGTTGCAGTTTATTTCAAGCATGATTGGAGCTGGTGGAATATCTGCAGTCAGTTGAGGGGGCTCTCTGTTGAGTAGGTCTTGAAAGTGATCAGTCCATCTCTGGAGTTGATCTTCCTTGGTTGTGAGGAGTGTACCATTTGTGTCTTTAATATGCATTTGGGCTTGTTTAAATTTGCCGGTGAGCTTCTTTGTGGTTAGAGTTCTTTCAGGATGTTCTTCCCTGCTGCTTCCTCTGCCTGCTGTGCTAGATCCTCGATGTACTTCTTTTTGTCCCTTCTGACACTCTTCTTCACATCCTTGTTTACTACTTCATATTCTCTTTGTGCTGCTGCCTTTCCTGCTCTAGTTCTGCATCTGTTGACTACCTCCTTTTTCTCCCTTCTCTCACTCAATTTCTTGTGGGTTTCTGTGGATAGCCAAGGTTTGTTTGTGGACTTTTTTCTCCCTACCACTTCTGCACAGGTCTCCTTCCATGTGGACTTCAAACCTTCCCAAATCCCTTCTACAGTTCCTGGTGCTTGTGTTGTCTGGTCCTGTAGTGCTTGAAACCGGTTGTGTAATGTGACTTGGTATAGTTCCAAAGTGCCTATATCTTGGAATTGTTGTATGTTGAATTTGATCCTCCCTCCTCTTTGTTTCATGCATTTCAATTTCAACTGGAATCTTGCTGTGACTAGGTGGTGGTCAGATGCAGCGTCAGCTCCTCTTCTCGCTCTGACATCAAGCAGTGAGCGCCTGAATTTCCGGCTAATGCAGATGTGATCAATCTGGTTTTCAGTTGTGTGGTTGGCAGAAACCCATGTTGCTTTGTGGATGTCCTTGTGTGGGAAAATGGAACCTCCAACAACCAAGCTGTTGTCTGCACATGCTGTAGCAAACCTTTCTCCGTTTGCATTCATTGTTCGAAGCCCTTGCGTTCCCATTATCAGCTAATAGCCATTGTTATTTCCTCCTATTTTCGCATTCATGTCCCCCATTAAGACCATGATGTCCTTTCCTTTCTTTTTCTGAAGGATGTGGTATAGCAGATTGTAAAAGTTGTCCTTCGTTTCATTCTCTGCATCGTTGGTAGGGGCATAGCATTGTACTACTTGAAGGTTTATTTTCTTGTGGTATGGAATTTTGCAGTAATGATCCTTGAGTTGAAGGGTTCCCAACTGATGAGGGCCCTCTGAACTTCTTTGGATAGCATGAACCCTACACCCTCTGTATGTGGTGCAGAGTCTTCTGGGTGCCCTGAGTATAATATGGACTCACCACTGGCCAGTTTAACCTGCCCCGACTGGAGCCATCTGGTTTCGCACAGACCCAAGAGAGATATTCTGTATCTCCTCATCTCTTCGGCTATGACTGCTGTCTTTCCTCCTGCATACATGGTCCTGATGTTCCATGTTGCGATGTTAGTGGAGTGTCTAGGGGTCAGAAGAATCGGACGCACCGTCTTCTTACGGTTTTCCGAGTGCATCGTCATTTTCTCTTTGGTTTGTGTAACCGTAGAGACTTCCTTTCCAAGACTTTGGGATTTTTTGGTTTTCGTCAACGTTTCTGTAGCAAGGAGTTTTTATGGGTTGGGGTTGCTAGCCCCAAGGCTAACCTTCCACCATTTCTGGTTTCGGGAAGTTTTGGAGTTGACTTGTTAGTCCCCTCGCCTAGCCTATTGTCTTCCAGGTAATGGGTTACAGTCTCATACCACGTGAGACCAGACAGACATAGGGTCGTGTACAAGCTGTCTCGGCACGTCAAGCCCAGTCAACTCCTGCTACTGTGTAGTGAAAGCCGCACCAGTCACAAACAATGAAACTGTTGCAAGCCCACCCTACCAGCAGCGTGAGACAGCCTGTTCACCTGTGGGATGTTCCAAATAAGTGTTTGATGAGCATTCCTCAACTTTATCAGTATTTATTGCCACCTTTCCCAACTTCTTTGTCACGTGTTGCTGGCATCAAATTCTAAAGTTAATGATTATTTGCACACAAAAAAAAAAAGTTTATCCGTTTGAACATCAAATATGTTGTCTTTGTAGCATAGTCAACTGAATATGGGTTGAAAATGATTTGCAAATCATTGTATTCCGTTTATATTTACATCTAACACAATTTCCCAACTCATATGGAAACGGGGTTTGTAGGATAACCATGTAATACTCCATATCAGTAGGTGGCAGCAGGTAGTTCATTGCTTTGTAGAAGTCTGAACGTGTCGAGGATGGTTTGTCGTGATCCCAATATGCAGAGCACAGCGGGAGACAGCGTGCAGGTAAAAAGGTATGTAACGCTTAAACCAAAAATTAACAAAAGGCAAGTCCCACTAGGAAAAGGCACTGAAGCATAGGGATGGCTATGCAAAACCAAAGTAAAACTGAACTGGCTATCAATCAATCAATCAATCAATCAATCAATCAATGTTTATTTATATAGCCCTAAATCACAAGTGTCTCAAAGGGCTGTACAAGCCACAACGACATCCTCGGTACAGAGCCCACATACGGGCAAGGAAAAACTCACCCCAGTGGGACGTCGGTGAATGACTATGAGAAACCTTGGAGAGGACCGCATATGTGGGTAACCCCCCCCCCCCCTGTAGGGGAGACCGAAAGCAATGGATGTCGAGTGGGTCTGACATAACATTGTGAAAGTCCAGTCCACAGTGGATCCAACACATCAGCGGGAGTCCAGTCCACAGCGGGGCCAACAGGAAACCATCCCGAGCGGAGACGGGTCAGCAGCGCAGAGATGTCCCCAACCGATGCACAGGCTAGTGGTCCACCCGGGGTCCCGACTCTGGACAGCCAGCACTTCATCCATGGCCACCGGACCTATGCAACTCCCCCTCGCAAGGGACAGGGGAGAAGAGGAGAGAAGAAAAGAAGGCTAGATTATCCAAATGAGTTTTAAGATGGGACTTAAATGCTTCTACTGAGGTAGCATCTCTAACTGTTACCGGGAGGGCATTCCAGAGTACTGGCGCCCGAATAGAAAACGCTCTATAGCCCGCAGACTTTTTTTTGGCTCTGGGAATCACTAATAAGCCGGAGTTCTTTGAACGCAGATTTCTTGTCGGGACATATGGTACAATACAATCGGCGAGATAGGCTGGAGCTAAACCGTGTAGTATTTTATACGTAAGTAGTAAAACCTTAAAGTCGCATCTTAAGTGCACAGGAAGCCAGTGCAGGTGAGCCAGTATAGGCGTAATATGATCAAACTTTCTTGTTTTTGTCAAAAGCCTTGCAGCCGCATTTTGTACCAACTGTAATCTTTTAATGCTAGACATAGGGAGACCCGAAAATAATACGTTACAGTAATCGAGACGAGACGTAACGAACGCATGAATAATGATCTCAGCGTCGCTAGTGGACAAGATGAAACGAATTTTAGCGATATTACGGAGATGAAAGAAGGCCGTTTTAGTAACACTCTTAATGTGTGACTCAAACGAGAGAGTTGGGTCGAAGATAATACCCAGATTCTTTACCGAGTCGCCTTGTGTAATTGTTTGGTTGTCAAATGTTAAGGTGGTATTATTAAATAGATGTTGGTGTCTAGCAGGACCGATAATCAGCATTTCCGTTTTCTTAGCGTTGAGTTGCAAAAAGTTAGCGGACATCCATTGTTTAATTTCATTAAGACACGCCTCCAGCTGACTACAATCCGGCGTGTTGGTCAGCTTTAGGGGCATGTAGAGTTGGGTGTCATCAGCATAACAGTGAAAGCTAACACCGTATTTGCGTATGATGTCACCCAGCGGCAGCATGTAAATACTAAAGAGTGCAGGGCCAAGAACCGAACCCTGGGGAACTCCGCACGTTACCTTGACATAGTCAGAGGTCACATTGTTATGGGAGACGCACTGCATCCTGTCAGTAAGATAAGAGTTAAACCAAGACAAGGCTAAGTCTGACATACCAATACGTGTTTTGATACGCTCTAATAAAATATTATGATCGACGGTATCGAAAGCGGCGCTAAAATCAAGAAGCAGCAACATAGATGACGCATCAGAATCCATCGTTAGCAATAGATCATTAGTCATTTTTGCGAGGGCTGTCTCCGTAGAGTGATTTGCCCTGAAACCGGATTGAAAAGGTTCACAGAGATTGTTAGTCACTAAGTGTTCATTTAGCTGCTGTGCAACAATTTTTTCGAGAATTTTGGAAATAAACGGAAGGTGGGAGACCGGTCGGTAGTTTACCATGAGGTCAGGATCGAGGTTAGGTCTTTTGAGCAGAGGATGAATAACCGCTTTTTTGAATGCTAGGGGAACAGTGCCGGAGGAAAGTGATAAGTTTATAATATTTAACACTGATGGACCTAATAATACAAACAGTTCCTTGATAAGTTTCCCAGGAAGTGGGTCAAATAAACATGTTGTTTGTTTTATCCCACTTACACGCTGTAATAATTCCTCTAATGTTATTTCATCAAAAATAGAGAGACTATTTTGGAGGGCAGTGTCCGTCGTATATACAGTCGTATTTGTGTTAATAGAACCCAGTTGTAGCTGGGATGCGTTGTCTTTAATCTCCTTTCTAATGAGTTCAATTTTCTTATTAAAGAAATTCATAAAATCATCTGCCGAGTGGGTGGAGCTACTGGGAGGAGTCCCTTGTTGGGTTAGCGATGCTACTGTACTAAACAGAAATTTAGGATTGTTTTTGTTGAGGCGGATGAGATTTGAGTAGTATTTAGCTTTAGCTAAGGTAAGCATGCGTTTATAAGTTATTAAACTATCACTCCATGCTTGATGGAAAACCTCAAGTTTAGTCGCGCGCAATTTGCGTTCCAGTTTTCTACATGATAATTTATGAGCTCTAATTTCTTCTGTAAACCATGGGGTGCGCCTTTTAGGGGCCCTTTTTTGCTTTAGCGGTGCTATACTATCAATAATTTCACACAAGGCATCGTCAAAGTTGTTAGTGAGGTTATCAATAGAGCCGACATAATTTGGGAATGGTGCCATTACCGAAGGCAGTAGGTCAGCAAGAGTCATCATTGTGGCAGCATTAATGTTGCGGCCGCTATAGCAGTTATTATTATTATTAGCTTGTTGACAATGAGTCAAAACTTCAAATTTTATAAGGTAATGATCGGACATTACTTTAGTATATGGAAGTATCATAACTTTGGAGGTGGTGACACCCCTGACAAGCACTAGATCTATTGTATTACCGTTGCGATGCGTGGGTTCATGTATTATTTGTGTAAGACCACAGCTATCAATTATGGTTTGGAGCGCCACGCACTGAGGGTCCGATGGGGTATTCATATGGATATTAAAGTCCCCCATTATGATTATATTGTCGGCGTGCGTCACTAGATCAGCAACGAACTCTGAGAATTCACTGATAAAGTCCGAATAGGGCCCAGGGGGGCGGTAGATAACAGCCAGGTCGAGAGGTAGCGGTGTGACAGACCTCATAGTAAGCACCTCAAACGATTTATATTTATTATTTAGGTTAGGGGTAAGGTTGAAATTTTCATTGTATATTAGTGCGACACCCCCTCCCCTTTTAAGAGGACGGGCAACATGCGCATTCGTATAGTTAGGGGGAGATGCCTCATTGAGCGCAAAAAATTCGTCTGGTTTGAGCCAGGTTTCGCTAAGACCAATGACGTTAAGATTGTTGTCTCTAATGACCTCATTAACTAATAACGCCTTGGGAGACAATGATCTTATGTTTAAAAAGCCCATATTATAGGTATTGGGCTGTTTTGACGAGTTTTTGTTAAGATTATCCGTAGTGGCAATATTAACAATGTTGCATTTATTATGCGTAGTACACTTAAAATAGTTTCGATCATATCTAGGAATTGATATGACGGGAATTTTCCGATTGTTTGCTTGGTGCTGCAATAGACTGGACATATCATAATTTGCCACCTCAGTAGAATGCATGTCCGCCTCTGACACAGACACAACAGAAAAAACATTATGTGAATTGTGTATTATTCTAAGAGAATTGCTATGCGTACATGGATTATCCAGCCTGGCGCTGGCTAGTTCTAGCTTAACTGACTCCTCACCCGGACTAACAGACATTGTAATTGCCTGTGACCGGGCTTGCTCTAGTGTAGTCAGTCAACTGAGACTTAAATAGTAGTCTATGTTTCTAGACAGGATGATGGCGCCTTCCTGGTTAGGGTGAAGGCCGTCTCTCATCAGCAAGCCTGGTTTGCCCCAGAAAGAGGGCCAGTTATCAATAAACGTTAGTCCCTGTTGCCTACAGAAGCTAGTCAGCCACTTGTTAAGAGAGACTAATCTGCTATATCTCTCATCATTGCCTCTCGCAGGCTACAATGTAAACAAAAACAGAATGCTGGACGACAGCAAAAACTTACAGCGTGGGGAGCAGGCGGCGTCCACAAAGCACATCCGTACATGACATGACAATCAACAATGTCCCCACAAAGAAGGATGGCGTGCGCACAACTTAAATAGTCTTGATTGCGAAAACAAAGCAGGTGCGGGCAATAGCACTCCAAAGGAAGGCGCGAAGCTGCTACAGGAGAACGCCAACATAACAGGAAGGGTCACCAAAATAACAGCGCAAGACAGGAACTAAAGCACTACACACAGGAAACAACAACAAACTCAAAATAAGGCACGACAACCTGGTGGAGTTTCATTTTTTAACCCTTTCTGCTGGTGGTGTGCCTCAGTATTTTTTTTGAGAAAAAAAAAAGTGCCTTAGCTCAAAAAAGGTTGAAAAACACTGCAGTAGAACACACTCCATGCTAGGTCAGGGGTGTAAAAGTGACTGAGTGTTATTTCATGTTTAAAAGGCTCTAACAATGTTAAAAATGTATTTAGAAGGTTTTTAATGCTCTATTAAAACATTAGATTTTTTTTAATAAGAATCCCCTTTGTTTTTTTTGGTTTTTTTGCCACGGTCATGCCGGGTTTAAAGGTCAAAGAAACGTGGAGCAGATGCTGAGTCGTAGCTGGGAGTTCAAACACGTTTCCCCTCACAAACAACATTAATGGACCTACTGTAGTGCGCCCTAATTTGCACTTGAAACAACAAAGTCGCACACACACACGCGCGCACACACACACACACACACACACAGAGTGAGTTGTTTGGCAACTTTTAATGACGCTAAGCTAAAGCTGGCGGCCGCTTTGAAAGTCAGCAGGCGGATGAGTTAAGCGTTGCATCAGTAGCGACTAAGAAGAAAAGTTTGACTTTTTTTTGTTGTTTTTAACGTTCTGAAAGAAAGCACTTGTGTGTGTGTGTGCTCTCTGAGTGGACCTCCACCAGGGAACCCACAAACTCCTACTGTCCTCAAACACAGAACTGCTCTTTTTACTTGTGCCATCAATGGCTCTTTTTGGCCACAAGGTGGAGTATTCTGCCAAATGCCTTTTGTTCACTTAAGATGACATCATGAGCCATTCCACCCATGAAGTGAAGTGAATTATATTTATATAGCGCTTTTCTCTAGTGACTCAAAGCGCTTTACATAGGGCAGGGGTCGGCAACCCAAAATGTTGAAAGAGCCGTATTGGACCAAAAATACAAAAACAAATCTGTCTGGAGCCGCAAAAAATTAAAAGCCATATTACATACAGATAGTGTGTCATGAGATATAAATTTAATTAAGAGGACTTAAAGGAAACTAAATGACCTCAAATATACCTACAGATGAGGCATAATGATGCAATTTGTACATATAGCTTGCCTAAATAGCATGTTAGCATCGATTAGCTTGCAGTCATGCAGTGACCAAATATGTCTGATTAGCACTCCACACAAGTCAATAACATCAACAAAACTCACCTTTGTGCATTCATGCACAACGTTAAAAGTCTGGTGGACAAAATGAGACAGAAAAAGAAGTGGCATAAAACACGTCCTAGAAAGTCGGCGAAAGTTATACATGTAAACAAACTACGGTGAGTTCAAGGACCGCCAAAATTGGTAGGACAAAAACGGCGCTCGCCAAATACTCGAATCAGTGAAGCATGTTTAATATAAAGTGTGCTTTACAACAATTAGGGAGGTTTGTGTCATGTTTGTCCTCCTACAGAAACCATATTAAAATTAAAAAAATCTTTTTTTGCCCTCATCTTTTTCCATTTTTCATACATTTTTGAAAAAGCTCCAGAGAGCCACTAGGGCGGCGCTTGCGGCTCTAGAGCCGCGGGTTGCCGACCCCCGACATAGGGAAACTCCATATCTAAGTTACATTTAAACCAGTGTGGGTGGCACTGGGAGCAGGTGGGTTACGTGTCCAGTGACCAGGATGGCGAAAGCGGGGAATCGAACCTGGAACCCTCAACTTGCTGGCACGGCCACTCTACCAACCGAGCTATGCCGCCCCAGTAAGTAAAATAGATTATGATAAAAAAAACTGTTTTTTTTGTTTGTTTTTTAGACAAAGTGACCTTCAGATGGCTGTGCAATTTAAAAAGATGAATTCAAAAAACAGTCAAATCTCGGTTTTACGAACGCCTCCATTTACAAACTTTTCGATTTACGAGCTTTCGGATCGAGCCGAATGCGCCTCCGTGTGTGAGCCATGTGTCGGTGTAGAAAATGGATGGATGATAAATAAATGATAAATGGGTTATACTTGTATAGCGCTTTTCTACCTTCAAGGTACTCAAAGCGCTTTGACAGTATTTCCACATTCATCCATTCACACACACATTCACACACTGATGGCGGGAGCTGCCATGCAAGGCGCTACCCAGCAGCCATCAGGAGCAAGGGTGAAGTGTCTTGCCCAAGGACACAACGGACGTGACTAGGAAGGTAGAAGGTGGGGATTGAACCCCAGTAACCAGCAACACTCCGATTGCTGACCCGGCCACTCTACCAACTTCGCCACGCCGCCCCTGTCCACTAACCTTTCATTCATTCATTCATTTGGTGTCTCGCCTGCATAGTCACTTTTTTAGTTCTTTAGCGCAGTGTTTTTCAACCACAGATTATCAAATTTCACCTATTTGGGTTAAAAATATTTAGTAATTATAGTCTGCAAATGATGTGTTGTTGTTGAGTGTGGGTGCTGTCTAGAGCTCGGCAGAGTAACCGTGTAATACTCTTCCATATCAGTAGGTGGCAGACGGTAGCTAATTGCTTTGTAGATGTCGGAAACAGCGGGAGGCAGTGTGCAGGTAAAAAGGTATCTAATGCTTAAACCAAAAATAAACAAAAGGTGAGTGCCCCTAAGAAAAGAAAGGGCATTGAAGCTTAGAAGAACGAAACTAAAACTGAACTGGCTACAAAGTAAACAAAAACAGAATGCTGGACGACAGCAAAGACTTACTGACGGGCGTCCACAATGTACATCCGAACAGGACATGACATTCAACAATGTCCCCACAAAGAAGGATAAAAACAACTGAAATTATTCTTGATTGCTAAAACAAAGTAGATGCGGGAAATATCGCTCAAAGGACGACATGAAACTGCTACAGGAAAATACAGAAAAAAGAGACAAAGCCACCAAAATTGGAGCGCAAGACAAGAAGTAAAACACTACACACAGGAAAACAGTAAAAAACTCCAAATAAGTCAGGGGGTGATGTGACAGGTGGTGACAGCACACCTACTTTGAGACAAGAGCTATAGTGTTGCATGGTTTGGTTATGGTTTAAAGTCACATCCAACAATTGCAACAACGACTTTTTACTGTCAACTGAGTTTCGTTTTTTTAGTGATTTCTGCTGGTGGTGTGCCTCCGCATTTTTTCAACTCAAAAAATGTGCCTCGGCTCAAAAAAGGTTGAAAAACACTGCTCTAGCGTGTGTCTTTTCTACTCTTGACAACTTTTGTCCATTTTGCTGACTCGATACAAGTCCCAAAAAGACAACGTTACTGTGGAAAGGAGAAGGGAATCGCTGTGAAGTTAAAAAAAACAACAAAAAAAAGAGGAGTACATTACGCTCACAAGAATTGAAGTTTTAATTGTGATGAGTCCGGATGCAAAAGCAGGTCCTGCAACGAGGTGGCGACTTGTCCAGGGCGTGCGCCGCCTTCCGCCCGAGTGAAGCTGGGATAGGCTACCCAAAGAGGGATGTGCGGTGGCAAATGGATGGATGGAAGATGCCAGAGCAGACTTATTTCACAGCGGAGGAAAATCATCTCTTTCAGCGCACACACACACACACACACACACAATCCCTCCAGTCTCTCCCTCGGTCTGTGGGATCCTTTCTCGTCAGCTCCTTCTTTGCGATGGTAATGTAAGTGTTTTTTTTACTTTTTCAAATGTTTATTATTGTAGCAATATGGTTGTTATAGTTAAAGATTTTGGGGATTTCTGATCGTTTGTGAAGGCACCAACGGGATTTATGTGTGTGTGCGCGTGTTGGCAAAACGGCACAACTGATTACTTAAAGGCCTACTGAAACCCACTACTACCGACCACGCAGTCTGATAGTTTATATATCAATGATGAAATCTTAACATTGCAACACATGCCAATACGGCCGGGTTAACTTATAGAGTGCAATTATACATTTCCCGGGAAATTTTCGGTTGAAAACGTCTAGATATGATGACGTTTGCGTGTGACGTCAATGGTTGAAGTGGAAGTATTTGGACACATTGTATCCCAATACAAAAAGCTCTGTTTTCATCGCAAAATTCCACAGTATTCTGGACATCTGTGTTGGTGAATCTTTTGCAATTTGTTTAATGAACAATGAAGACTGCAAAGAAGAAAGCTGTAGGTGGGATCGGTGTATTAGCGGCTGGCTGCAGCAACACAACCAGGAGGACTTTGAGTTGGATAGCAGACGCGCTATCCGACGCTAGCCGCCGACCGCATCGATGATCGGGTGAAGTCCTTCGTCGCGCCGTCGATCGCTGGAACGCAGGTGAGCACGGGTGTTGGTGAGCAGATGAGGGCTGGCTGGTGTAGGTGGATAGCTAATGTTTTTAGCATAGCTCTGTGAGGTCCCGTAGCTAAGTTAGCTTCAATGGCGTCGTTAGCAACAGCATTTTTAAGCTTCGCCAGGCTGGAAAGCATTAACCGCGTAGTTACAGGTCCATGGTTTAATAGTATTGTTGATCTTCTGTCTATCCTTCCAGTCAGGGGCTTATTTCTTTTGTTTCTATCTGCATTTAAGCCCGATGCTATCACGTTAACTCCGTAGCTAAAGTGCTTCACCGATGTATTGTCGTGGAGATAAAAGTCACTGTGAATGTCCATTTCGCGTTCTCGACTCTCATTTTCAAGAGGATATAGTATCCGAGGTGGTTTGAAATACAAATCCGTGATCCACAATAGAAAAAGGAGAAAGTGTGGAATTCAATTAACCCTAGTACCTAAGTTACAGTCAGAGCGAGAAAAAAAAGTCCTGCACTGCACTCTAGTCCTTCACTCTCACGTTCCTCATCCACAAATCTTTCATCCTGGCTCAAATTAATGGGGTAATCGTCGCTTTCTTGGTCCAAATCGCTCTCGCTGCTGGTGTAAACAATGGGGAAATGTGAGGAGCCTTTCAACCTGTGACGTCACGCTACTTCCGGTACAGGCAAGGCTTTTTTTTATCAGCGAGCAAAAGTTGCGAACTTTATCGTCGATGTTCTCTACTAAATCCTTTCAGCAAAAATATGGCAATATCGCGAAATGATCAAGTATGACACATAGAATGGATCTGCTATCCCCGTTTAAATAAGAACATTTCATTTCAGTAGGCCTTTAAACTATTTATTTTTTGTTGTTGTTGAATGACTGTAAAGTGTTTAGTGTCAACATGCTAGCAGCATAAATACTGTACTATGTGCAAGGCCGCATGTCCCTATACGTAGATCACGCCTCGGGCCCTGTTTTGTGTGAGGAGGCGCATGAAAATTGTCAAGTAATGTCATCGAGGTTTGACCACAAACGTATTCCTCGCTCCTTTCTGCTCCGTCACTGTCAGGTTCAAACACTGATGACATCTGTATAAACAGACAGGAAGCAAGGAATCATGCAGAGACAGCGTTCAATTTGGCTCAATGAGGAGAGACGTTGTTGGGCCGTACTCTAGTTACAGATCCAAACTACGCTCTAAAATCGATTTATTTGGGAGGTCCCTGGTTACGTCACTGAGGCTGTCGCAAGACACAATATATGACTATTAATGAAATGCAAATGTGCTGACACTCGTGACGTCGCCCTGTCTCTGCTTTGTCTGCGTCACGGTACTCGATGTTCGGCCTTGGCAGCCAGCAGGCCTAGTCTGGACACAACACGAGACGACTCGCAATCTTTTGGATTGCCAGCTGTCCTGCTGCACAGATAGAAAAGTACAACTTCAGCACAATTGATAATAACTATAGCAACGGCCCTTAAACATAAGAGTTGTGTGATAATGTATACATAATTATTCTCACAGTCACTGATAAGAATATAATGGCACATGTCATGATCTGTAGCCACAGGTGCATTGATTTGGTTTTGTGGGTGTTTCCCCGTGTTTAATTCCTGTCCTGCACCCTTACTTTCCAGTCTTCCTTTCGTTTTGGTGTGTTATGCAGTAGCTTTACTTTGTCTCCTGCCTGGTTGTT
>NC_084735.1:22543590-22563590 GCF_033978785.1 Entelurus aequoreus | reverse complement strand
TTTTCAACCCCTGTGCCGTGGGAGATGTAATTTCACCTAATTGGGTTAAAAACATTTTTTTGCACACCGGTAATTATAATACGCAAATAATGTGCCGTAGTTGAGTGTCAGTGCTGTCTAGAGCTCGGCAGAGTAACCGTGTAATACTCTTCCATATCAGTAGGTGGCATATAGTGAGAGTCCAGTCCATAGCGGATCTAACATAATAGTGTGAGAGTCCAGTCCATAGTGGATCTAACATAATAGTGGGAGAGTCCAGTCCATAGTGGATCTAACATAATAGTGGGAGAGTCCAGTCCATATTGGATCTAACATAATAGTGTGAGAGTCCAGTCCATAGTGGATCTAACATAATAGTGTGAGAGTCCAGTCCATAGTGGATCTAACATAATAGTGTGAGAGTCCAGTCCATAGTGGATCTAACATATTAGTGTGAGAGTCCAGTCCATAGTGGCTCTAACATAATAGTGGGAGAGTCCAGTCCATATTGGATCTAACATAATAGTGTGAGAGTCCAGTCCATAGTGGATCTAACATATTAGTGTGAGAGTCCAGTCCATAGTGGCTCTAACATAATAGTGTGAGAGTCCAGTCCATAGTGGATCTAACGTATTAGTGTGAGAGTCCAGTCCATAGTGGATCTAACGTATTAGTGTGAGAGTCCAGTCCATAGTGGATCTAACATATTAGTGTGAGAGTCCAGTCCATAGTGGCTCTAACATAATAGTGTGAGAGTCCAGTCCATAGTGGATCTAACGTATTAGTGTGAGAGTCCAGTCCATAGTGGATCTAACATAATAGTGTGAGAGTCCAGTCCATAGTGGATCTAACGTATTAGTGTGAGAGTCCAGTCCATAGTGGATCTAACATATTAGTGTGAGAGTCCAGTCCATAGTGGCTCTAACATAATAGTGTGAGAGTCCAGTCCATAGTGGATCTAACGTATTAGTGTGAGAGTCCAGTCCATAGTGGATCTAACATATTAGTGTGAGAGTCCAGTCCATAGTGGATCTAACATATTAGTGTGAGAGTCCAGTCCATAGTGGATCTAACATATTAGTGTGAGAGTCCAGTCCATATTGGATCTAACATAATAGTGTGAGAGTCCAGTCCATAGTGGCTCTAACACAATAGTGTGAGAGTCCAGTCCATAGTGGATCTAACGTATTAGTGTGAGAGTCCAGTCCATAGTGGATCTAACATATTAGTGTGAGAGTCCAGTCCATAGTGGCTCTAACATAATAGTGTGAGAGTCCAGTCCATAGTGGGTCTAACGTATTAGTGTGAGAGTCCAGTCCATAGTGGATCTAACATATTAGTGTGAGAGTCCAGTCCATAGTGGATCTAACATATTAGTGTGAGAGTCCAGTCCATAGTGGATCTAACATAATAGTGTGAGAGTCCAGTCCATATTGGATCTAACATAATATTGTGAGAGTCCAGTCCATAGTGGATCTAACATATTAGTGTGAGAGTCCAGTCCATAGTGGATCTAACATAATAGTGTGAGAGTCCAGTCCATATTGGATCTAACATAATAGTGTGAGAGTCCAGTCCATAGTGGATCTAACATAATAGTGTGAGAGTCCAGTCCATATTGGATCTAACATAATAGTGTGAGTGTCCAGTCCATAGAGCATCTAACATAATAGTGTGAGAGTCCAGTCCATAGTGGATCTAACATATTAGTGTGAGAGTCCAGTCCATAGTGGATCTAACATAATAGTGAGAGTCCAGTCCATAGTGGATATAACATAATAGTGTAAGAGTCCAGTCCATAGTGGATCTAACATAATAGTGTGAGAGTCCAGTCCATATTGGATCTAACATAATAGTGTGAGAGTCCAGTCCATAGTGGCTCTAACATAATAGTGTGAGAGTCCAGTCCATAGTGGATCTAACATATTAGTGTGAGAGTCCAGTCCATAGTGGATCTAACATAATAGTGTGAGAGTCCAGTCCATAGTGGATCTAACATATTAGTGTGAGAGTCCAGTCCATAGTGGATCTAACATAATAGTGAGAGTCCAGTCCATAGTGGATCTAACATAATAGTGTAAGAGTCCAGTCCATAGTGGATCTAACATAATAGTGAGTGTCCAGTCCATAGTGGATGTAACGTAATAGTGTGAGTCCAGTCCTTAGTGGATCTAACATAATAATACATAAATAATAAATGATAAATGGGTTATACTTGTATAGCGCTTTTCTACCTTCAAGGTACTCAAAGCGCTTTGATAGTATTTCCACATTCACCCATTCACACACACATTCACACACTGATGGAGGGAGCTGCCCTGCAAGGCGCTAACCAGCAGCCATCAGGAGCAAGGGTGAAGTGTCTTGCCCAAGGACACAACGGACGTGACTAGGATCCAGTCCATAGTGGCTCTAACATAATAGTGAGTGTCCAGTCCATAGTGGATCTAACATAATAGTGTGAGAGTCCAGTCCATAGTGGATCTAACATAATAGTGAGAGTCCAGTCCATAGTGGATCTAACATAATAGTGTGAGAGTCCAGTCCATAGTGGATCTAACATAATAGTGTGAAAGTCCAGTCCATAGTGGATCTAACATAATAGTGTGAACGTCCAGTCCATAGTGGATCTAACATAATAGTGAGAGTCCAGTCCATAGTGGATCTAACATAATAGTGTGAGATTCCAGTCCATAGTGGATCTAACATAATAGTGTGAGAGTCCAGTCCATAGTGGATCTAACATAATAGTGAGAGTCCAGTCCATAGTGGATCTAACATAATAGTGTGAGATTCCAGTCCATAGTGGATCTAACATAATAGTGTGAAAGTACAGTCCATAGTGGATCCAACATAATAGTGAGAGTCCAGTCCATAGTGGGGCCAGCAGGAGACCATCCCGAGCAAAGACGGGTCAACAGCGCAGAGATTTCCCCAACCGATGCACAGGCGAGCGGTCCACCCCGGGTCCCGACTCTGGACTTCCTTTCATAACAACTGGAGTCCCGTCATTACAATACTCAAGTAAGTGGCGTACCACTAGATGGAGCCCCCACAGTTTGACAAGCACTGATTTACAGTATTAGCATTATGTTAGCCAAAATGGCCGAATCGCTAACATGTTGGTATCCATGGAACAGGAAGTAGACATAACGACGGGCTCTCAGGCCTTGGCGGAGGTCCGTGCTCTCCCGAGTGACACCTTCGCTCCAAGTACTGACAACGGCGTCAAGTAAACGTCCGTGTCCGACATCATGTTCACCCCCCTCGACGCCGCTTGACTCGTCGTCCTCTCCCGACTGCGCGCATATAAGCGGACTCATGAGCTGCCGATACCACAGCGGGGTTGCGTTGCTATGGTAACTGCGACGCCATGCTTGTATCAACATACGTACATGTCATCAAACAGAACACTTAGCAGCGTTTTAAAGCTAACATTTAGCCCTTCTGGCCGTGCAAGAGTCCTTCCGCCACAACTCGATGAACAAGCAGTTTTTGCAGCGTCTACACAACACAATAAACGGGGGAATTGCTGCATCGGCATTTTTCTCACACACAGAGAGCGTTCCCCTCAAATGAAACCTCAAATCGACTGTCATAAAAGTGTGAAGCTCCTTGTCCTTGCAAATATGAAAAGAACACTGTTTGTGCTACGTTTGTGCTATCAAAAAAAGTATTTGTGCTAAAATGGTTTTAATTTCATTAACATTTTATTATTCACACACCTTGCCCACACATCTCTCCAAACTTGTCCCAAACGTTTGTGCTACATTTGTGCTGTCAGAAAAATATTTGTGCTAAAATTGTTTTAATGTCATTAACATTTTAATTGTATTCTTCACATGCAGCCTTGTACAAATCTCTCTAAACTTGTCCCAAACGTTTGTGCTACATTTGTGCTGTTAGAGAAGTATTTGTGCTAAAATTTATTCAATTTCATAAATATTTCAATTGTATTCTTCAGACGCAGCCACCCCAACTCTCCCCTTCTCCCCCTCCACCTTGTCCAAATCTCTCCAAACATCTGTGCTGTTAGAAAAGTATTTGTACTAAAATGTATTTAATTTAACTGACATTATAATTTCATTCTTCACATGCAGCCCCCCTCCCCCACATTATCCAAATCTCTCTAGACGTGTCCCAAATGTTTTTGCTACATTTGTGCTACGTTTGTGCTGTCCAAAAAATATTTGTGCTAAAATTGTTTTAAAGTCATTAACATTCTATTATTCACGCGCAGCCCCCCTACCACACACACATTATTCAAATCTCGCCCGAGGTGCTCCTAAAATTTGTGCTACATTTGTGCTATGTTTGTGCTGTCCATAAATATTTGTGTTAAAATGGCCTTCATTTCATCTTTTTATTTTTACATGCAGCCCCCCCACCTTGTCCAAATCTCTCCAAACTCATCCCAAACGTTTGTGCTACATTTGTGCCATCAGAAAAGTATTTGTGCTAAAATTGATTCAATTTCATAAACATTTTAATTGTATTCTTCACACGCAGCCACCCCAACTCTCCCCTCCCCCCCTCTATCTTGTCCAAATCTCTCCAAACATTTGTGCTACATTTGTGCTGTTAGAAAAGTATTTGTACTAAAATTTATTTAATTTCATTGACATTATAATTTTATTCTTCACATGCAGACCCCCCCCCCCCACCACACACACATTATTAAAATCTCGCCAGAGGTGTTCCTAACATTTGTGCTACATTTGTGCTACGTTTGTGCTGTCCATAAATAGTTGTGTTAAAATGGCCTTCATGTCATCTTTTTATTTTTTACATGCAGTCCCCACCCCACCTTGTCCAAATCTCTCCAAAGTCATCCCAAACGTTTGTGATACATTTGTGCTGTCAGAAAAGTATTTGTGCTAAAATTGATTCAATTTCATAAACATTTTAATTTTATTCTTCAAACGCAGCCACTCCAACTCTCCCCTTCCCCCACATTATCCAAAACTCTCCAGACGTGTCCCAAATGTTTTTGCTACATTTGTGCTGTCAAAAAATATATTGTGTTAAAATTGTTTCCATGTCATTAACATTCTATTATTCATGTGCAGACCCCACACATTATTTAAATCTCTCCAGAGGGGCTCCAAACATTTGTGCTACATTTGTGCTACGTTTGTGCTGTCCATAAATATTTGTGTTAAACTGGCCTTTATTTTCCACATGCAGCCCCCCCCCACCTTGTCTAAATCTCTCCAAATGTGTCCCAAACGTTTGTGCTACATTTGTGCTGTTAGAGAAGTAATTGTGCTAAAATTGATTTAATTTCATAAACATTTTAATTGTATTCTTCAAACGCAGTCAACCCAACTCTCCCCTTCCCCTACGTTATCCAAAACTCTCCAGACGTGTCCCAAATGTTTTTACTACATTTGTACTACGTTTGTGCTGTCAAAAAATATATTGTGTTAAAATTGTTTCCATGTCATTAACATTCTATTATTCATGTGCAGACTCCACACATTATTTAAATCTCCCCAGAGGGGCTCCAAACATTTGTGCTACATTTGTGCTGCGTTTGTGCTGCTCATAAATATTTGTTAAAATGGCCTTTATTTCATCTTTTTATTTTCCACATGCAGCTCCCCCACCTTGTCTAAATCTCTCTAAATGTATCCCAAACGTTTGTGCTACATTTGTGCTGTTAGACAAGTAATTGTGCTAAAATTGATTTAATTTCATAAACATTTTAATTATTTTCTTCACACGCAGCCACCCCAACTCTCCCCTTCCCCTACATTATCCAAAACTCTCCAGACGTGTCCCAAATGTTTTTGCTACATTTGTGCTATGTTTGTGCTGTCAAAAAAACATTTGTGCTATAATTGTTTTAATGTCATTAACATGCTATTATTCACGTGCAGCCCCCCTCCCCAAAGGTGCTCCAAACGTTTGCGCTACATTTGTGCTACGTTTGTGCTGTCCATAAATATTTTTGCTTAAATGGCCTTAATTTCATTGCTTTATTTTTCACGTGCAGCCCCCACCTTGTCCGAATCTCTCCAAACTTGTCCCAAACATTTGTGCTACATTTGTGCTGTTAGAAAAGTATTTGTGCTAAAATGTATTCAATTTCATTAACATTTAAATTGTATTCTTAATCCTCCTCCCTCACATTTTTAAAATCTCTCCAGATGTGTCCCAAATGTTTTTGCTAAATTTGTGCTGTCAAAAAAAAAAATTGTTAAAATTGTTTTAATGTCATTAACATGCCATTATTCACACGCAGCCCTCCCAAACATGATTTAAATCTCACCAAAGGTGCTCCAAACGTTTGCACTACATTTGTGCTACGTTTGTGCTGTCCATAAATATTTTTGCTTAAATGGCCTTAATTTCATCGTTTTATTTTTCACATGCAACCCCCCACCTTGTCCGAATCCCTCCAAACTTGTCCCAAACGTTTGTGCTACATTTGTGCTGTTAGAAAAGTATTTGTGCTCAAATGTATTCAATTTCATTAACATTTAAACTTTACTCTTTAACCCCCCTCCCCCACATTTTTCAAATCTCTCCAGATGTGTCCCAAATGTTTTTGCTATATTTGTGCTAAATTTGTGCTGTCAAAAAAATTTTTTTTTAAAATTGTTTTAATGTCATTAACATGCTATTATTCACGCGCAGCCCTCCCAAACATGATTTAAATCTCACCAAAGGTGCTCCAAACATTTGCACTACATTTGTGCTGTCCATAAATATTTTTGCTTAAATTGCCTTAATTTCATTGTTTTATTTTTCACATGCAACCCCCCACCTTGTCCGAATCTCTCCAAACTTGTCCCAAACGTTTGTGCTACATTTGTGCTGTTAGAAAAGTATTTGTGCTCAAATGTTTTCAATTTCATTAACATTTAAACTTTATTCTTTAACCCCCCTCCCCCACATTTTTCAAATCTCTCCAAATGTGTCCCAAATGTTTTTGCTAAATTTGTGCTACATTTGTGCTGTCCAAAAAAAAATTTTTGTTAAAATTGTTTTAATGTCATTAACATGCTATTATTCACGCGCAGCCCTCCCAAACATGATTTAAATCTCACCAAAGGTGCTCCAAACGTTTGCACTACATTTGTGCTTTCCATAAATAATGTTGCTTAAATGGCCTTAATTTCATTGCTTTATTTTTCACATGCAGCCCCCCACCTTGTTCGAATCTCTCTAAACTGTGTCCAATATTTTCACAAGGATAAAATAAGTCATATTTTTGGTTCATTTAATAGTTAAAACAAATTTACATTATTGCAATCAGTTGATAAAACATTGTCCTTTACAATTATAAAAGCTTTTTACAAAAATCTACTACTCTGCTTGCATGTCAGCAGACTGGGGTAGATCCTGCTGAAATCCTATGTATTGAATGAATAGAGAATCCTTTTGAATCGGGAAAAAAAATCGTTTTTGAATCGAGAATCGTGTTGGATTAAAAAAAAAATCGATTTTGAATCGAATCGTGACCCAAAAGAATCGATATTGAATCGAATCGTGGAACACCCAAAGATTCACAGCCCTAATGTTTTGTATATGAGATATCCAGTTCATTTGATCATCTATTAATACTCCCAAAAATCTTGTTTCTTTTACCCTTTCAATGTCTACTCCGCAGCCCCCCACATTATTCAAATCTCTCTATAGGTGCCCCAAACGTTTGCGCTACATTTGTGCTACGTTTGTGCTGTCCATAAATATTTGTGCTAAAATGGTCTTAATTTCATCGTTTTATTTTTCACATGAAGCCCTCCCACCTTGTCCAAATCTCTCCAAACATGTCCAAAATGTTTACGCTACATTTGTGCTACTTTTGTGCTGTCAAAAAAACTGAAAAAGATCACAGTTGTGCCATGCGGTTTTAATGTTTTAATGCAAAATGAACGTTTCATTATTATTCACACTTGTATTGATTAAGACTGAAATGTCAACACCACAAATGTTTTTGACAGCACAAATGTAGCACAAACGTTTTGGGCGAGTTTAGTTAGATTCGGACGTGTCTCTCCATCTTTACCACACAGGTGGTAAAGATGGAGAGAGAACAAATAAGAGGGGGGAGAAATGGCCACAAGTCCAAAGGCTTGAAAGGCTTGAAAGGAGCGGTGTGACGAGGACAGAAGAGACAAGGCGAGGTATTTTTGGGAGAGGTGTGTGTGTGTGTGTGTGTGTGTGTGTGTGTGTGTGTGTGTGTGTGTGTGTGTGTGTGTGTGTGTGTGTGTGTGTGTGTGTGTGTGTGTGCCGAGAACACATCCTCCCGCGGGCTGTGTGTATTTGCAGCCCTTTAATGTCTTTAATTAAAGCCAACAGTACTCGTCTCTCACAGCGTCATGAGCCGAGCAACACTCGGATGCACACGGCGCCTAATGAGGGAAAAGAAGAAGGCCCGGCGCTATGGAGGGCGAGGGCGCGCCGGAGGTCAGGGGCGCCACGGTGAGAGAGTCGGGATGGAAGGATGGCGTGGAGGGGGGAAGGAAAAAGATTGAGCTAAACGTGCGAGCTGACGGATACGCCGTCGCATTCCGCCGCCGGCTTGTTTAATCAATCTGACTTCCTGGCTGCCTGGCCGCGGGGATGCTCGCTCACATGGCCCCCGCATCACGTAGGCCGGCGCCACGGCAACCGGAGCGTGCGGACAATGATGCGGACTGCCTCACTTTCGGTTAGCACGTAGCATACTGCTACTTGAGGGACCGATTTCTCATTATTAATTATTAACATTCCAATATTTCGACCTACACGGCATTGTTTTGTTTTGACGAAAGGGAGACGACATTCTTGATGGACACCTATGCTAATGCTAATGCTAATGTTGCCGTTTCACCGCCCGTGGCTGGAATAGATAGATAGGTCTTTATTGGATAGGTCTTTATTGTCATTGCACGAGTACAACGAAACTTTGTTTTCAGCACAAACCCGTTCAAGATTAGACAAAACAAACGGTGTACATGGTTACAGAACAGGAACGCTGATGGGTCACCACAATGCGCCCCGTAAAAGGTGGGGAAAAGGTAAAACGCTGGGGAAGGATGAGTAAAAAAATACAATCTAGAATGGGCTCCTAAGGGGGCCCAGTCTGGAGTGGGAAAAAACCTCGTACAACGTACATCTCGAGATATCTAGCAACAGAGGGAAGGGAGTGCGAGGTCATGATGGTAGGCCGCAGCACTCAGGCGCTGAGTAGAGATAAAGGAGAGGAAAGGGGAGCGTCCACCCTCGATGAGTGCCAGAGACATTTGGCAGTAAAATGTAATAAAAAAAATAATAAAAAAGTATTGCAATGTTTATTAGTCTCTGCTAACCCTCCCCACACCTGGTTACCATGGCGACCAGTCTATAAAATGATTGCCAGACACCTTTACACACGCGCACACACATGGTGCACATGGTAGCTTGACTCTATTTGAGCAATAAGGAACTTCCTGTCCATTTGCGTTTCCTAGCAACGCGGAAAAGTGCAGCTGCACGTCATCTTTGAGCTACTGGACCTCTGTGGGCTCGACGGGCCTGGAGCCAGACCTTACTGCTTATGTAGGTCACCCCCGTCGTAACGGAGCCTGTTATTTGCAAGGTGTGTACTGACAGCATGAAAGCTCATACATTTTATCAAACAAAAAAACCCATATAATTTAAGAAGAATATTTTCCAATATCGTTATTGTCTGTGGAGGGGAAACTTTGTACGTCCTTCAGGCAGCAACAATATGTTTCCATTGGTGGAGGAAAACAGGAGTTGATGTCATATTGAAAAGTTAGCGTAAGTGTGCTAACCTGTGCACATAGGATAGACTTTATTTTTCCCGCAAATGGGGAAATTATGTGCATGCAGTGCAGATACAAAAAGTCCACACAAAAAAATAAGGTAGAAGACATGTGAAAAAAGAAGAAAACATCAAATAACACAAAATACAATGAAAAGAGCACAGAGCTGATGCAGCCAGCTGCCCCATCAGTGGTGCCATTTCTACATACAGCTACAAAAGTAAAACACAACAAAAAAACTAAAAATTAGCTATAGATAATACATATTTTGCACATCACTCCTTTCCCCCTGTTAATTGGCTCCAGGCCTGACCGTGGTAAATATTATCATTAAATTATTATTAAAAAATCAAATAATTTTATAGTGAGAGCGTAAAAAAAAAAATCCTATGTAAAAAAAAAACGTTTCATAACATTATGAAAGCCCGCTAGAAGTGAAATAACACCCACATAATCACCTTTATAATTTAATACAGTGGTGCCCAACCACCGGTCCAGGGACCGACGCCGGTCCGTGACGCAGAAACAGAAACATTCATTAATTTATTACCTACAGCATTTTTTCCAACTTACCTTTCGCCTGTCCCACTAAACACACCAATAGGTTTGTTAATAAATGTATATTACAACTCCTTTATATTACAATTTCAGTGTTACAGTGAGTTGATTTGTCATGCTCATTTTTTTGCTTTTTTCATCCGCCACATGTGGAAAGCCGGTCCGTGAAAATAATGCATACATTAAATCGATCCTTGGTGGGAAAAAAGTTGGAGACCCCTGCTCAAATACAGACTTGGGCAATTATTTTGACTCAGGGGCCACATTAAGAGAAAAAAAATCTGTCCGTGTGTGTGTATATATATATATTTATATATATATATATATATATATATTTATATATATATATATATATATATATTTTTTTTAATATATATATATATATTTATATATGCTGTCTATCTGTGTTGGCCCTGTGATGAGGTGGCGACTTGTCCAGGGTGTACCCCGCCTTCAGCCCGATTGTAGCTGAGATAGGCTCCAGCACCTTCCGCGACCCCGAAAAAAATGGATGGATGGATACATATCTAGGTGAGGCTCCCCATGTGTGTGTGTATATATATATATATATATATATATATATATATATATATATATATATATATATATATATATATATATATATATATATATATATATATATATATATATATATATATATATACACACACACACACATGTATGTATGTATGTCACTGGTTTTGGTACATATACATATATGTATGTATATATATACACATACATATATATATATATAGTACTATAATACACCTCATGGTTCAACCTGGACACATCATCAGTGATTCTCCCGGGGTCATAGGGTGTTTCGGGTCTTAATCAAACACCCTCACCCGGGCGACCCAGCCGAGGGTGATCAGTCCCTCGACTTGTGTCCAGGTAGCGCACTACGCCACGCGTCCCCCCTCCTCAACCAGAGCCAACGTGAAGCCTTTTCAGACGCTTCCAAAATGTTTTTTATGGCTCTTCTCCTGTGCAGTCCACAAATCCCAAGGAGCCCCAGGACCCGGTGTAAGGACTTGCCTGCAAAACCCCTGCAGCCCACCTCAATAGGCTCGCAGCGGGCCTTCCACCCGTTCCTCCGGCAGTCAGCCACAAGATCTGCGTACTTCGCTCTCTTCCTTTCCTGAGCTTCCTCCATTCTGTCCTCCCAGGGGACAGTTAGCTCAAGGAGTACCACCTGCTTGCTGGTTCCAGACATCAAGACCATGTCTGGCCGGAGTGTTGTAGTTGCGATGATGTCTGGGAATCGCAACTGCCTTCCCAGGTCAACCAAGAGCTGCCAGTCCCTTGCTGTTGTTAGCAGGCCCCCCTGGGTCTTCTTGGAGGGTTGAGGTTTCTCTCCTGCTCGGACAAAGGCAATTGTGCTCTTGGTTGGGTGTTGCCGCTTACTGGTGTTGATGCCCATGCAGATGGTGTCTGCTATTGCCCGCAGGACCTGGTCGTGGCGCCACCGATACCTGCCATCTCCCAATGCCTTTGAGCAACAGCTGAGGATGTGTTCTAATGATCCTCTTTTCTGACAGAGCTGGCACACAGGTGCGTCTATCAGGCCCCAGGTGAACAGGTTAGCAGGGCTTGGGAGGACATCATAAACTGACTGGACCAAGAACTTAAACTGGTGTGGCTCCGCTTTCCAGAGTTCGGTCCAGGTGATCTTGCGACCAGCTATGTGCTCCCACTTGGTCCAGGCCCCCTGCTTGCTCATTCCCACCACTCTGCTGAAGCGAGCCTCCTCCACCTCGGCGCGAACCTCCTCTTGGACAAGCTTTCGTCTTTCCTTTCCTCTGGCTCTGCTGTAGTTTGGTTTGGTGTTGCTACCCAGCCCAGCCCGACCAGTGGCTATGGTTCCCACCAGGGTGCTGTGCCGCAGCCTCGCCTCTGCCCGCTCCACTGCATCCTGGGCACGCCACTTCCTTCCTGTTCTGACCTCCACACCTGCTGAAGATACTTTCCCATCAGCAGAATCTCTGTAGAGCAGGACTTCTCTGGCCCGGGAAACCTTGAACTCCTCTGCCAGACTACTGAAAGGAAGCTGCAGCTTGGTGTTGTGCCCAAACAAAGCAAAGCTGCTTAGGCTCCGTGGCAGACCCAGCCACCTGCGCAGGGACGAGCTGATCTTCCTCTCAAATCCCTCCACGATGGTCATTGGGAATTCGTACATTAGCAGCGGCCAGAGGAGACGAGGCAGGATGCCATGCTGATATATCCAGGCCTTGAACTTCCCAGGAAGTCCTGACTTGTCCACAGCTGAGAGCCACATGTTGAGGTTATCGCTGGTAGCTTGACGTGCAGCGGTATCCTTCAGATCACCAGTGAAGAGCTTGCCCAGGCTCTTCACTGGCTTTTCTAACACAGATGGAATTTGGGTGTCTGCCAGACTGAAGCGAAAGCGGTCGGTTACCTTTCCTTTTCTTAAGACCAAGGACCTGGACTTAGAGGGCTTGAAACTCATTCTTGCCCAACTAATGAGTCGATCAAGGCCTTGAAGGAGCCATCTGCAACCAGACACTGATGTTGTGGTTACCGTGAGATCATCCATGAATGCTCTAATCGGAGGTTGCCGGGTGCCGGATTTGGACAAAGGGCCTCTGCACTCTACTTCCGCAGACTTCACAAGCATATTCATGGCCAGTGCAAACAGGGACACAGAGATTGTACAGCCTGTGATGATACCTTTCTCTAGACGATGCCAATCTGATGTTGAAGTGCCAGAGGACACCCTCAGACTAAAGTTGTTGTAATAGTCGAGGATGAGATTGCAAATCTTCTCTGGAACGTGGTATCTGCTCAGAGACAACTCCACCAACTTGTGTGGAATTGATCCATAAGCATTGGCGAGGTCCAGCCACAGTACTGTCAAATCGCCTCTGTTCTCTCGTGCCTCACGGATCAGCTGTGTTACCACACCAGTGTGTTCGATGCACCCTGGAACTCCTGGGACTCCTCCCTTCTGCACCGAGGTGTCAATATAGGTGTTCTTCAGGAGAAATCCCATGAGGCGATTGGAAACGATTTTGAAGAAGGTCTTGCACTCAACACTGAGGAGGGAGATTGTCCTAAACTGCTCGATGTTCCTTGCGTTTTCCTCCTTGGGAATCCATACTCCCTCTGCGTACGTCCACTGCTGAGGTACTTTCCCTCTTTTCCAGATCACCCGGAAGATCTTCCAAAGACGCTCCAACAGGCGGGGACACTGTTTGAAAACCTTGTACGGAACTCCACTTGGGCCTGGTGCTGATGCTGTTCTGGCAGATTTGATTGCCTCTTTAACTTCCTTCAGGGTGGGTTCACTGATGTCGAACAGGATGCAGGGTTCTGGTGGGCATATGAGGGCTGCACAGTGGCCGAGGTCTTGCTCTCTCATGCCGTCGCTGTAGGTGTTCTTGATGTGGAGGTTGATTTCCTCCTCGGGACATGAGAGTTGACCACTGCGTTTCTCTCCCAGCAGCTTCTTTGTGAATCCAAATGGATTTGCAATGAAGGCACTGCGCTTGCGAGCCCTTTCCTTGCCTCTCTTCCTGTGCCACTCGGCACGTCGCAGGGTGAGTAGCCTATCCCTTACCACACCCCTCAGTTCTGCCAAGGCTGCCTTCTCATTCTCGCTTGCCTTCCTGTACTGGCTCCTGAGTACTCTCAGTTCTTGTCTGAGTTGGGAAATCTTGGTTTCCCGCCGGTTTGGAATTGGTGCTGCAGTGGTAGTCTTGGTGGCACGTTGTTCCTTTATGCCAAACCTGTCTGATGCAATGCCAATTATGAATGTGCTCATTGTCTTGAGCCTCTGGTCCACATTACCCTTGGCTGTTGCTTCCAGGGCTGTATTAACATCTTCATCAAACTGTTTCCACTCTGACTCCTTGTTGGCAGCGGGCCACAATATCCGACGATGCTCTGACGGTCTGCTTTGGGGTTGCGCCGGTGGTGCTTGGAGGTTCTGGGCACTGTGGGGAGTGTCCGGGCCTAGATCCTCCTCCGTCTCATCAGGTGCCGTACAGGGTACTGGCACTGTGCGTTGCGCCACGGGTTTCCTTAGGCAGCCCATCTTGGTCTGGTGTATCTTTAGACCCGTCGGGTTTTTGCAGACCTTGCCACATTTGCAGACTGCACTCGTAGTCAATTGTCCATTCGCAGGGATCGTTACCAGAAAATCTGTCCGTTCGGGGCGCTCATACTCCCCCCCTCTCGGGCGCCCCTGGGGGTATATCTCTTTAGGGTTTTTCGTAGCTTTGTATGGGTGCTCCCTTGCGAGAGCTGCAGCTTGGGATGCTACCCCTCCCTGCCCCGGTTG
The DNA here is from genome assembly GCF_033978785.1 of Entelurus aequoreus. Classification (NCBI taxonomy): domain Eukaryota; kingdom Metazoa; phylum Chordata; class Actinopteri; order Syngnathiformes; family Syngnathidae; genus Entelurus; species Entelurus aequoreus. The sequence goes on along the minus strand of NC_084735.1, from coordinate 22,548,986 downwards.
CCGTCTTTCCGGGCTGTCAACTGTCTCTCCAATTGTCACCACACTTTCGGGGTTGTCATCCAGCCTCTTCCTGGAAGTCAATGGCGATGCCATACTGGATTAGTACTATAATACACCTCATGGTGCAACCTGGACACATCATCAGTGATTCTCCTGGGGTCATAGGGTGTTTCGGGTCTTAATCAAACACCCTCACCCGGGCGACCCAGCCGAGGGTGATCAGTCCCTCGACTTGTGTCCAGGTAGCGCACTACGCCACGCGTCCCCCCTCCTCAACCAGAGCCAACGTGAAGCCTTTTCAGACGCTTCCAAAATGTTTTTTATGGCTCTTCTCCTGTGCAGTCCACAAATCCCAAGGAGCCCCAGGACCCGGTGTAAGGACTTGCCTGCAAAACCCCTGCAGCCCACCTCAATAGGCTCGCAGCGGGCCTTCCACCCGTTCCTCCGGCAGTCTATATATATATATATATATATATATTAGAATTTGTTGAAAGGACTAGTTGGTACAATCCCTGGGGACTCTGCATGGCTCCCAAGGAGCCCCAGGACCCGGTGTAAGGACTTGCCTGCAAAACCCCTGCAGCCCACCTCAATAGGCTCGCAGCGGGCCTTCCACCCGTTCCTCCGGCAGTCTATATATATATATATATATATTAGAATTTGTTGAAAGGACTAGTTGGTACAATCCCTGGGGACTCTGCATGGCAGGGGCGTCCTCCTCCCTGAGCCAGGCTTGCACCTGACCGCATACCTAAATGAGGCTAAGTGACACTGCTGGGAGGCTTTTCCACCATTGGGACACATCTTCAGTTGTGTGCCCCAGCGTCACGGGGTGTTTCGGCCCGGCTTACCACAAGACACCCTCTGCCGAGGAAGGGCCCACCCCAGGGTGATCAAATCCCTGGGTGTGTGCGTCCCATTAGGTGTCAGCCTTAGCAGCCCAGCTGGTGTCACTCCTCCTCAACCACAACCAATGGCTCGTCCTCTCTGCTGTGTTGGCCAACTCTTTAATGGCCTGTCTGTGAGCCTGCCCCCTGACTCCAACCTCCCTAAGGAGCTTTGCTGTTGTGCTTGCTACAAAACCCCTACAGCCCACCTCCACTGGGCGCACCCTTACCCTCCAGCCTCTGTCCTCTGCCTCAGCTGCAAGGTTGGAGTACCGCAGCTTCTTGCGTTCATACGCTTCTTCGATGGCATCCTCCCACGGAACTGTCAGTTCAATAATATAGACTGTATGGCAGGTTTCAGACCATAGGACGAGGTCTGGACGCAGGGTGGTCGTTGCGATCGCCGGGGGGGAAATGAGCCTCTGATCTAAGTCGACTCGCATCTGCCAGTCCCTGGCTGCATTCAATGGGCTTAGATCAGGATTTGAAGGTCTCGTCTTCAGCTTTTCCCCCTCCCGAACAAACGCTGGTAGGTGTCGGCACACTTCCTGGTTGTTGATGGGTTGGGCATTGATGGATATCCTCCTGCACTCAAGTTTGTCAGCTAGACATCTGAGGACCTGATTATGTCTCCACGTATATCTGCCTTGAGTGAGGCTGGTTCTACAGCCAACCATTATGTGCTTGAGTGTTGCTGGGGTTGTACACAGGGGACAGGATGGGTCCTTTCCAAACCATTGTTGTAGGTTTATGGGAGATGGTAGCGTATCATATGTTGCTCGAACGATGAAACTCAGTCTGTTGGATTCCATGCCCCAAAGTTCGCTCCACGTGAGTTTTTTCTTTTCAACACCCTATATATATATATATATATATATATATATATATATATATATATATATATATATATATATATATATATATATATATATATATATATATATATATATATATACAAACATACATATATATATACACATGTTGTAATGTTGTAACAAATAATATTTCTATTAAATAGGCTTTACTTTGCATTTGAATTAACGTGGGATTATTTTTTGTATTTAAAAATAATAGTACCAACTTTTCTTTTTTTTTCTTCTCTCCAACATTTGTGGCACTGGCGTGGCGCCCCCTGATGGACGGCGCCCTTAGCAGTTGCCTATACGGCCTATGCCACGGGCCGGCCCTGGTCAAATCAACGTCAAAAAGCATGTTGTTTCAATGTTGTGTTTGTGTGGTAGAATATTGGTTAGAAAATTACCAAATTTCAACGGTCAAATCAACGTCAGAACCCAACATTGATTAAACGTCGTCAAAAAGCATGTTGTTTCAACGTTAGGTTTGAGTTGCTCAACGTCAGGACCTAATTCAACAAGTTGTCAACGTTGTTTCAATGTCTTGTGCCTGCTGGGGTATTTCATTTTTATGCTTTTTTTTAATCAACTTGAAGTTTATTTGGTGCAAGAAACACATTCATGGACAATAAATCGTTTATTAACTTTTTGTTTTTGTGCAAAATAAAAAACGTACCATCATTAAAACGCAAAATAGCATTTATTTCTTGTACGTCGCTGGCTGAGTGCTCCTGTCTACGAGCACAGCACTTCGGCTGCGCGCCACAGGAGACAAAATGAATGAAATTGGATATTATATTCCGATCATATTTAGAAAACTCTTTCTTCCCTGACTCTTTAACAGCTGACAGGATAAACAATGAATTACAAACCTGGCGCTTGACGGTCCATGTTTGCGTCTCAGTTGCACATAAACAACTGCAGAGCTTCCATTGCACTTTTTTTTTCGTTAATATTGCACAGTATGTCATGTATAAGGAAACATGTTTCTACTGTGCAATGACAATACATTTTGAATTGAATTATCAATGACTGAGCAGGAAGGTGCTAGGAAAAAAATGGTGGTAAACTTTCATATTATGAAGCGCCCTGTTCATTAATTGACATTTTACGTGCCACTACCTAAGCATGGATTGTCGGGTTCTACGCAGTGGAAATAAATAAATGTGGAAATAAATACATGTAAACTTAAATGTAAATTTAAGACATTTTGTCACGACCTGTTATACCAGGTCTGACTTATTTTAGTTTTTCCTTATTTTTTGTGTTTGGTTACTGTTTAGCGCTCTTATTTTAGTTCCACTTCCTGTCTGCCTCCACCACTCCTCTGGCCTGAGCGCTGTCTCCCTCACCTGTCTCTAATTGGCAATCTGGGCAAACCTGTTCCAGGTTGCCAATCAGGCTTCTTTATATGCAAGCCTACCCTGCAGGCAGAGCTGGATCATTGTTGTCGTCTTTCAAGGTAATTGTTGGTTTGCTACACCTGCACAACTTTCCGTTTGCTTCACATGCACTTCCCTGCTGCACTCTCCTTTTGTTTGTATATTAAAGACATTGATACCTGCACGTCGTCTCCTGTTTCCGCATCATGGGGTCACAACCACCTCAACTGTGTGACACCGTGACACCTTTAATTATTCATGTCCCATTTGTTTGCCAGTTTTTATTTATGAATTCATGAATGTCATTATTTTATTCCAGTATTTATTTATTCATTTATACTTTTGTCAGGTTGCGTTGTCCATAGGAGGGATGTCACTGGACAAAACAATAACATCTTCTGTATAGAGAAATATGAAGACAATAGTGCAAAAAGTAGAAATAAATACATGTGGAAATAAACAAAAATATATAATTAAATAATTGTGGAAATAAATACATTTAGGACTACATTTAAAAAATAAATATGTCCCATTTTTTCATGCATTTAACTGATTATTTGTTTATGTACTCATTCTTTTATTCATTTATTTCAGTCTTTGTTTATTTATAATTTTGTCAGGCACGTCCTCCATAATAGAGAGCGGTGTCATTGAACAAAACGAGACCAGCTCCAGCACCCCCCGCGACCACGTAAGGGACAAACGGTAGAAAATGGATGGATGGATGGAAGTCAAATGAAGTGAATAGTGCAAAACACAAAAGCAAAAAGTAGAAATAAATGTGGGAATAAATAAAAGTAAAAAATAAATATGAGACATGTATTTGTGTCCCATTTATTTACATTTTTAAAAAAATGTATTCACATGTTAATTTTTTTTATCCATTATTTTATTTATTTATTTCAGTATTTTCATTTTTTAATTTATTTATACTGTTGTGAGGTATCGTCCTCCATAGTATAGAGAAGGGTGTCACCTGACAAAACGATACAATAATTCTCTTTATTGAACAAAATTAAGTCAATTGTGCAAAATAACAAGTATAAATAACTAAATGTGGAACTGAAAAATTTAGAAATACATTTAATTTGTATGTCCCATTTATTTACTATTTTTTATTTACCTATTCAGGCATTTAATTGTTTATTTATTGAAGTATTTTTCAGGTATCGACTTCTATAGTAAAGGGAGGGGTGTCATCAGACAAAACAATATAATAATTCTCTTTATGGACCTAAATTAAGTCAATTGTGCAAAATAACAACAGCAAAAAGTATAAAAAAATAAATGTGGAATTAAATAATTGTAGAAGTACATTTAAGACATTTAATTTTTATATCCCATTTATTTACTATTTATTTATTTATTCAGGTATTTATTTATTGAAGTGTTTATACTTTTATCAGGTATCGCCCTCCATAGTAAAGGGAGGGGTGTCATCGGACAAAACAATATAATAATTCTCTTTATGGACCTAAATTAAGTCGATTGTGCAAAATAACAACAGCAAAAAGTAGAAAAAAATAAATATGGAATTAAATAATTGTAGAAATACATTTAAGACATTTAATTTTTATACCCCATTTATTTACTATTTATTTATTTATTCAGGTATTTATTTATTTATTGAAATGTTTATACTTTTATCAGGTATCGCCCTCCATAGTAAAGGGAGGGGTGTCGCCGGACAAAAGCAAAACAATATAATATATCTCTTTATAGACCAAAATTAAGTAAATTGTGCGAAATAACTGCAAAAAGTAGAACTAAATAAATGTGGAATTAATTAAATAATTGTAGAAATATATTTTAAACATTAATGTTTACATCCCATTGATTTACTTTTTTTATTTATTTATTCAGGCATTTAATAATTTATTAATTGAAGTATTTATACTTTTGTCAGGTATCGCCCTCCATAGTAAAGGGAGGGGTGTCGCCGGACAAAAGCAAAACAATATAATATATCTCTTTATAGACCAAAATTAAGTAAATTGTGCGAAATAACTGCAAAAAGTAGAACTAAATAAATGTGGAATTAATTAAATAATTGTAGAAATATATTTTAAACATTAATGTTTACATCCCATTGATTTACTTTTTTTATTTATTTATTCAGGCATTTAATAATTTATTAATTGAAGTATTTATACTTTTGTCAGGTATCGCCCTCCATAGTAAAGGGAGGGGTGTCACCGGACAAAACAATACAATAATTCTCTTTATGGACCTAAATTAAGTCAATTGTGCGAAATAACAACAGCAGAAAGTAT
>NC_084735.1:22388590-22536090 GCF_033978785.1 Entelurus aequoreus | reverse complement strand
GTATGTATATATATATGTGTATATATATATGTATATATGTGTGTGTACATATATATGTATGTATGTATGTATGTATGTATGTGTGTGTATGTATATGTATATATATACACACACATGTATATGTTAGAGACATTGAGAAATTCAGTTCGGCGTCAGCGTTACCAGCATTTATTATTTCCAAGATGGCTGCGCTTCAGAGCAGCGGCTTCGTGCGAGCGCTCCTGGAAGTGTAGACCGATTTGGCAAAAATACCCCTCAATTCAGTCAATTTCATGGCTGGCTCACAGCGTGTTCACTCCGTGATCACTTACGACCGACTTACGATTCTGGATGTGGAGAGATCGGGCCATTTTGGGCTGAAAGATGCGTGTACGGTGGACCTACTCGCTAGCTTGGGAATTCTTCGCGAGCTACATCCAGCAGTGGCCTTTGAAGCAGCGGCGTCCACTACCAGCGGAGACCGTCAGCGAAAGACACGTAAGCGGTGCGCTCGGAAGCAGAAGCGGGGGTGTCGGGCGGGGCTAACAACAAAGCTAAATGCGTTGTTGTTAGCGGGGCTATCCACAAAGAAGCGCTAATAAGGAGTCTGTTAAGCTAGAACTAGCCAGCGCCAGGCTGGATAATCCCTGCACACATAGCAATTCTTCTAGAATAATATACAACTCACATAATGTTCTTTCTGCGTCAGAGGTGGACATGCATTTTACTGAGGTGGCAAACAATCTAAAAATTCCTGTCATATCAATTCCTAGATATGGTCGAAATTATTTAAAGTGCACTATGCATAATAAACGTAACATTATTAATATTGCTACTACGGATACTTTCAACAAAAACTCCTCAAAACAGCCCACTACCTATAATATGGGCTTTTTAAACATAAGGTCATTGTCTTCCAAAACGTTATTAGTTAATGAAGTCATCAGAGACAACAATCTTGATGTCGTTGGTCTAGCCGAGACCTGGCTCAAACCAGACGATTTTTTTGCGCTGGGTGAGGCGTCTCCTCCTGGCTATGCGGGAACGCATATTGCCCGCCCCATTAAAAGGGGTGGGGGTGTTGCACTAATATACAACAAAAACTTTAGCCTTACCTCGGACCTAAATAATAAATATAACTCGTTTGAGGTGCTTACTGTGAGGTTTGTCACACCGCTGCCTCTGCACCTGGCTGTTATCTACCGCCCCCCAGGGCCCTATTCGGACTTTATAAATGAATTTTCAGAGTTCGTTGCTGATCTAGTGACGCACGCCGACAATATAATCATAATGGGAGACTTTAACATCCATATGAATACCCCATCGGACCCTCCATGCGTGGCGCTCCAGACTATAATTGATAGCTGTGGTCTTACACAAATACTAAATGAACCCACGCATCGCAACGGTAATACGATAGATCTAGTGCTTGTCAGGGGTGTCACCACCTCTAAAGTTACGATACTCCCGTACACTAAAGTAATGTCCGATCATTACCTTATAAAATTCGAAGTTCTGACTCATTGTCAACAAACTAATAATAATAATAATAACTACTATAGCAGCCGCAACATTAATGCTGCCACAACGACGACTCTTACTGACCTACTGCCTTCAGTAATGGCACCTTTCCCAAATTATGTGGGCTCTATTGATAACCTCACTAACAGCTTTAACGACGCCCTGCGCGACACCATTGATAGTGTAGCACCGCTAAAGCTAAAAAGGGCCCCTAAAAGGCGTACCCCATGGTTTACAGAAGAAACTAAAGCCCAGAAATTATCATGTAGAAAGCTGGAACGCAAATGGCGTGCGACTAAACTTGAGGTTTTCCATCAAGCATGGAGTGATAGTTTAATAACTTATAAACGCATGCTTACCTCAGCTAAAGCTAAATATTACTCAAATCTCATCCACCTCAACAAAAATGATCCTAAATTTCTGTTTAGTACAGTAGCATCGCTAACCCAACAAGGGACTCCTCCCAGTAGCTCCACCCACTCAGCAGATGACTTTATGAATTTCTTTAATAAGAAAATTGAAGTCATTAGAAAAGAGATTAAAGACAATGCATCTCAGCTACAACTGGGTTCTATTAACACAAATAGGACGGTATATACGACGGACATTGCCCTCCAAAATAGTTTCTCTCTCTTTGATGAAATAACATTGGAGGAATTGTTAAAATGTGTAAATGGAACAAAACAAACAACATGTCTACTTGACCCAATTCCTGGGAAACTTATCAAGGAGCTTTTTGTTTTATTAGGTCCATCAGTGTTAAATATTATAAACTTATCACTTTCCTCTGGTACTGTTCCTCTAGCATTCAAAAAAGCGGTTATTCATCCTTTACTCAAAAGACCTAACCTCGATCCTGACCTCATGGTGAACTACCGGCCGGTGTCCCACCTACCGTTTATCTCGAAAATTCTCGAAAAAATTGTCGCACAGCAGCTAAATGAACACTTAGCGTCTAACAATCTCTGTGAACCTTTTCAATCCGGTTTCAGTGCAAATCACTCTACGGAGACAGCCCTCGCAAAAATGACTAATGATCTATTGCTAACGATGGATTCTGATGCTTCATCTATGTTGCTGCTTCTTGATCTTAGCGCCGCTTTTGATACTGTTGATCATAATATTTTATTAGAGCGTATCAAAACACGTATTGGTATGTCAGACTTAGCCTTGTCTTGGTTTAACTCTTATCTTACTGACAGGATGCAGTGTGTCTCCCATAACAATGTGACCTCGGACTATGTTAAGGTAACGTGCGGAGTTCCCCAGGGTTCGGTTCTTGGCCCTGCACTCTTTAGTATTTACATGCTGCCGCTAGGTGACATTATACGCAAATACGGTGTTAGCTTTCACTGTTATGCTGATGACACTCAACTCTACATGCCCCTAAAGCTGACCAACACGCCGGATTGTAGTCAGCTGGAGGCGTGTCTTAATGAAATTAAACAATGGATGTCCGCTAACTTTTTGCAACTCAACGCTAAGAAAACGGAAATGCTGATTATCGGTCCTGCTCAACACCGACATCTATTTAATAATACCACCTTAACATTTGACAACCAAACAATTAAACAAGGAGACTCTGTAAAGAATCTGGGTATTATCTTCGACCCAACTCTCTCGTTTGAGTCACACATTAAGAGTGTTACTAAAACGGCCTTCTTTCATCTCCGTAATATCGCTAAAATTCGTTCCATTTTGTCCACAAGCGATGCTGAGATCATTATTCATGCGTTCGTTACATCTCGTCTCGATTACTGTAACGTTTTATTTTCGGGCCTCCCTATGTCTAGCATTAAAAGATTACAGATGGTACAAAATGCGGCTGCTAGACTTTTGACAAAAACAAGAAAGTTTGATCATATTACGCCTATACTGGCTCACCTGCACTGGCTTCCTGTGCACCTAAGATGCGACTTTAAGGTTTTACTACTTACGTATAAAATACTACACGGTCAAGCTCCTGCCTATCTTGCCGATTGTATTGTACCATATGTCCCGGCAAGAAATCTGCGTTCAAAGAACTCCGGCTTATTAGTGATTCCCAGAGCCCAAAAAAAGTCTGCGGGCTATAGAGCGTTTTCTATTCGGGCTCCAGTACTATGGAATGCCCTCCCGGTAAAAGTTAGAGATGCTACCTCAGTAGAAGCATTTAAGTCTCATCTTAAAACTCATTTGTATACTCTAGCCTTTAAATAGACTCCCTTTTTAGACCAGTTGATCTGCCGTTTCTTTTCTTTTCTTTTCTACTCTGCTCCGGGGTGGACCGCTAGCCTGTCCATCAGATGGGGACATCTCTACGCTGCTGACCCGTCTCCGCTCGGGATGGTTCCCGCTGGCTCCACCATGGACTGGACTTTCGCTGATGTGTTGGACTTTCACAATATTATGTCAGACCCACTCGACACCGAGGATGTCGTTGTGGCTTGTACAGCCCTTTGAGACACTTGTGATTTAGGGCTATATAAATAAACATTGATTGATTGATTGATTGATTTACACACAATTTCCCCAGATTTCAAAGACAAATTTTCCATAGGCATTAACACAGATGAATGTAAGATGATAGATAATACCTTATTAAATACCAATCATAAAAAATCTGGATAATGTCTTAATTTGTCATTAAAAGGAGTCACAAGGTTTAAAGCAACTATTGCACCAGCTGTCTTCTCTTAGCTCCTCAAATGGTTGATTTTTAAACATATTTTGACTATTTTAACATTTTCATGAATGTTGTTCGTCCTTGAAGCTCATTGAAGGCTGTTGCTATCAAACCAAATACGTCAAGGTTTCATTTCTTTGTTTTGACGTCGGGATGCAAAGATAAAAACATGTAAAATAATGGTTATCACGGTATTGTTGAATGTGCTCAAAAAATATTTAAAACATTAAGTTTTATTTTCTTTGTATAAATACATTGACACACAATATACTTTCTAAGCAGAAAAAACATTAGTGAATATTTTTCTGGCTTCCTGAGAGCCATATTGTTATTAGTTTATCTTCTTCCCTTTGAATCTGTCGAGGTTTTTAGTGTTTTTGTATGAAATATTTATACATATTTACTGTATCACTCTGTTCTAAGAGGGCACAGCTTGCATTTTCAATGTGCACAATTTGATATCCTAAATGCTCAGACAGTAATGTGTTTATCTACGTTTTCTCTGGTCAATGTCATGTTTTAATGGGGGGAAAGGCTGTCGTTTTAATGTTCAGTTCAGTTCAGTTTCAGTTTATTTGGAACATACATACGATACAATGTAATGCATCACATATTTCCAGTTGTTTCATTACAGCACGTCCGAAAAGGAGCAGGAAGAAGCTGAACTTATTTAACCCTACCCCTTTTTATACCATAGCAATTTTATCCCATTTTCCTTTTCTCTGTAACAGAACAGTGAATAAATGAATAATATACCATAGTAAGTAAACAAATATTAAATACATAAATAATCTTTCTACCAAAAGAAAAAAAAAAGTGTTCAAGATGTTCATCATAATTATTCTTTTGTGTACTTTGTGAACACTTGTAGTTTGAACAGTCTCTTAAACTGAATCATATTGGTGCTTTGTTTGATTTGTTTGGTTAATCCATTCCATAATTTAATTCCACATACGGATATGTTAAAGGTTTTAAGTGTTGTACAAGCATATAGATGTTTTAAATTAGATTTTCTTTTAATGTTATATTTCTCCTTTTGTTGAGAAGAATTGTTGTACATTCTTGGGTAGCAGGTTATAGTTTGCTTTGTACATCATTTTAGATGTTTGCAAATGCACTAAATCGTTGATTTTCAATATTTGGGAGTCAATGAATAAAGGGTTTGTATGTTCTCTATATCTAACATTATGTATTATTCTAATTGATCTTTTTTGTAACACCGTTAATGAATGAAGTGCACATTTGTAGTTGTTTCCCCATATTTCTACACAATAACTCAGATATGGTACCACTAGCGAGCAGTAGAGAATATAAAGTGATTTTTGGTCTAGAACATGTTTAGGTTTATTCATTATTGATGTGTTTCTTGCTACTTTATGTTATGTATTTTTTACATGAGATTCAATCTACTGTGTATATATACAACTGATTAGTACGTTTTTGATTTTTTCATGACATTTTTCAATGGTTATACATTTTAAGATATTATCAATAGCTAGTGACATATTTTTTACCACTTTGTAGTTTAGGTTCTTCATCACGTACACAGCTACTCCCCCTCCGTTCTTGTTGATTCTGTTTATATAATTTAGTTTATATCCCTCCGGGATTCCTTATTAAGCATCCACCCATGTTTCTGAGATATGATAACTTTGAAGGGTTCTTTGAATTGTCCCAAAAAATGCTTCACATTGTTGTCGTTCGCATACAAACGTCTGCTGTTTGAATGAATATTCGACAGTGTGTTGTCTATTTTAATGTTTCCGTTATATTGTTCGTCCAGTGTTTCCCACACATTCATCTATTTGTGGCGGCCCGCCACGAAAGAATTACGTCCGCCACAAATTAAAAAAATAAAATAAAATAAAATAAAAATCTTTTTTTTTTTTTTTTTTTTTTTTTTTGTCCTGTCCGGCTTCTCAGGCAAATCATATAGTTGATGTAGATGCCCATATAGGCTGTTCAGATTTACTTTACAAAAGAGAAGTGTAGGATACTTCTCTTGTTGCCTTATTTGTATTTGACCACTACTGTTTTCTGTTTATTTGTTACTGACTGTGGCAGGACACCTCTGCCTCTGTTTCACTTTATGTTGCTGGTAAATAATATGGTTGTAGTAGTAGGCTAAAGTTAAATTATTTAGTATGCACTAATTAAAGGGGCAGAGCTTTAAGAGACATTTTAGCTTTTATATTTGATAAGATATATTTTTTGTAAGAACCACAATTAATAAATATATTTCAGTGAATAACTTATTGTTCAAATCTGTATATAAATATGTACATAAAGTGTTGTAATTATATTGTTAAATGGATGGATGGGTGGATGGATGGATGGACGTTTAAAACAAAACTGTTATTATTAATTAGTAAGTATACATTTTTTGAGACTTTTTAGAGAAAATCATATCATTGTAGTAAATTATGCAAATTACTCGAAGATGTCATGGTGACCACGCCCATAGCCACGCCCATAACCACACCCCCACCGCCACAGGTATCTAGGCAGTTTATGAGAAACACTGTCGTCTGTATCATAAAAACAATTATTCCTGGTGTGAAAGAAAAAATAATCTGGATATATATCCTTATCTAATTCTGGACTATTGTAATCTATGCTGCTGAAGGTTTTCAGTTCCATACTTTCCTGTTCACCAATCATTTGTGTTGCTATCTGAATGTCTATAATTGTAGATGAATGTGCACCTGAGTGAAAATCATCTTGTTAGGTAATCCCTTGGAGCGTTGTAATTTTGTAGTCGATTGTCAATGTTTGTTTTCCGTCAGACTCTATTATTGTTGTTGTTGTAGTGGCTGGGAGTTCTGATATCCATCCAGATCCTTGATGTCATTGACAACTAGGACTCTTGCTTGTGGACCTCCTTTCAGCCTTATGTAGATTTTGCAGTTGGCGCTCCAAGTTCCCTGAATTTTCCCCCTTTCCTCAAGTCGCATGCTTTCTTGGCGATTTCAGCATTGCGTTCAGTGAGGTGCTCGTTCATGTACACATTTGTGCCCTTCAGCTTTTTTTCCCTGTGTCAGCAATGCCGTTTTGGATTTCCTGTTGGCGAGCTTAACGATGGTGACTGGCGTGGTGTTGTTGCCTCTTCTGTTCATTGGAATGCACGCATCAATGGTTTTAATATGGACATCCATTCCCTTTTGGTTGCAGAAAGTTGCCCACTTGTTGCTCTGTTGAAGCAGCGTCCATGTTATCTGCTTCTTGTCTGTTGTCAACTGCTCTTGCATAGGATCGAGGATTGATGCCTAGCCCTGCAATGATGATGTCATTCTGTCTTGTAAACGGATCCATTTCCTCTTTGAAGTTTTCCAAAACAGTGATATTCCCCAGATTGGTGACATATTGTTGTGTGGCATTGGGCTGTTGTCTCAATGCAGCCATCTCTTCCCTGAAGTTCTTCAAAACAGTGTTATCGTGTTGCAACTGTTGGCGCACTGCTGCTATCTCCATTTTAATGCAGTGTTTCCTACACATTCATTTATTTGTGGCGGCCCGCCACGAAAGAATTACGTCCGCCACAAATAAAAACAAATAATTTTTTTTTTGTTTTTTTTTTTTGTCCTGTCCAGCTTCTCAGGCAAATCATAAAGTTGATGTAGATGCCCATATAGGCTGTTCAGATTTACTTTACAAAAGAGAAGTGTAGGATACTTCTCTTGTTGCCTTATTTGTATTTGACCACTACTGTTTTCTGTTTATTTGTTACTGACTGTGGCAGGACACCTCTGCCTCTGTTTCACTTTATGTTGCTGGTAAATAATATGGTTGTAGTAGTAGGCTAAAGTTAAATGATTTAGTATGCACTAATTAAAGGGGCAGAGCTTTAAGAGACATTTTAGCTTTTATATTTTATAAGATGTATTTTTTGTAAAAACCACAATTAATAAATATATTTCAGTGAATAACTTATTGTTCAAATCTGTATATAAATATGTACATAAAGTGTTGTATTTATATTGTAAGATGGATGGATGGATGGATGGATGGATGGATGGACTTTAAAACAAAACTGTTATTATTAATTAGTAAGTATAGATTTTTTGAGCCTTTTTAGAGAAAATCATATCATTGTATTAAATTATGCAAATTACTCGATGTCATGGTGACCACGCCCATAGCCACGCCCCCACCGCCACAGGTATCTTGGCAGTTTATGGGAAACACTATAATGGTCTCCACAACACTGCTATTATCCCTTGCTCTTATAGGAAATTAGTATCAAGGGTCCATAAGTTTATCATAGTGTTTGTCAATCATGGTTTTTCGATCATTTCAAATAAAAACTATAATACATTTACCTACCGCGCGGTTTATCATTAATACCGTTAAAATAAATAAAATAAAAAAATAAATAAAAAATGATAGTCCGGTGCAGCTAAAATATGGAAAAAAAAAGTTCTTCTAAAATTCAGTGGGTGTGGCTTATATCCCGACGTGTTTTGTAGTTCGGAAAATATGGTAAACAAATTTACAGAAAAAAATTAGTCATGCAAATATTTTAATCATGAATGAGGACCCGCCTACCCCCCTTGGCAAGTGTGTGTTGCGCGAGACAATTAAAAAACCACAAACAGGAAGTTGTCTAGTGAAGTGAAGTGAAGTATGTTTATATAGCGCTTTTCTCTACTAAGAGGCGTCGGGTCGCCACGGCGGCCTCCCCGAAGGCCGCGAATGACAAATTTGGGTTATCCGTATCATCCTTTTCTTGTTGTTTTGGAACGCGGACAGATAGAAAGTTTAGCAATGATAATCAAGTGGCTTGGCTCCGCCCCCTTAAAGGTGCGACCTCCTGCTGAAATGTCAAGGCTGATGAGTTTGGTGCTGATTAGCTTATCAGCGGGAGAGCAGGCGCTGATGATTATCGCCTTTAGAGCGGCGCAGTCTGATTATACACAGCTTTTATTAATGACTCATCTTCTGTCGCCGGTTTGCCGCGCAGACGCCGGGGCGGGGGAGGAGGAAGGCGAGCGCGGTGGCGTCTCGGCCTGGATTGCGAGTGAGAGCGATTTTATTGGAAGGAAAGGTCAGCTGTAAGTTTGGCGAATGTAATTATTGGATCAGCCATTAGCGCGCGCTCACGCTGCAGGCGCACACGCAGTCGTTCCACTTTCGCTTTCTCCACGCTCATTCCGTCACGCAAACAAGCGGGCCGCAGGATGACAACAATCACCGCTGTGTTTAAGTCCTGCTTGGACCTGGCTGACCCAGACTGAAAGCCATTTACAGAATCAGAAGAAAACCTTTTTTCCCTCCAAAAAAAGTCGTTCTTTGGTGTAAAAGGTCCTCAGCCCTTTGTGGCTCATGGCAGATTGAATAAATGTCAAGGGCCGAGCCCTGGGAGACCTAGTGTATGTGTGTGTGTGTGTGTGTGTGTTTGTGTGTGTGTGTGCATGTGTGTGTGTTTGTGTGTGTGTGTTCATGTATGTGTGTGTGTGTGTGTGTGTGTGTGTGTGTGTGTGTGTGTGTGTGTGTGTGTGTGTGTGTGTGTGTGTATTTTCACACACACAATAAAGACAGTCATTGTGGACACTTGAAAGCTCTGAAAGCCAATTTAATGTCCCGAGTTCTTAACGTCTTACACCATTCATCTTCTTTTTTCTTCTTTCTTCTTCTTCTTTTTTCTTTGTACTTGATCTTGTTTTTGGTTGTTGTTCTTATTCTTCTTATTTTCAATGTTGTTCTTTTTTATTTCTTTTTTGTCCTTTTTGTTCTTGTTTTTTGTTCTTGTTGTTCTTGTTTCTAGTTCTTTTTGTTCTTGTTCTTCTACTTAATCTTCTTCTTCTTGATCTTCTTCTTCTTCTTCTTGTTGTTCTTCTTCTTCTTGTTCTTCTTGTCTTTCTTCTTGTTCTTGTGCTTTTTCTTGTGCTTCTTGATTTTTTTCTTCTTGTAGTTTTTCTTGTTCTTCTTGTTCTTCTTCTTCTTGTTCTTCTTCTTCTTCTTCTTTTTGTTCTTGTTTTTCTACTTAATCTTCTTCTTGCTTGTTCTTCTTCTTCTTCTTGTCCTTCTTTTTGTGCTTATTGTTTTTGTTCTTTTTCTTGTTCTTGTTCTCGTTCTTGTTGTTCTTGTCCTTCTTCTTCTTGTGCTTGTACTTGTACTTGTTATTGTTCTTGTTCTTCTTGTTGTTTTTCTTGTTCTTCTTCTTCTTCTTGTTTTTGTTCTTGTTTTTCTACTTAATCTTCTTCTTGCTTGTTCTTATTCTTCTTCTTGTCCTTCTTCTTGTGATTATAGTTTTTGTTCTTATTCTTGTTCTTGTTCTTGTTCTCGTTCTTGTTGTTCTTGTCCTTCTTCTTCTTGTGCTTGTACTTGTTATTGTTCTTGTTCTTCTTGTTTTTCTTGTTCTTCTTCTTGTTTTTGTTCTTGTTTTTCTACTTAATCTTCTTCTTGCTTGTTCTTCTTCTTCTTGTCCTTCTTGTGCTTATTGTTTTTGTTCTTTTTCTTGTTCTTGTTCTCGTTCTTGTTGTTCTTGTCCTTCTTCTTGTGCTTGTACTTGTTATTGTTCTTGTTCTTCTTGTTGTTCTTGTTCTTGTTGTTCTTGTTCTTGTTGTTCTTGTCCTTCTTCTTCTTCTTGTGCTTGTTATTGTTCTTGTTCTTCTACTTCTTTTTGTTTTTCTTCTTCCTGTGCTTGTTCTTCCTCTTGTTCTTCTTGTTCTTCTGCTTGTTCTTGTTCTTCTTTGTTCATCTTCTAGTTCTTGTTCTTGTTCTTCCTCTTGTTCTTCTTCTTGTGCTTCTTGATTTTTTTTCTTCTTCTTGTTTTTCTTCTTGTTCTTCTTGTTCTTCCTCTTCTTCTTGTCCTTCTTCTTGTGCTTATTTTTTTTGTTCTTATTCTTGTTCTTGTTCTCGTTCTTGTTGTTCTTGTCCTTCTTCTTGTGCTTGTACTTGTTATTGTTCTTGTTCTTCTTGTTTTTCTTCTTCTTCTTCTTCTTGTTTTTGTTCTTGTTTTTCTACTTAATCTTCTTCTTGCTTGTTCTTCTTCTTCTTGTCCTTCTTGTGCTTATTGTTTTTGTTCTTTTTCTTGTTCTTGTTCTCGTTCTTGTTGTTCTTGTCCTTCTTCTTCTTGTGCTTGTACTTGTTATTGTTCTTGTTCTTCTTGTTGTTCTTGTCCTTCTTCTTCTTCTTGTGCTTGTTATTGTTCTTGTTCTTCTACTTCTTTTTGTTTTTCTTCTTCCTGTTCTTGTTCTTCCTCTTGTTCTTCTTGTTCTTCTGCTTGTTCTTGTTCTTCTTTGTTCATCTTCTAGTTCTTGTTCTTGTTCTTCCTCTTGTTCTTCTTCTTGTGCTTCTTGATTTTTTTTCTTCTTCTTGTTCTTCTTGTTCTTCCTCTTGTTCTTCTTTGTTCTTTTTCTTGTGCTTCTTGATTTTTTTCTTTTTGTTTTTTTTCTTGTTCTTCTTCTTGTTTCTTGTTTCATGTTTTTGTTCTTGTTTTTCTACTTAATCTTCTTCATGCTTGTTCATGTTCTTGTTTTTCTTCTTGTTCTTTTTGTTCTTGTTCTTGTTGTTCTTGTTCTTCTTCTGTTGAGATGTGAGGCGTCGTTTCTATAATTCCATCTTCCTCAGTTTGCGCTTTAGCTTTACCACCATTGGTTACAGACAGACTCCTGGGGAAACAATGTCCAACTGGTAAAAAGCTGTATTTTTAATATACAGGTGAAACTCCAAAAAATTTAACATTGTGAAAAATTCCATTCATGTCAGCAATTCAGGTTCAAATATGAAACTAATATGTGATATGAAGTCATTACATGCAAAGTGAAGAATGCCAAGCCTTTATTTGGTAGAATTTTGATGATCATGGTTTGCAATTTTCAGTTTGAGGTTTTTTATAAGCTTTAAGCCATACTTTTAGAAATCATATCAAAATACGGTTTGATACATCTTGAGTTGCTTGTTATGTGCCAATGTCCTACTGTATATTAGTTTCACTTTGTAAATCTAATTGCTCAATTAAATAAACCTTTGTACGATATTCACAATTTTTGGAGTTTTACCTGTAATGTAAATGATCACAATAACATAATGTAAAAGACAAAAACCAGTGCAATAAAAAAAAACATAAGTACATATGCATTGCAATAAGAAATGGTTCACAAACAAAATGAGAAGAAAGAAAATAAGACTAACATATAAAACTACAAATAATAAGGGATAATTAGCATTGATGTATCTGTTATGTATTTATTGTATAGTTTGCAGATTTAAACTGCCTTTTGGTTTGTGTTGAATTTTCTAAAAGTATTATTTTGTGGTGTGATGTGGGATCTGAACCGAGGATGTCGTTGTGGCTTGTGCAGCCCTTTGAGACACTTGTGATTTAGGGCTATATAAATAAACATTGATTGATTTGATTTTAGTTTATCGTAACAATGTGGGTCTGGTTGGTTTTGTTACCATTAAGTTATGTGCATGTGGTATTTGGCCAGAGTTATAATAGTTAGAACAAGAAGACAAGGTCTCTGAATGTGGACCGGCGAGAAACTGTTTCCGCGTCTCAATTCACACACTTACGTCTTTTGGAAGTCGCACTCAAAATGGTGAGTGCACTTTGCTGGACACTTGCCGCCCTCAATAGTCGCCATCTTGGCTACCTAACCTATGTAATTGTTATAATGAGGACAGTTGTTTCTTTATGGCAGCAATACACTGCCAAAATGTGCACACTAAGGAATTAAGTGCACAGTGCACACAGTATACTTATCAGACCGAAATGGCCTCATTTGGACCGCCACAATAACTCTGGTGCTACATGTTAGCTAGGGCTGTGAATCTTTGGGTGTCCCACGATTCGATTCAATATCGATTCTTGGGGTCTCGATTAGATTCAAAATCGATTTTTTTTTCAATTCAACACGATGCTCAATTAAAAAACGATTTTTTCCCGATTCAAAAGGATTCTCTATTCATTCAATACGTAGGATTTCAGCAGGATCTACCCCAGTCTGCTGACATGCAAGCAGAGTAGTAGATTTTTGTAAAAAGCTTTTATAATTGTAAAGGACAATGTTTTATCAACTGATTGCAATAATGTAAATTTGTTTTAACTATTAAATGAACCAAAAATATGACTTATTTTATCTTTGTGAAAATATTGGACACAGTGTGTTGTCAAGCTTATGAGATGCGATGCAAGTGTAAGACACTGTGACACCAGTGTTTCCCACACATTCATTTATTTGTGGCGGCCCGCCATGAAAGAATTACATCCACCACAAATAAAAAAAAAAAAAAAAAAAAATATTTTTTTTTGTCCTGTCCAGCTTCTCAGGCAAATCATATAGTTGATGTAGATGCCCATATAGGCTGTTCATATTTACTTTACAAAATATAAGTGTAGGATACTTCTCTTGTTGCCTTATTTGTATTTGACCACTACTGTTTTCTGTTTATTTGTTACTGACTGTGGCAGGACACCTCTGCCTCTGTTTCACTTTATGTTGCTGGTAAATAATATGGTTGTAGTAGTAGGCTAAAGTTAAATGATTTAGTATGCACTAATTAAAGGGGCAGAGCTTTAAGAGACATTTTAGCTTTTATATTTTATAAGATATATTTTTTGTAAGAACCACAATTAATAAATATATATCAGTGAATAACTTATTGTTCAAATCTGTATATAAATATGAACATAAAGTGTTGTAATTTAGGGCTATATAAATAAACATTGATTGATTGATTGATTGATTGATTGATAATTATATTGTAAAATGGATGGATGGATGGATGGACGTTTAAAACAAAACTGTTATTATTAATTAGTAAGTATACATTTTTTGAGTCTTTTTAGAGAAAATCATATTGTAGTAAATTATGCAAATGTCTCGATGACGTCATGGTAACCACGCCCATAGCCACGCCCCCACCACCACAGGTGTCTTGGCAGTTTATGGGAAACACTGGACACTATTGTTCTTTTTAAAAAATATTTATAAATGTCCAATGATAATGTCAATGAGGGATTTTTAATCACTGCTATGTTGAAATTGTAACTAATATTGATACTGTTGTTGATAATATTCATTTTTGTTTCACTACTTTTGGATTGTTCTGTGTCGTGTTTGTGTCTCCACTCAATTGCTCTGTTTATTGCAGTTCTGAGTGTTGCTGGGTCGGGTTTGGTTTTGGAATTGGATTGCTTTGTTATGGTATTGCTGTGTATTGTTTTGTTGGATTGATTAATAAATTTAAAAAAAAATAAAAAAAAAATATATTTTTTTTTAAATAAATAAATTAAAAATAGATTTTAAAAAAATGAGAATCGATTCTGAATTGCACAACGTGAGAATCGCGATTCGAATTCGAATCGATTTTTTCCCACACCCCTAATGTTAGCCCTTGCTTACAAACACATTATAATGGGACTGGCTGTGAATGTAGCCTGTCGTAACTTAACACACCTGGTCTTCCAGAGAATAAGAAGACCGAGCAGAACAGTCGTCATGCTTGGTATAACTCTGCCTTGCCCCCCCCCCCCCCCCGCATCCACCAACCCCGCCACCGCCGTTGCAGTGAGAGAGGAAGTTTCTTCTTTCAAATGCAAGCGTCAGACTTGCACGCCGTTGCGTCACGTTGTTTTTCTTTTCTCACGCTCTGCGCCGGGGTCGTTTATCGATCCGAAGCGTTAATGATCCTGGCCGCCTAATCACCGCCGCACTTTGCATTCGTCCCGCCTCTCTCCCGTGGCATGTCCGGACGGTGTGGCAGGTGGCGCGTTTTAGAAAACGGTCGTCATGGATACGGCCGAGGAGATCGTCTTTCGTCTCTGTGTGTGTGGCATGGCGTAGTGGGTAGAGCGCCCGTGTCAGAAACCTGAGGGTTGCAGGTTCGCTATCCGCCTCTTACCATGCCGTTGTGTCCTTGGGCAGGACACTTCACCCTTGCCCCCGGTGCTGCTGACACCGGTGAATGAATGTTGAATGAATGATAGGTGGTGGTCGGAGGGGCCGTAGGCGCAAATTGGCAGCCACGCTTCCGTCAGTCTACCCCAGGGCAGCTGTGGCTACGAAAGTAGCTTACCACTACCAGGTGTAAATGAATGATGGGTTTTTAACATGTAAAGCGACTTTGGGTACTTAGAAAAGCGCTATTTAAATCCCAGGTATTATTATTATTATTTTATAGTGTGGATGCTCAGAGAGGCGTCAAGGTGTCGGGAAGGGGTTGTGCCGGCGTGGGAGACTCCCGGAGTGCGTGGAAGCAGTTCTGGATTCTTCTGCAGGTCTGCACTTGCTCCAGCTTCTCGTTTCGCCAGCAGGTGAGCGCGGAGAAGGTTTAAGCACAGACGTCATAGGACGGCCCGATTTGAAGGCTTCTCCCATTTTCCTCCGACGCTCGCCCTGCTCAGTCCTGAGAGCGTAACGGTATTAAGTCGCATGAAATAACGTTGGTAATGATAGCACAATCATGGCAGCCTCCCCTATCCCCTGACACCCTATGGAGCTCCACTTGACAACTTCAAAGTCCTCCTCTTCTGCATTCTTGTGCTCGCGACTCCTCTTCCAGCCACCCTGGCACAGTCCCCAGTGGGGGGCCCTTTAGTTGGAGCAGCTTTTTGGTGGTGTTAGAAAGGCTGCCAGTGCACCCCCCTACACACACACACACACACACACACACACACACACACACACACACACACACACACACACACACACACACACACACACACACACACACACACACACACACACACACACACACACACACACACACACACTTCTTCTCAGCCTCATTTTTTGGACAGCAATGGAGCGAGCGTCGAATTCATAAGTGGGACAATGTTTAGACAAGTCCACCCCGTCTGCACCGATCCAACCCGGTCCACTTGAGCCACATTTCCACTTAGCTGTTTTTGTTTAGGAACATTTTGCCCACTTCCCGTAGGCCGCATACATAAGGATGAGTCGGGAAGAGTCACTTTGAGGCATTTTGTACATTTAAGAGGATACAACCTGTTTATAAACTAGTGCTGCCCAAAAAAATATTCCGTTTCTCAGCTATGTCTGTACGGGCCGCAGTGGTACTCGGTTGTAATACACTTTTCCACCACTTGTGGCAGTAATGACAATATCAAACAAACAGAAGAAGTCTTTCGCAAAAGTCATAGAGAAGTTTAAGTACAAAAATTATGACCTAAGTGGTGAAGCTGTTTTTTCATTTGCATATATATATATATATATATTTAAGAAACATATATATTATTATTTATTATTAATGGAGTTATAAATTCTTCATTTTTGCAATGATTTTTCCCTTTTTTTTGCAGTGCTTTCTACTGGTCTTTATTTTTAGGTTTATCCTGTTAAACTCCAAATAGGTAAGATATAGTAATTAATAGAGATGTCCGATATTCTGATATTGTCTAACTCTTAATTACCGATTCCGATATCAACCGATACCGATATATACACTCGTGGAATTAACACATTATTATGCCTAATTTTGTTGTGATGCCCCGCTGGATGCATTAAACAATGTAACAAGGTTTTCCAAAATACATCAACTCAAGTTATGGAAAAAAATGCCAACATGGCACTGCCATATTTATTATTGAAGTCACAAAGTGCATTATTTTTTTTAACATGCCTCAAAACAGCAGCTTTGCAATTTGGGACATGCTCTCCCTGAGAGAGCATGAGGAGTTTGAGGTGGGTGGGGTTTGGGGGAGGGGGGGTAGCAGGGGGTGTATATTGTAGCGTCCCGGAAGAGTTAGTGCTGCAAGGGGTTCTGGGTATTTGTTCTGTTGTGTTTATGTTGTGTTACGGTGCGGATGTTCTTCCGAAATGTGTTTGTCATTTTTGTTTGGTGTGGGTTCACAGTGTGGCGCATATTTGTAACTGTGTTAAAGTTGTTTATACGGCTACCCTCAGTGTGACCTGTATGGCTGTTGACCAAGTATGCATGGCATTCACTGGTGTGTGTGAAAAGCCGTAGATATTATGTGATTGGGCCGGCACGCAAAGGCAGTGCCTTTAAGGTTTATTGCCGCTGTGTACTTCTCCCATCATCCGTGTACCATTCCGGCTGTGTTTTAAAAAGTCATAAATTTTACTTGTTGAAACCGATACCGATAATTTCCGATATTACATTTTGAAGCATTTATCGGCCGATAATATCGGACTGCCGATATTATCGGACATCTCTAGTGATTAAACATGATTAAAATCAAGAGTAAGATTACTAATATTATATATATATATATATTATAATTAATAACATTAACATATACACCGAGTGCAGCTGGGAAATGGATGGAGATATGTGTGTGTGTGTGTATATATATATGTATATACAGTATGTGTATATATATATATATATATTAGTGTTACCTATATATTATAATATAAATATTTGAGGCTGCCCACGCCCCTCTGTAGTGGAAAAGTTGGGCCCCAAGGTTAAAAAAGGTTAAGAACCTCTGTTATAATTAGGAATGTGCTGATCGATCGGTATCGGAAGATTTTCGTGAAAAAGTACGTCATCGCCATTGCTGATTAATGATTTTTATTGCCGATCACAAACGTCGATCCGCTCTGGCTGACTAGTAAGAACAATAAACTGCATTTCCTACGAGTAATATTATCACTGGAGGAGGAGGCTAAACATGTTACAGGGCGAGCGCAAACCAGGAGCAGCCATGCTAATAGCTAAGCTAACTGCTAAAGCTAACTTGAAACAAGATCAGAAATAAGTGCTGAGTAAAGTTTAAGAATTGTAGATTGAAGCAGAAAGTAAGCAGACATTAACAGGAAATTAACAGGTAGATTAATAAGAGTTAAAGAGAGGATAATATAACAACTACATTTTTTGGTGTGTCAACATCATATATGGAGGGCGGATCGATCCATAATTCGGTGGTGTTGATACCAAGGCTCGTTTGTATCAATATATGATCGATACTAGAGGGATTATGTCAATGTTTTTATTTTCTCAAATCATTGTGTTGATGTTTTCGTTAATGTTTGCAAATCCAGCAAATAATTCCCTAGACCCAGACGGACATTGGAGGCAAAAATCTAAGTTCAGTTGGACCCCAAGAGGGACAAGCGGTAAACAATGGTTAGATGGATGGATATTGTATACTGTTGACTTTGTTTTGCCAAAACAATTGTGTGTACTAAAAGAAAAGAAATAATTATTTTAAGTATTGTGTTGATATTGTTAATCTGTCAACACCATAAATACATTGAACATTTTACAGTTGTGATTGATATTGGTCGATCTCACCCACGGATGATTGGTATCGGCACAATAAAATTCTGATCAGAACATCCGTAATTATAATCATGTGGAATTAAATAACATATCTCAGTCTTTTTTTTAAGAATATGTCCAATGGGCAGCAAAAAAAAAGTGTCTGGATGAAAATACTGCACTTTGGACGTCGGTGTTGTACAGTGGGAATGTGTCCCAATATTTTTGTCTCGCCTCAGTGTGGATATCAATGCAAGCAACGGTGGAAAAAAAGCCAACACAATTTTGTTGGAAGGCCGTATATTTGTCAGCAATGGTTTCCTGGCAGGGACCTTGCTGACTTCCTGTGGGTGTCTGGCGAAGGACAGGAAGTGGGACTCCTGGCCAACATGGCGTCTTCATCACGGCAATCAACAATGGCCGACTGACTCGCCGCGTGAGGCCGCCTTTTAAAATCATTCGTGTTCTTGCTAAACGTGACACTGCGCTACGTTTTCACACTCCTCCCCCTCCAAACCCTCACGGACTGTAAAGGCTGTGATTGGTTGCCTTTTTTTAATGTCATTTCTCGTGTGTATATAGTTAAAAAATCTGTAGAATTTAGGGTAAAATACTGGCAGCTCAGTCGCCAGAATTTAATCGAATAATTTAGTGTTTTTTCTTTTCTTTTTACAAGGTATTTTATTTTATTTGTTTTTTTTTAATGGTTTTATGGTATATTCATGGTATATATTTATGGTATATTTATGGTATGTGGTATATTTTTATGTTTTTATTGTATATTGAAAAACCCTACCACTGTTATTTTTACAGTAAAATTCTGGTGGCTGAGCAGCTTTTTTTTTTTTTTTTTTACTGTAAAATCTACAGCTGTCATTTTGACAGTGCATTATTGTCAATGGAAAAATAGTAGCACTGTTAATTTTACGGTATATTCTACAGAATGAGCTGCAATTTCTTTTTAATCGTTGCTGTAAATGAAAAAATGCTTGCACTGTTGGGGTTACAGTGGCAGTTTTTTATCGTAAAAGCTACGTCTTTCGTTTTTACAGTGCATTGCTTCAGATGGGAAAAAGCTACCATTGCTATTTTTACATTAATTCTGGTGACTGAGCTGCCATTTTCTTTTACCATAACATATATGCATGTTGTTTTTACCTTGCATTACAGTAAATTGAAAAACTGTACCACTGTCATTTTTACAATAACATTTTGGTGGCTGTGCATCCAGTTTTTTTTTGTTTGTTTATTGAATTTTAGGCACATTTAAATGACATGAATTGTCTAGCAAACATCAAATGCTGTGTTTTTCTACCCACAAGTAAAAAAAACAATTATAACAATAACAATTAAATAATGATAATAAATAAAGTAAGAAACCACAGACAGAACGTCAACAAAAAAACTACAGACAGCTGCAATCCTGAATGACCTTGGAGAGACATAACAACCCACCAGCACACAAAGGACTCATCAACCACCCATTTTTCAATTGTGTTTCAATCAGGGTTAATTTGGAGATCAGTTTCTCCTACACATCTCAGAAAGGCAACCCACAGTTCTTGAAACTTCGCAGAACAACCATTAAATGTCAGCCCAATCTTTTCCAATTCGAAAAAATACAGAACATCTTTTTCCATCGGTGTGGCAAGGAGGCACTGTTGCCTGCCAATTTAACACAGTGAGTCTTCTAGCCAACAAAGTAGTGAATGCGACAAGATTCTTTTTGGATTTGCTAAGGGTATATGACTGGGGTGCCACCCCAAATAGTCCACTTAGAGGATTCGGATCAATCAAGCTTCCAGTTTTTTACCGTAAAATGTTCAAATACATTAATATAAATGGATAATTTTTTACAGATAATTCTGCAGTTTGTATTTTTTAACCAAACAATCTAGGATCATTGTTTTTATTATACAAACCCAGTTTCCATATGAGTTGGGAAATTGTGTTAGATGTAAATTATAAACGGAATACAATGATTTGCAAATCATTTTCAACCCATATTCAGTTCAATATGCTACAAAGACAACATATTTGATGTTCAAACTGATAAACATTTTTTTTTTGCAAATAATCATTAACTTTAGAATTTGATGCCAGCAACATGTGACAATGAAGTTGGGAAAGGTGGCAATAAATACTGATAAAGTTGAGGAATGCTCATCAAACACTTATTTGGAACATCCCACAGGTGAACAGGCAAATTGGGAACAGGTGGGTGCCATGATTGGGTATAAAAGTAGATTCCATGAAATGCTCAGTCATTCACAAACAAGGATGGGGCGAGGGTCACCACTTTGTCAACAAATGCGTGAGCAAATTGTTGAACAGTTTAAGAAAAACCTTTCTCAACCAGCTATTGCAAGGAATTTAGGGATTTCACCATCTACGGTCCGTAATATCATCAAAGGGTTCAGAGAATCTGGAGAAATCACTGCACGTAAGCAGCTAAGCCTGTGACCTTCGATCCCTCAGGCTGTACTGCATCAACAAGCAACATCAGTGTGTAAAGGCTATCACCACATGGGCTCAGGAACACTTCAGAAACCCACTGTCAGTAACTACAGTTGGTTGCTACATCTGTAAGTGCAAGTTAAAACTCTCCTATGCAAGGCGAAAACCGTTTATCAACAACACCCAGAAACACCGTCGGCTTCGCTGGGTCTGAGCTCATCTAAGATGGACTGATACAAAGTGGAAAAGTGTTCTGTGGTCTGACGAGTCCAGATTTCAAATTGTTTTTGGAAACTGTGGACGTCGTGTCCTCCGGACCAAAGAGGAAAAGAACCATCCGGATTGTTATAGGCGCAAAGTTGAAAAGCCAGCATCTGTGATGGTATGGGGGTGTATTAGTGCCCAAGACATGGGTAACTTACACATCTGTGAAGCCGCCATTAATGCTGAAAGGTACATACAGGTTTTGGATCGACATATGTCTTTTTCATGGACACCCCTGCTTATTTCAGCAAGACAATTCCAAGCCACGTGTTTAAACAGCGTGGCTTCATAGTAAAAGAGTGCGGGTACTAGACTGGCCTGCCTGTAGTCCAGACCTCTCTCCCATTGAATATGTGTGGCGCATTATGAAGCCTAAAATACCACAACGGAGACCCCCGGACTGTTGAACAACTTAAGCTGTACATCAAGCAAGAATGGGAAAGAATTCCACCTGAGAAGCTTAAAAAATGTGTCGTCTCAGTTCCCAAACGTTTACTGAGTGTTGTTAAAAGGAAAGGCCATGTAACACAGTGGTGAACATGCCCTTTCCCAACTACTTTGGCGCGTGATGCAGCAATGAAATTCTAAGTTAATTATTATTTGCAAAAAAAAATAAAGTTTATGAGTTTGAACATCAAATATCTTGTCTTTGTTCTGCATTCAATTGAATATGGGTTGAAAAGGATTTGCAAATCATTGTATTCTGTTTATATTTACATCCAAAACAATTTCCCAACTCATATGGAAACGGGGTTTGTACATTAAGTACGCTACAGCTGTTCTTTTTATGGTAAAATTGGGGCGACTAAGCTGCCAGTTTTCTTTAATAAAATGTACGGCCGTCGTTTTTACAGTTGCAGGCTAGACTACTGCAACGCACTTCTTGTCGGGATCCCCAGTAAGAACATCCAGTAGCTGCAATACATACAGAATAATGTTGCTAGGATCCTGATGAGAGTGCGGAAATATGACCATATCACACCAATTCTCAAATCCCTTCACTGACCATATCACACCAATTCTCAAATCCCTTCACTGGCTTCCTGTTCCACTCAGGATTGAATACAAAGTCTCCCTACTAACCCATCAGTGCCTCCATGGAAATGCCCCCCTCTACCTCAAAGAACTACTCACCCCCAAATCCTCCAAACGACACCTCCGCTCCGGACAGGCTAAACTCCTCCAACCTCCGAGGACAAAGCTACGAACAATGGGAGACCGGGCTTTCTGCTCCTCCGCTCCCAGTCTGTGGAACGCTCTGCCTGACCACCTGAGGGCACCACAGACTGTGGAAGCTTTTAAAAAGGCTTAAAAACTAGGGATGTCCGATAATAGCTTTTTTGTCGTTATCCGATATTCCGATATTGTCCAACTCTTAATTACCCATACCGATATCAACCGATGCCGATATATACAGTCGTGGAATTAACACATTGTTATGCCTAATTTGGACAACCAGGTATGGTGAAGATAAGGTCCTTTAAAAAAAAAAAAAAAAGATAAATAAATTAAAAACATTTTCTTGAATAAAAAAGAAAGTTAAAGGTTAATACTATTAGTGGACCAGCAGCCCGCACAATCATGTGTGCTTACGGACTGTATCCCTTGCAGACTGTATTGATATATATTGATATATAATGTAGGAACCAGAATATTAATAACAGAAAGAAACAACCCTTTTGTGTGAATGAGTGTGAATGAGTTTAAATGGGGGAGGGAGGTTTTTTGAGTTGGTGCACTAATTGTAAGTGTATCTTGTGTTTTTTATGTTGATTTAATTTAAAAATAAAAAAATAAAAAATAAAAACCAATACCGATAATAAAAAAAACGATACCGATAATTTTCGATATTACATTTCAAAGCATTTATCGGCCGATCATATCGGCAGGCCGATATTATCGGACATCTCTATTAAAAATCCTTCTTTTTTAAAAAAACTTTTTTTTTTTTTAGATATATGCATACTAGTTCTAGCTATTAGGCTGTTCTAGTTTTTATTTTTATTACCTTTTTTAATTTTTTTTTTAATACACTGTAGCACTTTGAGGTTGTTTACTCAATGTAAAGTGCTTTCTACAAATAAAATATATTATTATTATTATTATTAAATGGAAAAACTCTACCACTATGGATGTATACCAAAACCGGGTATTTTTTGGTACCGATTCCTAATTAGGTCGGTCCATGAGGACCGTGAAGATTCTGGACTAAATATACTGCTATCGGTATTTTTTGTTCCAGCTGACTGATGTAATTATGACATGTTGTCACTTTCAGTTCAGCTGCCACCATTACACATTGAAATCAGCTTTGAAACATGACAAATAAGGAAGCAACACCACGCACAAGTTTGTAACGAAACAATATTTCCTCCTCAAAATATTCCCCAAAGTCACGCAGCCTGTGTCAGTTTGAAGTGAACGCACTTTACTCACGACGGTTTTATCAACCGTCCTAGCGATCCATCCGTATGAACATAAACTTGACAGGCGCTCTTGCCGCGTGTGGTCGGCCGTTGGACCAAAATGACAAAGAGAGTTCTCAGAGGAGAGACACACGGTCGCCCTGTCACTATTTTCACCTCAGGCAAATGTGAGGCGCAGACGTAAACAATGAACCAAAGCTGTGATGCAATTACGGCCTGATGCAATTTAGAGACGCTCCCTTGGCGAGCAGTGAAGGCGGCGAATGTCACTCAGACCCCCATTCCCTGAGGTCTTTGTGTACCTCGTGCCCACCGCAAACCCCCCCAAAAAACTCCATTAGGCACAGAGTTTGGAAAATATGAAGCGAGTGCAGCGACCATGCCTGTGACCTCATGCCCCCGCGCCACCCCCCCCCACTCCACAACACCCCCCGAGTCTATTTGCAGGCTTCAAGCGTGAGGATGACTTCTTAATCCCCCCCAGGGAGACATTTGGAGGCTCCAGCGGTTCTTCTCATAAGAGCATCCTGGCAGTGAAGGCGATGGATGCTCTGTCGTGTGTGTGTGTGTGTGTCTGGGGGGGGGGGGGGTCATCTCGCTGGACAAAGGTGCTAATGAGGTGTGTAGTTGCACTTTCATGCGCGTCCACTTTGCCTCCCAGCATGCCAGCTCGCGAGCGTTAAACGTTCTTGATTAGCTTTTGGAGGACAATCAGCGTGTTTACGGAGGCATTTCTTTTTTTATATGTGTCGAACACAAACAAGTAAAACACACACTTTATTATAATCTATAAGAGCTTAACTGCATTCCACTGAGGCATCAGGGGAAATGTCTTGTTGTAAGGAAGTGGTTGAAAATGCATTATTAGTAGAATTGTCAAAGCTTTTATATATATATATATATATATATATATATATATATATATATATATATATATATATATATATATATATATATATATATATATATATATATATATATATATATATATATATATATATATATATATATATATATATACACAGGTATATTAGGGCTGCAACAAGTAATCGATTAAAATCGATTATAAAAATAGTTGGCGATTCATCTAGTCATCGATTCGTTGGATCTATGCTATGCGCATGCGCAGAGGCAATTTTTTTATTTTATTTTTTTAAAATTGTATTTTTTTATAAACCTTTATTTATAAACTGCAACGTGTACAAACAGCTGAGAAACAATAATCAAAATAGGTATGGTGCCAGTATGCTGTTTTTTCCCCAATAAAATGTATACATATATATATATATATATATATATATATATTAGGGCTGCAACTAACGATTAATTTGATAATCGATTAATCTGTCGATTATTACTTCGATTAATCGATTAATAATCGGATAAAAGAGACGAACTACATTTATATCCTTTCCAGTATTTTATTGAAAAAAACCAGCATACTGGCACCATGTTGTGGACATTGGGGGTGCAGCATACACCAATAATAACACAGAAATGTAACTCATCAGAACTGAATCAGATATTGTACACATTTCTGTTGTGAATAATAAAGGGTTCATTTTAGGCTGCCTCTGAATAATAGCATGAAATATTCCAGCACCTTCATAACGTTTAGTTATACTAAAGCGTCACTCAAATCTAAATATATTCATATAGCTTTATCGGCCCGGCTACATTGATCCATTATGAAACCAACCTGAGATATTTCTGTCCGTTACGTTTATTTCCAAATTGGTAACCGTGCGTTTTCTCTCTCAAAACAGAGTCAAATGTGCCGGAGAAACATTATCAGCCCCGCGTTGCAACAAAGGCATAACTTTAAAGTTACTTACAAAAAAGCTGAACTCATGAATGCTTGTTGCCACTCTGGACTTAAAAAGTTACATACTGTGAGTTCCTCCCTTCATCCATGGCTGCAACATGTTTCCTTTTCAGGTGCTCCTGAAGCAATGTTGTACTTCCGTGCCATTTTGCAGGAAACGGTCTTCTTTGAAGTCTTTAAAGTAAAGTGTTCCCACACTTTTGACGACTTAGGTTGTACAATTTTCTCCATTGAAGCAATAACCTCAAGATGTTTCTCCGCTAAACTATCGGTACTGTTTTCCTGCGCCATTTTTCGAATGTTTCCAGACGGCGTGGTCGCGTGAGCTGCACATGACACATCATTGGCTAGCTTACCTCCACCTCATGAGACGTAGCCTCAGCCCCATCCTGGTGCTGTTTTGTACTGTGTTTGTACTTATATTGATTATTGTTTCTCAGCTGTTTGTAAATGTTGCAGTTTATAAATAAAGGTTCATAAAAAAATAATAAAATAAAATAAAATAAAAAAAATCCTCCGCGCATGCGCATAGCATAGTTCCAACGAATCGATGACTAAATTAATCGCCAACTATTTTTATAATCGATATTAATCGATATTAATCGATTTAATCGATTAGTTGTTGCAGCCCTAATATATATATATATATATATATATATATATATATATATATATATATATATATATATATATATATATATATATATATATATATATATATATATATATCAGTGTTTCCCCCAGAATATTTGTTAGTTAAGGTGGTGTCTCTCCAGGGGGAAGGGGGCATCGGACGGGGAAGGGGCTGGGTGGGTGTAAGGAACAGTGTAATTTGGCCTTGTGTTTTCCGCTCCGTATGCTGAACGGCAATGTGCGATATATATCTCGATATTTTTAAAGTAAAAACAAAACACAAAACAGTCCTAGTTACCTGAGATACTAAGTATGTCATTATTTTGACTTAGTAAATATTGACTTACTAAGACAAAATAATGACTAAGTCAAATGAATGACTTACTGTAAATAAGCGTTTGGAAAAAAAAGAGTTAAAAGTAAAAAATAAATAAATAAAAATGTAATTTTTATTTTTTATTTTTTTAAGACTTTAGTTTAGGCGGTGGCTCTTTGTTGTTAAGGCGGCCGCCTTAACAACAAAGCGCTGCAAGAAACCCTGTGTATGTGTGTGTGTGTGTGTGTATATATATATATATATATATATATATATATATATATATATATATATATATATATATATATATATATATATATATATATATATACACACTGCATATGAATACTTGGCTTCTTTCTTGTTTGTACCATAGCAGATTCTTACTGGTGTTGCTTAAATTACCGTATTTTCCTGACTATAGACCGCACCTTTATATAAGCCTCACCCACTAAATTTTAGAAGAAAGAAAAGTTTTTCCATATTTTGGCCGCAACGGACTATAAGCCGCAGATATATATATATATACGAAATTAGTTTTTTACACAAAAAGATTTTGTAAATGTCTATTTACATACCTTAATTGTTTCCAAATGGTGTCTGTAACATGGCAGTAAAACAGCTGATCAAACAAGACAGAAGTCATTGTCATTGACTAACTAGCTGCGGAAGCTAGCTCTCCAATCAGCTAAACAGACACGGTGACATTTTTAGTGAGTTTACGAAACTGAAACAGTACAAAAAGAATGCCATTGTAAGTTAATAATACGAACACAGACACTCGTAAACGTGTTAGCATATTCGCTAATGCTAACGACGCTAGCTTCATTACAGTACAATAGCACGTACAGTTATGAATGAAAACACTCCTACAGACATCACACATGGGACGGTTTGGTTAGTATGAATTGTTTTAGTTATATTGTAAAGCTTAAAAACGTTGATTGGAGTAAAGAATGAAGAATCCATATTAGTAGAAACGTTTCAGATGACTAGTAGATGAAATGGCACTTTTACTTCCGGTTTAAAGCACTAAAGAGAAGGAAATACTGTAGACGTTCACCCTGCAGCACCTGGAGTGAGTGAACTCGTCCAA
Source organism: Entelurus aequoreus (assembly GCF_033978785.1). Classification (NCBI taxonomy): domain Eukaryota; kingdom Metazoa; phylum Chordata; class Actinopteri; order Syngnathiformes; family Syngnathidae; genus Entelurus; species Entelurus aequoreus. The sequence continues at coordinate 22,508,709 of NC_084735.1, read as the reverse complement.
AAGATGGCGCCATAGGACAAACGATAACAAACCTTTTCAGCGTCCCTGAAAATTATTTGTTGAACACAGAACATTATGGCCGTTTGCGAAGAAAAATCCATAATTTAACCGTTTTATAAGCCGCAGGATTCAAAGCGTAGGAAAAAAAATAGCGACTTGTAATTTGGAATTTACGGTAATATACAGTGTATACACTGTATAGTTTTTGTGCAATGTAGTAAAGCCTGGAATAATCTTCGACAAGATGGCTGACTGTGCTTCACACAGGAAGCTGGCAGAGGAGTGATGTACTTTTCACATCAACATGACAGGAAGTGCGAGCGTCCCCGCGTGCATCCCTCTCGCCACGGATGTGATTTTGTTTGGCATTATCATATATAATATGTGAAAAAAAGAAGGTATTCCCACGCCTTTGAGGTGATGTAATAGCTTGCTAATATGTAGCGGGCGGGTGAGGGTTGGGGGCGGTGGAAAGGTCAAACGGCAATTAGCGGCGCTCGCGTGTGTCGAGACGCTGCAGCCGGGCGACGAGCAAGAGGACGCGTTTGATAACACGCAAGAGTTCAGAGCGTTTGACCCGACGCGCCTGAGCTGTCACGTGCCTGCCGCCGCCATTCTTCCCGCATGCCGAGCGTGACAGCGTGACAGCCTCACGCTCGCCGCCGACTGTCAGCGCTCGCAGAGTGACGAGGAGGAGCGCAGACAGGGCGATTTGGAGGTGTCGAGGAGACGAGGGCGAGGGTGGAGAACATTCCCCCGCTGCGGTGTAATGCGCTGGCATTACACTACAGGCTCTCCTCGCTCTTTCCTGTGTCTCCTTTTCACAGACAGACAAGCGCAACTTCTTACACACGTCACATACTGTCACGACATACGTCACATACGTATACGCCCTCGCGCAGCAAAGAGGTAGCAGCATGGGTTACGTTAGCTGTGATGCTAGCGCAGCCGTGCGAGTGGTAATACGAGAGAGAGAAGTTGTGAATCTGGTAACAAATGAAGGAATAATTAATTCCCCCAAAAAACAGCAGGGGGTCCATCGTCTGGCGGTGGTTTGGCTTCAAGTGGGAATATGTCGAACAGACAACCGTAATATGTCAAGTGTGGGGCAAAAGCGTTGCTATAAAAAGTAGCATTACTGCTAATATGTAGCATCATTTGAAAAGTCACCCGCTAGAGAATGAAGAGTGCTTACTCCGCATGTCAACATCTCCGTTCGGTGCCACACGCCCACCCCATCAAAATGCCGAGGCAAACATTTCCACATCAACAACGTATGAAAAAATTTGTGATTTTTTTTTAGTTGTGATTTTCTTCTCTGTATGAAAGTTTTAAAGTAGCATATATTAATGCAGCATGAACAAGAATGTTTTAATGTAGACACATAGAATCATCACACTGCTGTGATTATATGCATCAAGTGTTCATTCAAGGCTAAGGCAAAATATGGAGATATATATCGTGTATCGCGATATGGCCTTAAAATATCGCGATATAAAAAAAGACCATATCGCCCAGCCCTAGTTTGAACATATAATTTATAGTTTTACCATATTTTTAATTGTTGCTGCTTATTGTACAAGGTACTTTGTTAAGATTTTTTCAAGTGTTTACAGACTTTTAATTAGTTGTTTTGGTTAAAAACAACTAGCAACCAATCCAGCATCTTTTTATGGTGCTATTATAAAACGTACTCGTGTTTAGAGACTACTTCTGTCCCTCCTTGTCGCTGACTGGCCTAGTGGTTAAAGCAGTGTTTTTCAACCTTTTTTGAGCAAAGGCACATTTTTTGCGTTGAAAAAATCCGGAGGCACACCACCAGCAGAAATCATTAAAAAACAAAACTCAGTTGACAGTAAAAAGTCTTCACAATTGTTGGATATGACTTTAAACCATAACCAACCATGCATCACTATAGCTCTTGTCTCAAAGTAGGTGTACTGTCAAGACCTGTCACATCACACCATGTGTTTCCTGCTGTTTTCCTGTGTGTAGTGTAGGGATGATACTCGAAACCGGTTTTCCCGGTTGTTCGATAAGAAAATAACCGAGTCCTCGGACTCGAATCCCTTTTTGAGAACCGGTATCCGTTATCGAGACCACTATAGTAAAGAAAAAGAGTTGCTTCTTTATTCGAATCCCTCGGAACGAATCCCGTCCCGACCAGAAATGCTCCGTGTGACATCACAATAAATCAGTCACGAAGCTCAGTCATTAGGCGCAGATAGGGAAAGCAGTAAAACAATGGACGGGAAAAAGCGCTCCAAGGTGTAATAAAGTTCAAAACAAAATGTATAATCCAATGAATAACTTTACTGAGAGATTTGAGCAGGGTACAAACTCATGAAGAACACTTTTACGACCCACCGGAAACATAGCAACCAGGCTAGCAACGCACCTCCTTTACGGCAGCTGGCGTAACGTTCTTAAAGCAACCGCAGCACATACATATATATATATACAACACATCTCCCTTTTTTAACTTTTGTTTTTCACACTGTATATGTGTTGTCTGTCTAATTATAAATAATGCAGACGAGGCGTGTTGGCTGAGTTCTTGACGTTTACTTTCACGGGTGACGACATGCAACAACACTTTTCGGGGCTACCGCGCATGCTCGTCACTCCCGTTGCATGATGGGTAGTGTAGTTGTTATATTCCTTAGCTCGTAACATCTTTCCCCCTATAAAGAAATAATGTTAACTCAATAAAGTGTATTTCTTTTTTTAGCTTTAACTTTTCATTTTTTAGCATTGTAACCACATTTGCAAACAACTTTTCTCTTCATAGAATTTTCTTTCTTTCTTTAAAGTGCAAAAATGTCAAAGCATCATAACAAACAGTTATGTCAAATAGCAGCAGAATTGCACTTTTTGGAGAGCTGTATTATTTCCAGTTTTGTGCCCAAGGCACTGATTTTATTTAACACTATATTATTATTTATACACCTATAGTGATCACAGAGACATGTTGTTTTTGTGTTACTGTATATATTTGTTTTTCTGAAAAATCCCACTTAATATACTTTGGGTAACAAAAGTCAATGTTTATTTATTTTTTGTAATTTTTTTAGGGGGGTAACAGTCAATATTTATTTATTTATTAGATTAAATTGTTTTCTTATATAATAAAAGTGAGCTTTTGTTAAACCAAATATTGTGTGTTTTTTTCCATATACAACAATCTATCTGGACTCGATAAGAGAATCGATAAGGAATCGGTTCGATAAGAGGATTCGATAATAGACTCGAACTAGATAATTTCTTATCAAACATCATCCCTAGTGTAGTGTTTTAGTTCTTGTCTTGCTCTCCTATTTTGGTGGCTTTTCCTGTTTTTTTGGTATTTTCCTGTAGCAGTTTCATGTCTTCCTTTGAGCGATATTTCCAGCATCTACTTTATTTTAGTAATCAAGAATATTTCAGTTGTTTTTATCCTTCTTTGTGGACACATTGTTGATTGTTATGTCATGTTCGGATGTACATTGTGGACGCCGTCTTTGCTCCACAGTAAGTCTTTGCTGTCGTCCAGCATTCTGTTTTTGTTTACTTCGTAGCCAGTTCAGTTTTAGTTTCATTCTGCATAGCCTTCCCTAAGCTTCGAAGCCTTTTCTTAGGGGCACTCACCTTTTGGTTTATTTTTGGTTTAAGCATTAGACACCTTTTAACCTGCACACTGCCTCCCGCTGTTTCCGACATCTACAAAGCAATTAGCTACCGGCTGCCACCTACTGATATGGAAGAGTATTACGTGGTTACTCTGCCGAGCTACAGACAGCACCGACACTCAACAACAACACATAATTTGCAGACTATAATTACTGGTTTGCAAAAAATATTTTTAACCCAACTAGGTAAAATTAGATAATTTCCCACGGCACACCAGACTGTATCTCACGACACACTAGTGTGCCGCGGCACAGTGGTTGAAAAACATTGGGTTAGAGTGTCCGCCCTGAGATCGGTAGGTTGTGAGTTCAAACCCCGGCCGAGTCATACCAAAGACTATAAAAATGGGACCCATTACCTCCCTGCTTGACACTCGGTATCAAGGGTTGAAATTGGGGGTTAAGTCACCAAAAATGAATCCCGGGCGTGGCCACCGCTGCTGCTCACTGCACCCCTCACCTCCGAGGGGGTGATCAAGGGTGATGGGTCAAATGCAGAGAATAATTTCGCCACACCTAGTGTGTGTGTGACAATCCTTGGTACTTTAACTTTAACTAAAGAAGAGCGCTGCAGCGAGCATGACGTCACGCTTGCTTCGCGCTGTTGCTCCAGTTGGACTTTCCCTCTTAATATTTGCACATTTTGTAGATGGCTCTCCGTGGGTATATCTGCAATATATATAAAAATCAAATTCACATCACAGACATGCTGACAATGGCGTATGTTTTTGGAAATCAAAGGCTTTTTTCTGTGGTCAAGTTTCCGGGACGTCACTTGTCAATAGTGTGCAAATAATAGGCTATTTATATATCAATTCATACTGTAACGATTACCTGGTGTTAATGTTTTATGTTTGTGGGGTTTGGCTTTGATGTCAGTTTTTCCCATGTTTGCAAACACACTGTCCGTGCCTGAAAGGTGATTTTTTACCAGTGTCCTCGCTTGTGGTCTCTAACGAAGCCTGGCTGGTGCCTTTATAGTCTCTTTTTGTCTGGTGGCGTTCCCAGCCATGTTTGTGACATGTCTTTTTTGCCATTTTGCTCCGCCCCTTCTCCCTTGTCCCAGCCAATCAGCTCTTTCCCTGCCGTTAGCCAATTCTTGGTTCTTTGACCCGCTAAAGTGGATGCTACCAGGTATGGATTGGATATCGATAAATATCGCGTCAGACACGTAATCGATATCAATAAAACATGCGTTCGATAAAACTTTCGCCAAATATATATTTTTTGCTCGGAGGACACTGGAAGTTGCGAAGCAAGGTTGGTTGCATGAACAAAGGCACTCGCTCTCTGGTAACCGAGCAACGCAGGAAGTGATCACTGATCAGTGGGAGTGACACTCTAACAGCCAATCAGGTAACAGTATCAACTATGAAGTTTGGTTGCGTCATCTTGTTGTCTGGCGGTTGATTCTTTGCATGGAGTGAGAAGAGAAAGTAAAAATGAAGAAATTGCGAATAAAACACAAAAAGTCACTTCGACAGTATGGCAGTTTTTTTTATGTTTAAAAGCTCACCTCTTTTTATTTGAACCCTCGTCCGTTCTTTATTTGGGTACAGGGAAACAAAAGGAACTAAAGTAAAGCAGTGTTTTTCAACCACTGTGCCGCGGCACACTAGTGCACTGTGAGATATTGTCTGGTGTGCCGTGGGAGATTATGTAATAAAAATATTTTTTGTAAACCAGTAATTATAATCCGCAAATGTGCCGTTGTTGAGTGTCTGTGCTGTCTAGAGATCGGCGGAGTAACTGTGTAATACTCTTCCGTATCAGTAGGTGGCAGCAGGTAGCTAATTGCTTTGTAGATGTCGGGAACATGTTTTGTCGTGATCACAATATGCAGACGACAGCGGGAGGCAGTGTGCAGGTAAAAAGGTATCTAATGCTTAAACCAAAAAATAAACAAAAGGCATTGAAGCTTAGGGAAGGCTATGCAAAACGAAGCTAAAACTGAACTGGCTGCAAAGTAAACAAAAACAGAATGCTGGACGACAGCAAAGACTTACAGCGTGTGGAGCAGCAGACGGCATCCACAAAGTTCATTTGTACATAAAAAGGACAATCAACGACAAAATAGAAGTGCAAGACAAGAACTAAAACATTACACACAGAAAAACACCAAAAAACTCCAAATAAGTCACGGCGTGATGTGAGAAGTCATGACAGTACACCTACTTTGAGACGAGCTATATTGATGCATGGTTGGTTATAGTTTGAATTCATATCCAACAATTGCGAGACAACTTTTTATTGTCAATATCGGCTGCTGAGTTTCATTTTTTAACGTTTTCTGCTGGTGGTGTGTGCCTCGAGATTTTTTCAATGAAAAGAAGGTGCCTTGGCTCAGAAAAGGTTGGAAAAACATTGAAGTAAAGGACTGTATAAATGAAATAAATTACAAACCATAACACATGTGCTCCTTTAAAACATTAATTTAGTCCAATAATATTGAAATGATAATTACTGCATAGCATAAATTCCTTTCTATCCTTAAATAATGTTACACAGGCATAACTTCCTGGCACTAAGCCTGCAGAAATAGTTCTTCTCAGGATTTTCAATGTTTACACTGCAAAAAGTCAGTGTTCAAAAACAAGAAAAAAAAAAAAAAAAATTAGGGGTATTTTATTTGAACTAAGCAAAATGATCTGCCAATAGAACAAGAAAATTTGACTTGTCAAGACTTTCCAAAACAAGTAAAATTAGCTAACTTAAATGAACCCAAAAATACCTTAAAATAAGTGCACTTTTCTTGGTGGAAAAAAAAAAGAGAAAAAATATTCTTAAATGAAGTAAATGCTAGTGCCATTATCTTGACATAATGATATGCGCTCGGCATTACATTTCTTGAAACCAGCAAACTTATACTAAAAACTAATTTATTTTTCTTAATGGAAAGGCAACAAGGCAAGCGCTTGTTACTCTCGGGGTCTCCTAACCGCTCAAGCAAATCATATGGTCTAAAATTGCATTTTTCCATCGACAACATGAAATCATCGCGCCAAGTGCGTGCTCTTTCAGTCAATTAGTGCGCATATACACAGCCCGGCCCCTGGCCCAAATTGTGATTTTGAAGAATTTATCTGAATGTGCATAAACTAGTTCTGTTCAAAATGGTTAGAAATGTCACATGTTAAATGTTTAAATATTAACTGTCAGTTTACTGTACTGTGCCAACTGTACTACTATATGAGTACGTGTTTTCTATTGTTTCATTGAAAATAAAACAGCAAAGTCAATTTGGTTGTCATCCGTTTTAATTATGAGACAAAATTGTGTCAAAGTCATGATTTTTTTTCATGCTTGAAATAAGAAATTATTACTTTAAAAAAAGTAGTTTTATACTTGTGAGTGTTGATGACACAGCTTTGCAACACTTGATATTCTAGTTTCAAGCATGTTTTACTCAATATAGGTCATGAAATCTCTGCAACAAGCTGTAATATCTTACTGAGATCATTTAGGACCAAAACACTTAAAACAAGTAAAAGACTCTAACATAAAATCTGCTTAAGGCCTACTGAAATGAATTTTTTTTATTTAAACGGGGATAGCAGATCCATTCTACATGTCATACTTGATCATTTCGCGATATTGCCATATTTTTGCTGAAAGGATTTAGTAGAGAACATTGACGATAAAGTTCGCAACTTTTGGTCGCTGATAAAAAAAAGCCTTGCCTGTACCGGAAGTAGCGTGACGTCGCAGGTTGAAAGGCTCCTCACATTTCTCCATTGTTTACACCAGCAGCAAGAGCGATTCGGACAGAGAAAGCGACGATTACCCCATTAATTTGAGCGAGGATGAAAGATTTGTGGATGAGGAACGTGAGAGTGAAGGACTAGAGTGCAGTGCAGGATGTATCTTTTTTCACTCTGACCGTAACTTAGGTAAAAGGGCTCATTGGATTCCACACTTTCTCCTTTTTCTATTGTGGATCACGGATTTGTATTTTAAACCACCTCGGATACTATATCCTCTTGAAAATGAGAGTCGAGAACGCAAATTGTACATTCACAGTGACTTTTATCTCCATGACAATACATCGGTTAAGCACTTTAGCTACGGAGCTAACGTGATAGCATCGTGCTTAAATGCAGATAGAAACAAAAGAAATAAGCCCCTGACTGGAAGGATAGATAGAAGATCAACAATACTGCTATCAGGAGATACCGAACCAAACACTGGACCTGTAACCACACGGTTAATGCTGTGCCGCCTGTCGAAGCCTAGCAATGCTCTTGCTAATGACGCCATTGAAGCTAACTTAGCTACAGGACCTCGTCAGAGCTATTATAAAAAAATTAGCGCTCCACCTACGCCAGCCCTCATCTGCTCATCAACACCCGTGCTCACCTGCGTTCCAGTGATCGACGGCGCGACAAAGGACTTCACCCTATCATCGATGCGGTCGGCGCCTAGCGTCGGATAGCGCGTCTGCTATCCAACTCAAAGTCCTCTTGGTTGTGTTGCTGCAGCCAGCCGCTAATACACCGATCCCACCTACAGCTTTCTTCTTTGCAGTCTCCATTGTTCATTAAACAAATTGCAAAAGATTCACCAACACAGATGTCCAGAATACTGTGGAATTTTGCGATGAAAACTGAGCTGTTTGTATTGGATACAATGTGTCCGAATACTTCCGTTTCAACCATTGACGTCACGCGCAAACGTCATCATACATAGACGTTTTCAACCGGAAGTTCCCCAGGAAATTTAAAATTGCACTTTATAAGTTAACCCGGCCGTATTGGCATGTGTTGCAATGTTAATATTTCATCATTGATATATAAACTATCAGACTGCGTGGTCGGTAGTAGTGGGTTTCAGTAGTCCTTTAGTGAGAAGAATTATCTTATCAGACAGAATATAAGCAAATATCACCTTATTTGAGATATTTAATCTTACTTAAATTTCAGTTTTTGCAGTGTATATTTTCACACTTTGCACTACTTTGTTCCATTTTATGAAACATTTCTTACATCGTCCTTATTTTTTAACCTTCATTGTAAGACGTTATTTTAAGAATTTTGTTTACATTGTTTGAGCGTTTTCCATGCTTGTGTTGACATTTCCTCTCCTTTCTGCCTTGATAGCTGAGGGGATTATAATCAAGAGGAAGGTTACATTTGAAATAAAAAATGTTCGCATTTGATATCTTGTTTTTTCTCCTGGTCCTTATTTTCCATAGGTCATAAAAAATATCGATGATTATTGATGTTGACAGATATAAAACACTTATATGGTGATACAGTTTTCAGCCATATCGCCCAGCCCTACTAACTGCTGAACATAAATATAGCTTACAGCAAGCTCGTGGTGCGTGAATAATTAATGGGTTTGCGCTAATCATGCAGAGGTGACAAAAAATACATGTGAGTTATTCCTGCTTTGATCAATAACCTGTTAGTGTGTGTTGCCAACTTGTTTAGAGAGCAGCTCACATACACATACGTCATGCTTAATCACACACTATTGTCACCAAGCACAGCTTCCCTTTTCAATTAATGCTTGTTTTTTTTTTTTTGTCAATTTGTTCTTTGTTTTTAATTGGGAACAAAAAAAAACAACACCTCGGGACACACCCACACACACGTACACACACACACGCACACCAACAACACACACTTACTGGTAAATTGTCTTGAAATAGCAAATGAAAGACTTCTTTTGTAGTTTGTGTGTGTTTGGTGCTATCATACCGAGAAGCGCGTGTACTAATTACAGAGCTTTTTTATAGCGGCTGCTGCATAGTCACAAGCACCCGCTGCTGCCATCAGCGTGTTTGTGTTTACGCACGTGTGTGCGTGCGCTACTCATTAGTGTGTACATGTTGTTTTGCCACCATTGTGGGACATTTTCCAGCATGTGTAAAGTGACGCATAAACAAAACAATAAGACATTAGAATAGCTCCAAGCCTGTGCACGTTTATACATCACGTGCACACCTTGAGTGATTTCTGTGCTGCGCGGGCACGCGCGCGTGTGTGTATATGTGTGTGTGTAGATCGCATGCAGAGAGGCTGCGACAAAACAAACTCTTTAACGACGTGTGGTGTGATGTCAGCCCCATGTGAAGAATGCTGGCCGTGTTGCAAGCGCTTAAATGTATATATTTGGCCTAATTGGGTGTTCTATTTGCGTTGTCCATACATTCAATTTGTTGACACTTGCTTGTAAACCCATTAAACCTCCCCTGGTCTGCCAGAGAATAAGAAGACACAGCAGGACCGGATCCATGTTGCCTACTTAGCGACTTTGTAGCTATATTTAGTAAGGGTGTTAACGGTACACAAAAATTTCGGTTCGGTACGTACCTCGGTTTAGAGGTCACGGTTCGGTTCATTTTCGGTACAGTAAGAAAACAACAAAATATAGATTTTTTTGGTTATTTATTTACCAAATTTGTAAACAATGGCTTTATCCTTTTAACATTGGGAACACAATAATAAATATGCCCAAAAATAGAAATGGCTCTGTGTGTGATGGATGTCAGCCACCACTAGGCTGATCAGTGCAACAGCAGGCAGTCATGAATGCTAAGCATAACAATAACACACATATACAAACAGGGTCCATTGCCAGGGTTAATGCGGTCAACATACATCAAATAAAAACTAAATAAGATAAGGCTCAGAATAGTTTCTTAACAAAACCTTTCTACATATAAAGTGCTTTTTTTGATTGATTGATTGAGACTTTTATTAGTAGATTGCACAGTACAGTACATATTCCGTACAATTGACCACTAAATCAGTGGTTCTTAACCTGGGTTCGATCGAACCCTAGGGTTTCGGTGAGTCGGGCTCAGGGATTCGGTGGAGGTCAAAACACACCCGACTCATCGTGTAAATAAAAACTTCTCCCTATCGGCGTATTACGGATACGGCAACAGCAGAAGTCAGACTGATTTGCAGGTATGTAATTTTTTTTGTGAGTTTATGCACTGTGTTGGTTTTGTTGTTTGAACAAGGTGATGTTCATGCACGGTTAATTTTGTGCACCAGTAAAAAAACATGGTAACACTTTAGTATGGGGAACATATTCACCATTAATTAGTTGCTTATTAACATGCAAATTAGTAACATATTGGCTCTTAACTGGTCATTATTAAGTACTTATTAATGCCTTATTTGGCATGGCCTTATTATAACCCTAACCCTCTAACCCTAACCCTAATAGGGATGATGTTTGATAAGAAATTATCGAGTTCGAGCCTATTATTGAATCCTCTTATCGAACCGATTCCTTATGGATTCTCTTATCGAGTCCAGATAGGTTGTTGTATATGGAAAAAAACACAATATTTGATTTAACAAAAGCTCACTTTTATTATATAAGAAAAAAATTAAATATAATAAATAAATATTGACTGTTACCCCCCTAAAAAAATAAAATAAAATAAATAAATATTGATTGCTGTTACCCAAAGTATATTAAGTGGGATTTTTCAGAAAAACAAATATATACAGTAACACAAAAACAACCTAGTGTTAAATAAAATCAGTCCCTTGGGCACAAAACTTAAAATAATACAGCTCTTCAAAAAGTGCACTTCTGCTGCTATTGGACATAACTGTTTGTTATGATGCTTTGACATTTTTGCACTTTATTTCTTTATTGAAAGAAAATTCTATGAAGAGAAAAGTTGTTTGCAAATGTGGTTACAGTGCTAAAAAAGGAAAATTTAAAGCTAAAAAAAGAAATACACTTTATTGAGTTAACATTATTTCTTTATAGGGTATATAGATAAATAAATGGGATGTTATGTTATGAGCTAGGGAATATAACAACTACACTACCCAGCATGCGACGGGAGTGACGAGCATGCGCGGTAGCCCCGAAAAGTGTTCTTGCATGTCACCACCCGGCAGCTAAGAATGAGGTTATGAGCACGCTGTGAAAGTAAACGTCAAGAACTCAGCCAACACACCTCGTCTGCATTATTTATAATTAGACAGACAACACATATACAGTGTGATTTTGTTTTGTTTACAAGGAAAGAAAAACAAAAGTTAAAAAAGGGAGATCATGTCATATATGTATGTGCTGCGGTTGCTTTAAGAACGTTGCGACAGCTGCCATAAAGGAGGTGCGTTGCTAGCCTTGTTGCTATGTTTCCGGTTGGTCGTAAAAGTGTTCGTCATGTGTTTGTACCCTGCTCAAATCTCTCAGTAAAGTTATTAATAAGATTATACCTTTTTGTTTTGAACTTTCTTACACCTTGGAGCGCTTTTTCCCGTCCATTGATTTTCCTGCTTTCCCTATCTGCGCCTAATGACTGAGCTACGTGATGTCATTTCTTGTGATGTCCCACGGGGCATTCCTGGTTGGGACGGGATTCGTTCCCAGCGATTCGAATAAAGAACCAACTCTTTTTCTTTACTATAGTGGTCTCGATAACGGGTACCGGTTCTCAAAAAGGGATTCGAGTCCCAAGACTCAGTTCTTTTTTTATCGAACAACCGGGAAAACCGGTTTCGAGTATCATCCCTAAACCCTAACCAAATAACTCTAAATTAAGTCTTTGTTACTAAGTTAGAATATGTCCAAAAAACTCTAAATTAATTATTTGTTACTTAGAATATGTTCCCCATACTAAAGTCTTACCAAAAACATATAACTTTGTCTTGAATTTGAAAAAAAACTACATTTTATTTTTCACTAAAGAAGGGTTCTGTGAATGCGCATATGAAACTGGTGGGGTTCGGTACCTCCAACAAGGTTAAGAACCACTGCACTAAATGGTAACAAACAAATACGTTTTTCAACTTGTTTAAGTCGGGGTCTACGTTAATCAACATTAAACTGCCTCAAGTTGTTGTTCAGATTAAATAAAATGACAAAACTTTTCTTCTACATATAAAAAGTGCAACATTAAACAGTTTCAAGTCAACTCAGCCTCAGATTAACATTTCTTCCCCCCCCAGCCTTTAAACCTGGTGACTTTCACTCAATCTTCATGTTTTTTTGCCAGAAAAATCAGTTTATCTACATTGTCTGCAGAAAGAGCAGACCTGCTTGCAGTTACAATGTCTCAAGCTGTGGAAAATACCCTTTCACTGGGCACGGAGGTAGCAGGTGTGGCGAGGTCGTGCCTGGCTAACTTGGCAGTAAGAGGATATATGGGCTCATTGTTCTTCCACCGTAGAAGTGGGTCAAAATCTAGTTTTTAATGCAATATGGTTTTAAATCTGCTGCTATAAAAACACCAACGGCATTCGTTATTGCTTTAGCCCTGCCTGACTCGCCGAGGAGAGGCTGCTTGAATGCGGTGTTTGCACGACGCTCGTCTTTCTCTTCGTTGAAGCGATGTTCACTTGGGGGTGGTGACGCTTCAAATGGGTTAGCATGTTTGACGTGTTGTCAGAAGCATACCCTACCGCTGCTGAACAATGTCGGCAAACCTCCGTCCTCCATTGTTGTATCGCACCGTGAAGCAGAAGTGTTCCCAAACGGGAGATCTTAACGATGCAAGAGGGTCTTCCAGCTCTGGCTTTTACATGTTGTCGTAGCCAGGTCGCTGCTATTATGTCATGTGTTGTGCCTCGGTGTGTATTGTTTACATAACGTGCGGTACGCTACTTAATATGTCCATGTGGAAACTCGTTCGGTACACGTCCGAACCGAACCGAAACCCTCGTACCGAAACGGTTCAATACAAATACACGTACCGTTACACCCTTAATATTTAGTAGGACTGTGAATCTTTGGGCATCTCGGGGGTTGACGATTCGATTCAGAATCGATTCTCGATTCAAAATCAATACTTTTTAATAACATCGGGTGCCACTTCTGTGATTAACTGCAACCCTCCATACATTTTTTTTTGAGACCCCTAATATTTAGCTAGTTATCAGACACTTCCCCCCACCCCCCCTCGCCGTTGGGGTTCAAGTCAGGAGCGTTTACATGCTGCTTAATGTGCCGCGTTTGAACAGCTAATTAGCCACCACGCCTGCCAGCTGACATTTGCCGTCCAATTAGTGTTGTTGTATGTCTCATTTAACAAAGCACATTAAAGGGTGCAGGACGCGTAACCCCTGCCCCCCGACTTAATATATTGTTTACTGGTGGGCTCTTATTATGTAGAGGTATACTCATTAGGGGTGTAAAAAAATAAGTGGTACAAATTGACAACTGATTTTAACTTTAGAGATATGAATACATTGTTTGGCGAGCCTGTGATGAGGTGGCAACTTGTCCAGGGTGTATACCGCCTTCCGCCCGAATGCAGCTGAGATAGGCTCCAACACCCCCCGCGACCTCGAAAGGGACAAGCGGTAGAAAATGGACGGATGGATGTTTGGCGAGCCTCTGGATTGATCTATATGTAGTATTGTTTAGTCGATGCCTGGTTGGAAAGTCATTAGAGGCCACAAAGGGAAAATGTATTCCGAGGTGGGTTGGACTGGTAAAATCATGGTATGATCACTTAAGAATAAAGGCAACTTCAGATTGTTTTCTTTGTTTAAGAATAGAACAAACAAAATCTAAAAATATACAAATTATAATGAGTTTATGTTGCGTTTAATGTTATTGTATCTTCATTTGTCATGATTTATTATTTCTGAATAAATGATGTGGTAATGTTCATCAGTCAAATAGGTGGAATTGAGTCTGGCAGAGTTTTAAAATGCTCCCATTAATCTATCAGACGATGGAATAAATAATGATATCAAAATCAAATTACAGGACGTTATTAATTTAATTTACCCATTTTCCTGATGTAATAATGTTCATTCTGTACATATGTAGCATCATCTACAACTCATTTAATTAATCACACACGGGCGGCGTAGCTCCGTTGGTAGAGTGGCCGTGCCAGCAACTTGAGGGCTCCAGGTTCGATTCCCGCTTCCGCCATCCTAGTCACTGCCGTTGTGTCCTTGGGCAAGACACTTTACCCACCTGCTCCCACTGCCACCCACACTGGTTTAAATGTAACTTAGATATTGGGTTTCACTATGTAAAGCGCTTTGAGTCACTAGAGAAAAGCGCTATATAAATATAATTCACTTCACTTCACACAGAAAGTTAGGAGGGGATACATATTATTTCAGCATATTTATGTGTGCCCAGAAAATGTGTCCCCAGTCCTCTATCTTAACAGGGCACATAGATCCGCCCCCTTTGAAGTCAAGCACGCTCTAGTGGCAGGGTATACAAATAATTGCTATTCTGACATCCAGTGGACACATTTAGAACGGCAGTTTATTTCATACAAAAATTTCAGCTCATTTTTATACTTCGCAAACTCATTTCATCGCAGTTGGGAGAGTGGCCGTGCCAGCAACCTGAGGGTTCCTGGTCCAATCCCCACCTTCTACCAACCTCGTCACGTCCGTTGTGTCCTTGAGCAAGACACTTCACCCTTGCTCCTGATGGGTCGTGGTTAGGCCCTTGCATGGCAGTCAGTGTGTGAATGTGTGTGTGAATGGGTGAATGTGGAAATAGTGTACCTTAAAGGTAAAAAAAAAAAGGGTTATACAAGTGTAACCCATTTATTTATTTATTTATTTATCTCGCGGGCCGGATAAAACCTGCCATGCGTTGGACACCCCTGAAAGTGTGGTAAACGTGTGGATTTTTTAAAAGAATAGTTAGATAAACGTATGGCCTTTTGTAACATATGGAAAGCAGAGATAATAAAGAGATAATCTGAGCACCCACACTCATGCCGAGAGCTAGTGATGCTAATGCTAGCCGAGCTACCAACTGACAGAACCAGGACACCGATTTGAAAGACTTCCAGGCATAACGTACCCACAACTCTGCAAGGTAATCACTGTCCATTGTGCTAAAGATAAAGACCTAGCCGCACAGTAAGCACCAGAATGGCACTTTGAAAAGTAATTGAGCTTCTACTCAAAAGCTGCTGTTTAGTTTACGTTGTGGCACTTGATTGTATCTTGCACTTGTGTTAGTGTGGTGCTATAACACCTCTGCTTGATGCACAGCTTTCTTTTCTCTGTATCTATTTGTTGCTACCTGAGCAAACAACAGTAAATACCTGGTAGCTTTTCCAAAAGTGAATTGTTTATGTCTACTTTTCTTAAAGGCCTACTGAAAGCCACTACTACCGACCACGCAGTCTGATAGTTTATATATCAATGATGAAATCTTAACATTGCAACACATGCCAATACGGCCGGGTTAGATTAGTAAAGTGCCATTTTAAATTTCCCGCGAAATATCCTGCTGAAAACGTCTCGGTATGATGACGTCTGCGTGTGACGTCACGGATTGTAGCGGACATTTCAGGACAC
This sequence comes from Entelurus aequoreus, assembly GCF_033978785.1. Taxonomy (NCBI): domain Eukaryota; kingdom Metazoa; phylum Chordata; class Actinopteri; order Syngnathiformes; family Syngnathidae; genus Entelurus; species Entelurus aequoreus. The sequence continues at coordinate 22,492,772 of NC_084735.1, read as the reverse complement.
CATTGTGGCCAGCTATTAAGTCGTCTGTTTTCATCGCAAAATTCTACAGTATTCTGGACATCTGTGTTGGTGAATCTTTTGCAATTTGTTCAATGGAGACAGCAAATTAGAAAGCTGTGGAGAACTGGGACAACAGAGACTCTTACCAGGGGGACTTTGAGTTGGATACGCAGACGCGCTACCGTGAGTACGCAGCTGCGGCTTCCAAACATTTGATCGCTTGCCCGTACGTGCGTGCCGCTATGTGCATGTCACGTACGTAACTTTGGGGACTTTGGGGAAATATATGTGCTGTATGAACTTTGCGGAGGTGAACGGTACTTTGGGCTGTGGGATTGAGTGTGTTGTGCGGGTGTTTGATTTGTATTGGTGGGTTATATGGACGGGAGGGGGGAGGTGTTTCTTATGCGGGATTAATTTGTGGCATATTAAATATAAGCCTGGTTGTGTTGTGGCTTATAGAGTATAAATATGTCTTGTGTTTATTTACTGTTTTAGTCATTCCCATCTGAATATCAAGTCTCTCACAGCATCTTCCCTATCTGAATCACTTCCAATGCCCTCTACTCCTTCACTTTAACTTTCCTCATCCACAAATCTTTCATCCTCGCTCAAATTAATGGGGAAATCGTCGCTCTCACTGCTGGTGGCAACAATGTGCAGATGTGAGGAGCTCCACAACCTGTGACGTCACGCTACTTCCGGTACAGGCAAGGCTTTTTTATCAGCGACCAAAAGTTGCGAACTTTATCGTCGATGTTCTCTACTGAATCCTTTCAGCAAAAATATGGCAATATCGCGAAATGATCAAGTATGACACAGAATGGATCTGATATTAAAGATTAAAGATTAAAGTACCAATGATTGTCACACACACACTAGATGTGGTGAAATTTGTCCTCTGCATTTGACCCATCCCCTTGGGGAACAGTGGGCAGCAGCGGCGCCGCGCCCGGGAATCATTTTGGTGATTTAACCCCCATCTCCAACTCTTGATGCTGAGTGCCAAGCAGGGAAGAAAACGGGTCCCATTTTTATAGTCTTTGGTATGACTCGGCTGGGATTTGAACTCCAACCTACCGATCCCCGTTTAAATAAGAAAATCTCATTTCAGTAGGCGTTTAATGTTTATGGATTGCAATGCCTTGAAGTTGATACTTTGACTGTTTGTTCATAATTAATACAGGAACCGGCTGTTTTGTCGGTGTCAGTACAAAACTTAACTCAATGACATTGTTCCTAGCTGATACGTGATGCATGTATTTTTTTTCACCATGCAAAGATTCCATCTGCATTGAATCAAATCGCATGGAATTGTAATGTTTTAAAAATGTTTATTGTTAGTGAATCATATCGTAACCCATACATCTAGATTCATATCGGAGCGCCATTTAAGGTAGGGATGCACACCCCTCGTAGTTATAACAATTTTTATTGACAAATAATACTATTTTTTTAGTAGTGTCAAAAAATAAAACATTTTTTTAATGAATCGCGATTCTCATTTGTAACGGTTCTTAATCGATTCTAAAAAAACCAAAACATTTTAAATGTATTTATTTTTCTTTCTTTTTTTAAATCTGTCCTTTTTTAAATCACTTTTTTAAATGTTTGGGTAGAATTTTATTCAATAAAACCAATTTTCTTTTAAGTAATATAGAAATGTATATGTATGTGTTTATCTATTTTATGGAGCAATGTAGTTATTCATAGAACTGGCACCCAATTTGCCCCGCTGCCTTGTGGGTTAGTCTGGGAAGACAAAAGGCTAGGGGAGCACACCCTGAGAGAAAAGCAAGTGCTGGTAGGCACACCATAGGTGGTCCTCCGACAGACCGGAACTCCGGCAGCCTCCTGTGGCTGTGAGGAGGTGCCGGTCGTCCTGGGTTTCCCTTGCCACCGGATACGGCTCCCCACAGCGAAGTGAAGTGAAGTGAAGTGAATTACATTTATATAGCGCTTTTTCTCAAGTGACTCAAAGCGCTTTACATAGTGAAACCCAATATCTAAGTTACATTCAAACCAGTGTGGGTGGCACTGGGAGCAGGTGGGTAAAGTGTCTTGCCCAAGGACACAACGGCAGTGACTAGGATGGCGGAAGCGGGGATCGAACCTGCAACCCTCAAGTTGCTGGCACGGCCGCTCTACCAACCGAGCTATACCGCCACCATAGAAGAAGTGACGTTGGAGTCTGCGCGTCTCCCTCGTCGAAAAAGACCTCAACGGCGGAGTGGGCGGATGATGGTTGCATAGAAGCTCCACAACGGTCACAAAGGCGGAAGAAGGCTGCAGCAAAGATGGGCCCCCAATTGTCTCTGTCTCCATGCCATTGGACCCTGGCCTTCTCTTTGCCAAGGACAGTGTGGTGGCTGCCTGTGCACCAGTCTCCCCACTTTAAAAGATTCCACGCACAGGCGTTCTCCTGAAGGCAATCCCACCAACAGGAGGACAATCATACTCGTTTCGAGTGATCGCCGACGAACCAATGTTGTTAAAGTATTAATTTTGAATCAAGAATCGTTTTAAATAGAGAATCGAGTCTGAACTGAATCGTTATCCCCACGAATCAAATCAAATCCTGTGTTGCCCAAAGATTCACAGCCCTACTATTTATAGTCGTGGCGAAGATATATATTTTTTTTCATGGGGGGAGTGTAACGGCAAATATCATTTAACAGTGTTTCCCATAAACTGCCAAGATACCTGTGGCGGTGGGGGCGTGGCTATGGGCGTGGTCACCATGACATCATCGAGTAATTTGCATAATGTACTACATTGATATGATTTTCTCTAAAAAGGCTCAAAAATGTATAAATGATAAATGATAAATGGGTTATACTTGTATAGCGCTTTTCTACCTTCAAGGTACTCAAAGCGCTTTGACAGTATTTCCACATTTACCCATTCACACACACATTCACACACTGATGGCGGGAGCTGCCATGCAAGGCGCTAACCAGCAGCCATCAGAGGCAAAGGGTGAAGTGTCTTGCCCAAGGACACAACGGACGTGACTAGGAAGGTAGAAGGTGGGGATTGAACCCCAGTAACCAGCAACACTCCGATTGCTGGCACAGCCACTCTACCAACTTAACAGTTTTGTTTTAAACGTCCATCCATCCATCCATCCATTTTACAATATAATTACAACACTTTATGTACATATTTATATACAGATTTGAACAATAAGTTATTCACTGAAATATATTTATTAATTGGGGTTCTTACAAAAAATATATCTTATAAAATGTAAAAGCTAAAATGTCTCTTAAAGATCTGCCCTTTTAATTAGTGCATACTAAATAATTTAACTTTAGCCTACCGGTACTACTACAACCATATTTTTTTACCAGCAACATAAAGTGAAACAGAGGCACAGGTGTCCTGCCACAGTCAGTAACAAATAAACAGAAAACAGTAGTGGTCAAATACAAATAAGGCAACAAGAGAAGTATCCTACACTTCTCTTTTGTAAAGTAAATCTGAACAGCCTATATGGTCATCTACATCAACTATATGATTTGCATGAGAAGCTAGACAGGAAAAAAAAAAAAAAAAAAAATCTATTTGTGGCGGGCCACCACAAATAAATGAATGTGTGGGAAACACTGATTTAATCAATCAATCAAAGTTTACTTATATATTCCTTAATCACAAACGTGCTGACCGGTGCAATGGATGCCACGTGGATAGGCAAGGCAAGGCAAGGCAAGGCAACTTTATTTGTATAGTGCTTTTCATACACAAGGCAGACTCAAAGTGCTTCACAGACGACAAAGTGAAATGAAAGAAAATAAAAGCAAAATTAAAATGCAGACAATAAAAATAAAAACAGTGCGGACGTTAAAAGTTAAAAGATTAAAAGATTTAGCTGAAAGCTAAGGTGAACATAAAAGTTTTCAGTCTAGTTTTAAAAGTAGTCAGAGTTGGGGAAAGTCTGACATCTTCAGGAAGTTTATTCCAGCTATTTGTTGCATAGTGACTGAATGATGCTCTCCCTTGATTTGAGTTTACTCTGGGAACCGCTAACAGATTGGTCTCAGAAGATCTTAGTGATCTAGAGGGCTTATATAGTGGGAGCATATCAATGATATACTTCGGCCCTAAACCATGTAGTGATTTATGTGAGCAGGAGGATTTTGAAATCAATTTTCTGATGTACAGGGAGCCAATGTAAGGATTTAAGAATTGGTGTAATGTGCTCACATTTTTTGGTCTTTGTTAGAACTCTAGCAGCAGCGTTCTGAACAAGCTGTAGCTGCCTGACAGTTTTTTTGGGAAAACCTGCAAGGAGACCATTACAATAGTCTAGCCTACTGGTAATAAAGGCATGTACAAGCTTTTCTAAGTCTTGAGTTGACATGAGTCCTCTAAGTCTTATTACATTTTTGAGGTGATAGTAGGCCGATTTTGTTACTGATTTGATGTGACTGTCGAAATATAAATCAGAATCTAAAATAACCCCAAGATTTCTGGCTTTATTTGAGGTTTTCAGGGACAGTGATTGAAGGTGTTGGATGACTTCAAACCTTTCTTTTTTAGCACCAAAAACAATTATCTCAGTTTTATCTTCATTTAGTTGTAGGAAATGTTGGCACATCCAGTGTTTGACTTGCTCAATGCACTGGCACAGAAGATCTATGGAACTATAGTCATTTGGTGATAGCGCTACATAGATACAGTTAATAATGTGAGAGTCTAGTCCATAGTGGAGCCAGCAGGGGATCCTCTTGCATGTAGACACGTCGGGGCGCCAAGACGTCACCGACTGATGCATAAGGAGTGGTCACCCCGGCTCCTGTCTTCATGTGAAAGTCCAGTCCATTGGAAGACCAGCAGGGGATCATCTTGAATGGAGACAAGTCAGCAGCGCAGAGACGTCACTAACTGAAGCAAAGAGGAGTGGTCCATCATGGGTTCTGACTTTGAACAGCTAGCGCACCCTCCGTGGTCACCTGATAACCTCTGCCCCAGAAGGGCAGAGCAGAAAAGAGAGACAGCAGATCAACTGGTCTAAAAAGGGGTCTATACAAATAATTAAGAAGCACTGCCGTAATGTAGCATTCGGCTAGCAAAAGTAGCATCCCGATCATAGAAAATGTCACCAGATATGCCCCCCGCCCCCTCATGCCGCCAGCACACACACACTTCATCTGGTCAGTATGCGTAACGTAACGCTCTGTCGGCGCCGGCGCTCAGTGATGCGTTTCCTTGTCGCCATTCATTTGAGGGATTCACTGTGCTACACTTTGGATTTGCACTTCATTGACGTTCAGCGCTTTATAGTCGGGATTTATGGTGGATGGGGCGCTGCTGCTCGGAGGCCGTCGGCAAGATTTACCCCTGCAGAGGTGGCCATATAAAAGAAATAGGGGTCAGGTCAGGTCACATGATGGTCAGGTGAGTGTGTGATGAACGCTCCAATTACAAACGGCTTCACGCGGTAAAAAACTGTAGACTGATGGCACGCCCGCACCCTCCCACACAGGTGTCGAACTGCGGTTGAACCCGTAGATGATGTCAGGACGCAGCTCGGCATGCTGGGACTTGGAGTTGGCAGCGAGGAAGATGAGCTTCAAAAAAAAAAAAAGGAGGAAAGAAAATGCATTGGTCCCTCCGCGGCGTGTTTATCTTGTTGCTCCACGTGGCGAGCAAGGCTGGAACGTTTCCCGGATGGATGGTTCGGATTGATCGATGGGGCACATGCGTTCATGCCAGCCAGCGGAGAAGAGAAAGACGGGATCGCAGAAGACCTCTGGACACAATGTGGCACAAAGCTCAGGCTGCAGGCAACAATGGAATTACAAGCGCTGGCAGCCGGAGCAGATTAGTGTTATTCCGTAAACTCTGCGCTCCTCTGGGAATTCTTGGTGGCAGCGCTCATTTAGAGGGAGACGTGGCTGCCAGGATTTCAGCTCGGGATTTTCCACACCCAAACAGCTCACTTTTCTCACGCCGCAGAAGGCTGGACGCGGTCTAGGTGGGGTGAACGGGCCACGGAGTTTATCCTCACTGGTCATAAGGTGGATTCTGGACAGACTCTTCTCAATCTGGTTCTCTTTCAAGTCAAGCGGTTAAGATCTTGGCTCTTCAGTCTAATTAACCCGAATTAAAATCCCCACTGAGGTTTCTACTTCTTCCTATGTTGTCAAAATGGGGTCCGAAGCGGGATGGTTGTGTGACCCATGTGTGATAGAGCCAAAGATCTTTGCTTTTCAAAGCAGAAAGTAGTTTTTTCAGATTAGTTCAAATCCACATTGAGTGTTCTATTTTTTATGGTGTCAGAAGTGGGATGGTTAGCCACGTTCACCAAACTTGTGTGACCCCGGTATAACAAAGCTAGAGATCTCGGCTCTTCAAAGCTTTTTAGATCAATTCAAATCCATATCGAAGGTACTACTATTTATGGTGTCAGAAGCGGGATGGTTAGCCGTGTTTTACAGAGTTTTTGTGACCCCTGTATTATGATCGAGCCAGAGATCATGGCCTTCCAAAGCAGAGGACAGGTTTTTCAGACCAAGTCGGAGCCACATAGAGAGTAGTACTTTTTATAGTGGGATGGTTAGCCATGTTGTGCCTAGTTTAAAGAACTCTCGGGCCCTACAAATATGATTGTTTGGTGTCTATGTGCATCATTTGGCGTACATGAATTTTTTTTTCATTAATGTTTTGCCGAGTTTAAAGAACTCATGGCACAAGTGTGATGCTTCTATAGGGTAGACCACTCATCTGTGCATCAGTTGGGGACGTCTCTGCCCTGCTGACCTGTCTCCGCTCAAGATGATCTCCTGCTGGCCCCACTATGGACTGGACTCTCACTATAATACTAGATCCACTATCGACTGGACTCTCACAATATCATGCTAGATCCACTCGACGTCCATTGCACCAGTCCCCCCGGGGTCCTCACATCTGCGGTTCCCTTCAAGGTTTCTCATTGGGTTGAGTTTTTTTCTTGCCCTGATGTGGGATCTGAGCCGAGGATGTCGTGGCTTGTGCAGCCCTTTGAGACACTCGTGATTTAGGGCTATATAAGTAAACATTGATTGATTGATGATTGATTCTATGATAGAGCCAGAGATCTTGCTCTCTAGTATCAAGGACAATTTTTTCAGTCTAAGAGACCCAAGTTCGAATCCATATTGAAGGAACCAAAGACTCAAGGAACTTTATTGACATATCAGCAGATCAGGTGACAGGTTTTTCAGTCAAATTCAAATCCATATTGAGGGTACTACTACTTATGTTGTGTAAATGGTGTCAGAAGTGAGATCGTTCCTTGGAAGGTCGTCCATTCCAGGGTGATCCCTGTATGATCAGAGATGTTGGCTCTTTGGTGTCAGATACATATTTTCAGTCTAATAAACCCCGGTTCAAATCTACATTAAGGATACTACTTCTGGTGTAAGAAGTGGGATGATTAGCCGTGTCGTGCCTAGTTTGAAGGATCCTTAAGCCCTATGAGTGTGATAATGTGCCGCCTCTATGTACATAATTTGGGGTGCATGCCAGACTACCTGACTCTTTGGTGTCATTGACTATTTTTTTCCCCACAGTTTAAATCTGCAGTGAGGGTACTATTTCTTACGGTGTTAGAAGCGGGCCATGCTGTGTGTTGTTTCAAGGGCTGTCTATACAGGTGACCCCCTGTATTATAGAGCCAGAAATCTTGCTCTTTGGTGTGAAGAATTATTTTTTTCAGTCAAATATAGTCAAGTTCAAATCCTCATTGAGGGAACTACCGCTTACGTCAAAGCTTTTCAACTACACAATGAAGAGGGCTGCAATTTAAAGAGCCTTAGGGCCGAACATTGAAATATGGATGTTTTGTCAGAAAGTGCCTCTGCAGGTTATATTTCTTGGAGACTGTGTTTACTTAATTGCAAAGTAAACACATTGGCTTTCACACCGCACTGTCAATAAATTCATTATTCTGTCCTTGATACTTGTTTCCAGCATGTGCAGATAGTTAACAGTATGAAGAAAAACAAGCTCCAGTTCTTGTCGGATTGATGTGCCTTCTTTTGAATTATTTCCCTTACTTAGTTTTAATTATTTACACTTCTTCCTTCATTTAGGTCCGTAAGACTGAAAATATAAACCTCAAATAAACATTACAAAAGTATAACGTCCGTTGTATATTTTACATCAATAAAATAGAAGGCTTAGTGTTAATATATTCCCACAATAAACTAAAAATGTTTACACATATAGAAATTACACAACATTCACACACACCAAACATCGCGTACACTGTATGTGACTTATCACAATCAGCGTTGTCACCCTCTACTGGCTTTGATTGCCAGAGTTACTCCATCCCATCCTTCCATTTTCTACCGCTTGTCCCTTTCGGGGTCACGGGGGTTGCTGGAGCCTATCTCAGTCGCATTCAGGCGGAAGGCAGGGTACACCACCGGACAAGTCGCCACCTCATCGCAGGGCCAACACAGATAGACAGACAACATTCACACTCACATTCACACACTAGGGCCAATTTAGTGTTGCCAAATCTCAGACAAAAAACAACACGACCACGAATAAGAAAGACATCACAAAGTCAGCAATTTCAATACAAAACAAACTAAATATATTTACGTACAATATCTACTTATAAAGGGCAGCACGGTGGAAGAGGGGTTAGTGCGTCTGCCTCACAATACGAAGGTCCTGAGTAGTCGTGAGTTCAATCCCGGCCTCGGGATCTTTCTGTGTGGAGTTTGCATGTCCTCCCCGTGACTGCGTGGGTTCCCTCCGGGTACTCCGGCTTCCTCCCACCTCCAAAGACATGCACCTGGGGATAGGTTGATTGGCAACACTAAATTGGCCCTAGTGTGTGAATGTGAGTGTGAATGTTGTCTGTCTATCTGTGTTGGCCCTGCGATGATGTGGCGACTTGTCCAGGGTGTACCCCGCCTTCCGCCCGATTGTAGCTGAGATAGGCTCCAGCGCCCCCCGCGACCCCGAAGGGAATAAGCGGTAGAAAATGGATGGATGGATCTACTTATAAATGTTTGACCAAGTTTCGTAATGAAGCTTACACGTGTGAATTTTAACTGTTGTTACTAGAGATGTCCGATAATATCGGGCTGCCAATATTATTAATATTATATTATTAAAATGTAATATTGGAAATTATCGGTATCGGTTTCGAAAAGTACAATTTTTGACTTTTTATAACGCCGCTGTACGTAGTGTTACACGGACGTAGGGAGAAGTACAGAGCGCCAATAAACCTTAAAGGCACTGCCTTTGAATGCCGGCCCAGTCACATAATATCTACGGCTTTTCACACACACAAGTGAATGCAAGGCATATTTGGTCAACAGCCATACAGGTCACACTGAGGGTGGCCGTATAAACAACTTTAACACTGTTACAAATATGCGACACACTGTGAACCCACACCAAACAAGAATGACAAACACATTTCGGGAAAACATCCGCACCGTAACACAACATAAACACAACAGAACAAATACCCAGAACCCCTTGCAGCACTAACTCTTCCGGGACGCTACAATATACACCCCCCACCTCCCAAACCCGCCCACCTCAACCTCCTCATGCTCTCTCAGGTAGAGCATGTCCCAAATTCCAAGCTGCTGTTTTGAGGCATGTTAAAAAAAATAATGCACTTTGTGACTTCAATAACAAATATGGCAGTGCCATGTTGGCATTTTTTGTCCATAACTTGAGTTGATTTATTTGGGAAAACCTTGTTACATTGTTTAATGCATCCAGCGGGGCATCACAACAAAATTAGGCATAATAATGTGTTAATTCCACGACTGTATATATCGGTATCGGTTGATATCGGAATCGGTAGTTAAGAGTAGGACAATATCGGATATCGGCAAAAAAGCCATTATCGAACATCTCTAGTTGTTACTGCTTGTCCGTCACTTAAAATGTCCGACAGAAAACAATGACTGGAGCACTTGCTCGGGGCAGAATATTCATACTTTGTTGTCCAGTCGTTGTTAAAAGTCAGATTTCTGCAATTTATTTGAGATTTTTTTTTCCTGGGTTGAATGAGTACCGTATTTTTCGGACTATAAGTCGCAGTTTTTTTAATAGTTTGGCCGGGGGTGCGACTTATACTCAAGAGCGACTTATGTGTGAAATGATTAACACATTACCGTAAAATATCAAATAATATTATTTAGCTCATTCACGTAAGAGACTAGACGTATAAGATTTCATGGGATTTAGCGATTAGGAGTGACAGATTGTTTGGTAAACGTATAGCATGTTCTATATGTTATAGTTATTTGAATGACTCTTACCATAATATGTTACGTTAACATAACAGGCACGTTCTCAGTTGGTTATTTATGCCTCATATAACGTACACTTATTCAGCCTGTTGTTCACTATTCTTTATTTGTTTTAAATTGCCTTTCAAATGTCTATTCTTGGTGTTGGCTTTTATCAAATAAATTTCCCCAAAAAAATGCAACTTATACTCCAGTGCGACTTATACCGTATATGTTTTTTTCCTTCTTTATTATGCATTTCTGGCAGCTGCGGCTTATACTCCGGTGCGATTTATATTCCGAAAAATACGGTAGTCTTCTTCTACTCACCCCACTGTGACACATATGCCTCGCTGTTGCCCCCTGTGGGTTGGTGGGAGTACTACATACATCAATCAATCAATGTTTATTTATATAGCCCTAAATCACAAGTGTCTCAAAGGGCTGTACAAGCCACAACGACATCCTCGGTACAGAGCCCACATACGGGCAAGGAAAAACTCACCCCAGTGGGACGTCGGTGAATGACTATGAGAAACCTTGGAGAGGACCGCATATGTGGGTAACCCCCCCCCTCTAGGGGAGACCGAAAGCAACGGATGTCGAGTGGGTCTGACATAACATTGTGAAAGTCCAGTCCACAGTGGATCCAACACATCAGCGGGAGTCCAGTCCACAGCGGGGCCAACAGGAAACCATCCCGAGCGGAGACGGGTCAGCAGCGCAGAGATGTCCCCAACCGATGCACAGGCTAGTGGTCCACCCGGGGTCCCGGCTCTGGACAGCCAGCACTTCATCCATGGCCACCGGACCTATGCAACTCCCCCTCGCAAGGGACAGGGGAGAAGAGGAGAGAAGAAAAGAAACGGCAGATCAACTGGTCTAAAAAAGGGGGGGTCTATTTAAAGGCTAGATTATACAAATGAGTTTTAAGATGGGACTTAAATGCTTCTACTGAGGTAGCATCTCTAACTGTTACCGGGAGGGCATTCCAGAGTACTGGAGCCCGAATAGAAAACGCTCTATAGCCCGCAGACTTTTTTTTGGCTCTGGGAATCACTAATAAGCCGGAGTTCTTTGAACGCAGATTTCTTGTCGGGACATATGGTACAATACAATCGGCGAGATAGGCTGGAGCTAAACCGTGTAATATTTTATACGTAAGTAGTAAAACCTTAAAGTCGCATCTTAAGTGCACAGGAAGCCAGTGCAAGTGAGCCAGTATAGGCGTAATATGATCAAACTTTCTTGTTTTTGTCAAAAGCCTTGCAGCCGCATTTTGTACCAACTGTAATCTTTTAATGCTAGACATAGGGAGGCCCGAAAATAATACGTTACAGTAATCGAGACGAGACGTAACGAACGCATGAATAATGATCTCAGCGTCGCTAGTGGACAAGATGGAACGAATTTTAGCGATATTACGGAGATGAAAGAAGGCCGTTTTAGTAACACTCTTAATGTGTGACTCAAACGAGAGAGTTGGGTCGAAGATAATACCCAGATTCTTTACCGAGTCTCCTTGTTTAATTGTTTGGTTGTCAAATGTTAAGGTGGTATTATTAAATAGATGTTGGTGTCTAGCAGGACCGATAATCAGCATTTCCGTTTTCTTAGCGTTGAGTTGCAAAAAGTTAGCGGACATCCATTGTTTAATTTCATTAAGACACGCCTCCAGCTGACTACAGTCCGGCGTGTTGGTCAGCTTTAGGGGCATGTAGAGTTGAGTGTCATCAGCATAACAGTGAAAGCTAACACCGTACTTGCGTATGATGTCACCCAGCGGCAGCATGTAAATACTAAAGAGTGCAGGGCCAAGAACCGAACCCTGGGGAACTCCGCACGTTACCTTGACATAGTCCGAGGTCACATTGTTATGGGAGACGCACTGCATCCTGTCAGTAAGATAAGAGTTAAACCAAGACAAGGCTAAGTCTGACATACCAATACGTGTTTTGATACGCTCTAATAAAATATTATGATCGACGGTATCGAAAGCGGCGCTAAGATCAAGAAGCAGCAACATAGATGACGCATCAGAATCCATCGTTAGCAATAGATCATTAGTCATTTTTGCGAGGGCTGTCTCCGTAGAGAGATTTGCCCTGAAACCGGACTGAAAAGGTTCACAGAGATTGTTAGTCACTAAGTGTTCATTTAGCTGCTGTGCAACAGTTTTTTCGAGAATTTTGGAAATAAACGGAAGGTGGGAGACCGGTCGGTAGTTTACCATGAGGTCAGGATCGAGGTTAGGTCTTTTGAGCAGAGGATGAATAACCGCTTTTTTGAATGCTAGGGGAACAGTGCCGGAGGAAAGTGATAAGTTTATAATATTTAACACTGATGGACCTAATAATACAAACAGTTCCTTGATAAGTTTCCCAGGAAGTGGGTCAAGTAAACATGTTGTTTGTTTTATCCCACTTACACGCTGTAATAATTCCTCTAATGTTATTTCATCAAAAATAGAGAGACTATTTTGGAGGGCAGTGTCCGTCGTATATACAGTCGTATTTGTGTTAATAGAGCCCAGTTGTAGCTGGGATGCGTTGTCTTTAATCTCCTTTCTAATGAGTTCAATTTTCTTATTAAAGAAATTCATAAAATCATCTGCCGAGTGGGTGGAGCTACTGGGAGGAGTCCCTTGTTGGGTTAGCGATGCTACTGTACTAAACAGAAATTTAGGATCGTTTTTGTTGAGGCGGATGAGATTTGAGTAGTATTTAGTTTTAGCTAAGGTAAGCATGCGTTTATAAGTTATTAAACTATCACTCCATGCTTGATGGAAAACCTCAAGTTTAGTCGCGCGCCATTTGCGTTCCAGTTTTCTACATGATAATTTATGAGCTCTAATTTCTTCTGTAAACCATGGGGTGCGCCTTTTAGGGGCCCTTTTTTGCTTTAGCGGTGCTATACTATCAATAATTTCGCGCAAGGCATCGTCAAAGTTGTTAGTGAGTTTATCAATAGAGCCGACATAATTTGGGAATGGTGCTATTACCGAAGGCAGTAGGTCAGCAAGAGTCATCGTTGTGGCAGCATTAATGTTGCGGCCGCTATAGCAGTTATTATTATTATTAGCTTGTTGACAAAGAGTCAAAACTTCAAATTTTATAAGGTAATGATCGGACATTACTTTAGTATATGGAAGTATCATAACTTTGGAGGTGGTGACACCCCTGACAAGCACTAGATCTATTGTATTACCGTTGCGATGCGTGGGTTCATGTATTATTTGTGTAAGACCACAGCTATCAATTATGGTTTGGAGCGCCACGCACTGAGGGTCTGATGGGGTATTCATATGGATATTAAAGTCCCCCATTATGATTATATTGTCGGCGTGCGTCACTAGATCAGCAACGAACTCTGAGAATTCACTGATAAAGTCCGAATAGGGCCCAGGGGGGCGGTAGATAACAGCCAGGTCGAGAGGTAGCGGTGTGACAGACCTCATAGTAAGCACCTCAAACGATTTATATTTATTATTTAGGTTAGGGGTAAGGTTGAAATTTTCATTGTATATTAGTGCGACACCCCCTCCCCTTTTAAGAGGGCGGGCAACATGCGCATTCGTATAGTTAGGAGGAGATGCCTCATTGAGCGCAAAAAATTCGTCCGGTTTGAGCCAGGTTTCGCTAAGACCAATGACGTTAAGATTGTTGTCTCTAATGACCTCATTAACCAATAACGCCTTGGGAGACAATGATCTTATGTTTAAAAAGCCCATATTATAGGTATTGGGCTGTTTTGACGAGTTTTTGTTAAGATTATCCGTAGTGGCAATATTAACAATGTTGCGTTTATTATGCGTAGTGCACTTTAAATAGTTTCGACCATATCTAGGAATTGATATGACGGGAATTTTCCGATTGTTTGCTTGGTGCTGCAATAGACTGGACATATCATAATTTGCCACCTCAGTAGAATGCATGTCCACCCCTGACACAGACACAACAGAAAAAACATTATGTGAATTGTGTATTATTCTAAGAGAATTGCTATGCGTACATGGATTATCCAGCCTGGCGCTGGCTAGTTCTAGCTTAACTGACTCCTCACCCGGACTAACAGACATTGTAATTGCCTGTGACCGGGCTTGCTCTAGTGTAGTCAGTCAAGTGAGACTTAAATAGTAGTCTATGTTTCTAGACAGGATGATGGCGCCTTCCTGGTTAGGGTGAAGGCCGTCTCTCATCAGCAAGCCTGGTTTGCCCCAGAAAGAGGGCCAGTTATCAATAAACGTTAGTCCCTTCTGCCTACATGATCAACCCTCGTTTTAATGGTTTCATCAAGCCTACTTGGGCGATGTTCGGCGAGCCAAATGAAAAGCTTTGGCAGGCTGAATGTTGTTTAGGCCTGTCCGTCATCGTCAAAATGGTGTCTGAAGTGGGATGTTTAGCCATGTGGTGCCAAGTTTGAAGAACCCGTGGATGCTACTGATGTGATCGTGTGCTGTCTGTATGTATATGATTTGGCACAGAGGCCCAAGAATCGAGCCTTTTGGTGTTGTGGACAGGTTTTTCTGTCCAATAGACTTTGAGTTCAAATTCAGTATTTCATTCTGTATTGGCTCGATTTCTTGCTGCTTGAAAAACTAAATAACATTTGTTATAGTAAATGGCGTCGAAACAAATTGATGAGGCTTGTTTTTTTTCACTCCAGGTGTTCCTCAGGGGTCCCTGCCAAGCCCATTGCTCTTGTATATTTCCTTATTCTCTTTATGAGGCAAAAAGGGTCGTTATCATGACGATAAGGGTATCCCATTGAAGAATCCTCTATCTGAGCTTAAAGGCCTACTGAAACCCACTACTACCGACCACGCAGTCTGATAGTTTATATATCAATGATGAAATCTTAACATTGCAACACATGCCAATACGGCCGGGTTAACTTTTAAAGTGCAATTTTAAATTTCCCGGGAAATATTTGGCTGAAAACGTCTCGGTATGATGACGTTTGCGCCTGACGTCACGGGTTGAAGCAGACATTTTGGAATAGCACGGTGGCCAGCTTAAGTCGTCTGTTTTCACCACATAATTCCACAGTATTCTGGACATCTGTGTTGGTGAATCTTTTGCAATTTGTTCAATTAACAATGGAGACTGCAAAGGAGAAAGCTGTAGGTGGGATCGGTGTATTAGCGGCTGGCTACAGCAACACAACCAGGAGGACTTTGAGTTGGATAGCAGACGCGCTATCTGACGCTAGTCGCCGACCGCACCGATGATCCGAAGTCCTCCGTCGCACCGTCGATCGCTGGAACGCAGGTGAGCACGGGTGGTGATGAGCAGATGAGGGCTGGCGTAGGTGGAGAGCTAATGTTTTTAGCATAGCTCTGTTAAGGTCCCGTAGCAAAGTTAGCTTCAATGGCGTCGTTAGCAACAGCATTGCTAGGCTTCGCCAGGCTGGACAGCATTAACCGTGTGGTTACAGGTCCAGGGTTTGGTTCGGTGTCTCCTGATAGTAGAAGTAATAATAGTATTGTTGATCTTCTGTCTATCCTTCCAGTCAGGGGCTTATTTCTTCTGTTTCTATCCGCAGTTAAGCACGATGCTATCACGTTAGCTCCGTAGCTAAAGTGCTTCGCCGATGTATTGTCGTGGAGATAAAAGTCACTGTGAATGTTCATTTCACGTTCTCGACTCTCATTTTCAAGAGAATATAGTATCCGAGGTGGTTTAAAATACAAATCCGTGATCCACAATAGAAAAAGGAGAAAGTGTGGAATCGAATGAGCCCTTGCACCTAAGTTACGGTCAGAGCGAAAAAAAGATACGTCCTGCACTGCACTCTAATTCTTCACTCTTACGTTCCTCATCCACGAATCTTTCATCCTCGCGCAAATTAATGGGGTAATCGTCGCTTTCTCGGTCCGAATCGCTCTCGCTGCTGGTGCAAACAATGGGGAAATGTGAGGAGCCCTTCAACCTGTGACGTCACGCTACTTCCGGTACAGGCAAGGCTTTTTTATCAGCGACCAAAAGTTGCGAACTTTATCGTCGATGTTCTCTACTAAATCCTTTAAGCAAAAATATGGCAATATTGCGAAATGATCAAGTATGAGACACAGAATGGATCTGCTATCCCCGTTTAAATAAGAACATTTCATTTCAGTAGGCCTTTAACGTGACCGCAACTCAACCGGTAGAGCGAGCAAAGAGCCGTGGATGTGGACGGGAGGGCTGATTGGTTGGTGAGGGTGGGGTGGGTGTTGGAGGGGGGGTTGTGATGGTATATCTTCTTTTCAAATGTTATTAAAGCTTGCTTTCTACTCAGCTTAGCTAAACAGGATTATGCTGTAGTCCACTTCTGCATTTTATTATTATAATAGAACACACACACACACACACACACACACAGACTGACACACACGTGTGCACACTAGTGCACACAAAGACAATGACATGCCCCGAGGCAACGCCTTAGCCGAGACTCCTCTTCCTCATTTTCTATTCCCGGTTTTCTTTTTTTTCCCCCACACTCAGCTGTCACGTCATTTTTACTTGGCTTCTTCCTCCTCTTCCTCTCCCTTTCTTCGGACTCTCATTATCATCGCCTCCATCATTCCCGTTGTCTTTGTGTGTCGGCCGTCTTTGTGCGGGGGTGAAATTGTAATTTAATTGCTTCACAGATCGAATTGAGCCTGACTGTTACGATGATTTTATTTTATTTTTTTACCTTCTGCGTGAACTCTTTTTCTCTCTGCACAAGCAGAATACAAAAAGAGTAAGCGACGTCGGAATGTGAACAAGCAGGTTTGCGGCAGGAATGTTGTTGGCCTTTTGTTGCTTTTCTCTTTAACCCTTTAAAGGTCACACACTTTCTTTTATTTAATAAGTATCATTATTATTTTCATATCATCCGATCTTGAGTAGTGTCAAGATTGTTGATGTTTTACATTATGATAGGACAAACATGGCCATGGCCAAAAGGCACACCTAAAAGCAGCGCAGAAGTCACAAAAGTGCCACCACTTGCTGCGAAGGCCCGATGGGGCCTGAACCAAAAGGCAAAAAACACAATAAAACAAGGGGGTAACCACAAAGTACACAAGAACAAAGGACGACACACAAGAGCACGGAGCTCCTGCAACCAGCAGCCACTACAGTGGCGCCTTCTTGGAAAAACTTGCCAGTTTTCAGGTTTGCTTCTGTACCAAATGAAAGAAACTAGAGATTAGTTACAATGTTCTGATTAAATAATAAGATGTACATAGAAAAATATTTTACATTTCTACTCAACAGTGAAAAAAATGTAGAAAAATATAAAACACGGTGGATTATTTTGGAGCGTTTGTGCCAAGATATGAGACCCCAAATATAGAAATAGTCCGGAATTAGGGCTGCAACAACTAATCGATTAAATCGATTAAAATCGATGATAAAAATAGTTGGCGATTAATTTAGTCATCGATTCGTTGGATCTATGCTATGCGCATGCGCAGAGGCAATTTCTCTATAGAATCTCCTCTCTGGTCAACAAAATCCCCTTGAGGATTCTGGCAGGAACTCTCGTTCAACCTTTTTTCGATTACGCATGCACCTCCTGGTACCCTAGCACCTCCAAGACCCTCAAATCTAAACTCCAAACATCCCAGAACAAGCTAGTCAGATTACTTCTAGACCTCCACCCCAGATCCCACCTCATTCCTACCCACTTCTCCAAAGTGGGCTGGCTCAGGGTGGAGGACAGAGTAAAACAACTTGCACTGAGCCTAGTCTATAAAATCCGCTACACCTCCCTGATACCGAAGTACATGTCAAACTACTTCCTTAACGTAAATGACCGCCATAACCACAACACCAGGGGGAGCTCCACTAACCACGTTAAACCCAGATTCCGATCTAACAAAGGTCTTAAAGGCCTACTGAAATGATTTTTTAAAATTTAAACGGGAATAGCAGATCCATTCTATGTGTCATACTTGATCATTTCGCGATAGTGCCATATTTTTGCTGAAAGGATTTAGTAGAGAAAATCGACGATAAAGTTCGCAACTTTTGCTCGTTGATAAAAAAAAGCCTTGCCTGTACCGGAAGTAGCGTGACGTCACAGGAGCTAGGATTCCTCACAATTCCCCGTTGTTTACAATGGAGCGAGAGAGATTCGGACCGAGAAAGTGATGATTACCCCATTAATTTGAGCGAGGATGAAAGATTCGTAGATGAGGAACGTTACAGTGAATGACTTGAGAGGCAGCGATGGACGTATCTTTTTTCGCTCTGACCGTAACTTAGGTACAAGCTGGCTGATTGGATTCCACACTCTCCTTTTTCTATTGTAGATCACAGATTTGTATTTTAAACCACCTCGGATACTATATCCTCTTGAAAATGAGAGTCGAGAACGCGAAATGGACATTCAGTGCCTTTTATCTCCACGACAATACATCGCCGAAATGCTTTAGCTACGAGCTAACGTGATAGCATCTTGCTTTAACTGCAGATAGAAACAAAAGGAATAAACCCCTGACTGGAAGTATAGATAGAAAATCAACAATACTATTAAACCGTGGACATGTAAATACACGGTTAATGCTTTCCAGGGTGTCGAAGGTTAACAATGCTGTGCTAACGACGCCATTGAAGCTAACTCAGCAACCGGACTGAACAGAGCTATGCTAAAAACATTAGCTCTCCACCTACGTCAGCCAGCCCTCATTTGCTCATCAACACCCGTGCTCACCTGCGTTCCAGCGATCGGCAGAAGGACGAAGGACTTCACCCGATGCGTTTGGCGGCCCGGAGACGTAGGAAGTCAAGGTGAGGTCGGCGGCTAGCGCGGCTAGCGCTCCAACAAAGTCCTCCTGGTTGTGTTGCTGTAGTCCGCTGCTAATACACTGATCCCACCTACAACTGTCTTCTTTGCAGCCTTCATTGTTCATTGCAAAAGATGTCCAGAATACTGTGGAATTATGAAATGAAAACAGAGCTTTTTGTATAGGATTCTACGGGGTACCATAACTTCCGTTACTCGGACTTCGTCACGCGCATACATCATCATACCGCGATGTTTCAGCCGGATATTTCCCGGGAAGTTTTAAATGTCACTTTATAAGTTAACCCGGCCGTATTGGCATGTGTTGCAATGTTAAGATTTCATCATTGATATATAAACTATCAGACTGCGTGGTCGGTAGTAGTGGCTTTCAGTAGGCCTTTAACTCATTCTCTTTCTATGCCACATCAATGTGGAATGCGCTCCCAACAGGTATAAAAGAAAGGGCATCTCTATCCTCCTTCAAAACCGCAATAAAAGTTCACCTCCAGGCAGCTACAACCCTAAACGAACACCCTCCCCGGATTGTTAATAATCAAATGTAAACAATCAAATGCAGATACTTTTTCTTATGCCTTCTGATCTCTCTCTCTCTCTCTCTCTCTCTCTCTCTCTCTCTCTCTCTCTCTCTCTCTCTCTCTCTATGCCAACTACTTGCTGTACATATCCTACCAAGTCAGACCTACACTGTTCCAAAATCCATTTCTCTGTTCTCAATTGTTGATGACAATCACACACACACACACACACCCCGGATTGTAAATAATGTAAACAATTCAATGTGATTATCTTGTGTGATGACTGTATTATGATGATAGTATATATCTGATAGTATATATCTGTATCATGAATCAATTTTAAGTGGACCCCGACTTAAACAAGTTGAAAAACTTATTCGGGTGTTACCATTTAGTGGTCAATTGTACGGAATATGTACTTCACTGTGCAACCTACTAATAAAAGTCTCAATCAATCAATCAATGTCTCTGTGAGAAGCAGAGACAACAAAGAGTGAGAAGAGCCTGTAGTGTAATGCCCGCAGCTAAAAGCAACTGCGTGAGAATGTATACTCGAAGATCACGATATAGTCATTTTCTATATCGCACAGAGACAAAACCGCAATATATCGAGTATATTCGATATATCGCCCAGGCCTACGTACCACCGCTATGCGGGCAGTGATCAGATCAACGCATATGTCAGCACAAAAATAAGTGAGGTGTGCTCGCTGGCAAATTTCACTCCAAAATAAAGCCTGAAAGAACTTTGGATAACAAGTTGTATGCAAATAAACGACGTGCATTCAAGTAAAACATTTAAAAATGTTCCTGAATGAGAGTCTGACAGGGAAAGTGAATTTGTGTACAACTGTTGGGGTATTTTCTTAAACATTTTTTAATTATGAAAGCGAGTAATCGCCTGTGATTAATCATGATAAATCCAAATTCCAAAATGTGATATAAAAAATTTTCCATAATCCTGACTTCTTCATTTTGATTGAAAAAAAAAAAAAATGCACACATTTTTTAATTCATTTTTTGGTTTTGTATATTGAGCTTCTGAGTTAATGTTGCTGCTCAATCTGCATGTATTATTATTTATTGAGTTATTGAATTTTCACTATCAAATGGTTCAGGTCGTTCAAAACATTTTTATAGTTTAAATTATAATTTATAATAATAATAACAATAAATTATTAACAATAATAACTATAATATTATTATTTATAACAATATTTTTTTTATTTCAGGCAAATTGATGCACTTTAAAAATGTTCTGTTACAGACTAACTAATAATGTTAAAGGTATTTTTTGCTATAAATTAATCTATATTTATTATTTTCTTTAATGTTAATAAGGATATCATTTTATGCAGAGGTGTACTTATAACAATTTTTTAGACAAATGATAGGCGATGGAGTGGGGGCTGGGGGCACGGAATGTTTTTATAACTCCTGGGGTAGGCGTAACATAAAATAATTGGGAAGCACTACTGTAACGTATGATTAGGGCTGCAACTAACGATTAATTTGATAATCGATTAATCTGTCGATTATTACTTCGATTAATCGATTAGTAATCGGATAAAAGAGACAACCTACATTTCTATCCTATCCAGTATTTTATTGAAAAAAAACAGCATACTGGCACCATACTTATTTTGATTATTCTTTCTCAGCTGTTTGTAAATGTTGCAGTTTATAAATAAAGGTTTATTTAAAAAAAATAAAAATAAAAAAAATAAAAAAAATAAAAATAACAAAAAATAAAAAAAACCTCTGCGCATGCGCATAGCATAGATCCAACGAATCGATGACTAAATTAATCGGCAACTATTTTAATAATCGATTTTAATCGATTTAATCGATTAGTTGTTGCAGCCCTACGTATGATGTATAAATTGGAAAAAATCTCAGCTGTTCGCCGCCACTCAGATCACAGCACTGTCACACCACCGCTCTCATGTACGCTCGATTCCAGCGGCCGTGTGTAAACTGTGTCCGCATATTCAATGCGGTCCAAATTTTATAATTTTTTATTAGTTATACACATTAACAATTAAACAAACAATATAAATCAAAGTTTTTTTCTAATTGAATTAATTTGTTTACTCGGTAAGCAAATCTAGCGCAGCCAAGCCACCCTTTATTGGTGCCAAGGAGAAGCCAGAGCCTGAAAATATATCTTCCGTGTTAAAGTCTCGTTTGGGAACACTTTGCCTACATGGACAACCCTAACTCTAATTCAAAGCTTTTTTACTCAAAAGATAAGCAGTTTTGCATTTTGTTTCTCGATTGCATTCATACATATTCTCCTATTGGACACGTTGAGACTTCCTGTTTGTCTTTAGGTGTCGGTGAACGCGACTTCCTATAAAAAAACAGAACCATTTTTTTTTAGCGTGACTGGAAGGCCACGCCACGCACTCACAAGATGAAGAAGCAGCGGCGAACCAGGAAGATGAAGACGGTGACACAGGAGCGATTTTTATTCCGGGGCCGAAAAGAGTACTTAAGATGCCATGGATTATTGATGGCCTCTCTCAGAGGGGGAGGGGAGGAATCCTCATCTTCATCTTCATCCAGCCCCTCCTCTGCCTCCCTCCCGTGTGTGTTTTCATCCTTCTCCTCTTCCTTTCTCATCATTTCACTGCATTTGGAGCCCACCCAAACTCCATTGCTATCCAGTGATATCATATACTGTATGTATCGTCTCCTTTGATCTAGGGTTGCGTGATATAGACCATAAAATGAGACAAAGCTGGCCGACGATAGGGATTGTAAAACTATTGTGATAATGATAATTGACGGCGACAAGCGAACAAAGGCGTCCTTAACACAATGTAGCGTCCTCGCGAGCGAGCTAGCTGCTAATGTCCCTCCACAGTGCAAAGCCTCGCCTCCATGGTGGCAAATAAACTAAGTTTCTTACATGTGTTGTTGTGTTCCCTAATTTTCAGTGTACATAAATGAAGGTGTGTGTTGCTGAGCCCGACCTGGACATAATCTGGACTGGACCTGGTTTTAAGAACCCTTTTAAACAATATAATTTCATTTACAATTAGGGGTGATGTTTGGTAAGAAATTATCGAGTTCAAGCCCATTATCGAATCCTCTTATCGAACCGATTCCTTATCGATTCTCTTTTTGAATCCAGATAGGTTGTTGTATACGGAAAAAAACACAATATTTGGTTTAACAAAAGCTCACTTTTATTTTATAAGAAAAAAATAAAAAATAAAATAAATATTGACTGTTACCCCCCTAATAAAATAAATACATATTGACTGTTGTTACCCAAAGTATATTAAGTGGGATTTTTCAGAAAAACAAATATATACAGTAACACAAAAACAACCTGTCTCTGTGATCGCTATAGGTGTATAAATAATAATATAGTGTTAAATAAAATAATAAATAATACAGCTCTCCAAAAAGTGCACTTCTGCTGCTATTGGAACATACTAACTACACACACAGGCAGACAGCTAACAAATAATCCAAGACGTCTAATAAAGTTCCAAAGCAGATTAATCCATTTAGGCTCTTTATAGTTGTTGATCTTGCTTTGTCTTTTCCTATATTTACTTTTGTCTTGCACTGCACTGTTGTTTTGTATTTTTTTAAACTGAAATACACACGATGACAAATGTATAAGCTATGTGATTCAATTAACATACTGAAGTGTAATACACAATATGTAAATATTAGCTTCATACAAAAATACAGTACTATCATCAAACAAATACTTCTGAGTGTTGAAACTATTTCCATGGTGGAAATACACGACTGGCAGCCATTTTAAGTCCTCAAAACATCCATTGAAACAGTGCACAAAAATAGTTTTTCAATAAACATCTTACTATAAAATGTAACCACTTTCCACCTTAATATTGAGTTACATAAACAAGTTAAACAGTTTACTTGCAGACTTATCTTTTCCAAGGCTTGTAAGAGCTAACACAACTTGTCTACTTCTCAATTGTCTCATGAACTGGACTAACATCGTCAACCCGGAAGTGCCCAAACTATTGACGCGTAGTATTTCCATATCGCCACTAAGGTGTCAGTAAGAGTCTACAATCAAATGGGCATAACATTGCCCATTTGGGATTCGTTCCCAGGGATTCGAATAAAGAACCAACTCTTTTTCTTTACTATAGTGGCCTCGATAACGGAAACCTGTTCTCAAAAAGGAATTTGAGTCCATGGAATCGGTTCTTTTCTTATCGAACAACCGGGAGAATCGGTTTCGAACATCATCCCTATTTACAACCTGGTCTGGTGAAGATAGGGTCCTTTTTTAAAAAACAATTAATTAAAATGTTAGTGGACAAGCAGCACACACAATCATGTGTGCTTACGGACTGTATCCCTTGCAGACTGTATTGATATATATTGATATATAATGTAGGAACCAAAATATTAATAACAGAAATAAACAAACCTTTTGTGTGAAAGAGTGTGAATGGGGGAGGGAGGTTTTTTGGGTTGGTGCACTAATTTTAAGTGTATCTTGTGTTTTTTTATTATGATTTAATTTTTCTTAAAAAGAAAAGAAAAATATATGTTTCTTACATGTACATTATCACTGGAGGACGAGGAATACCTAAACGTGCTACGCTACACATCGTAGGAGGATACAAAAATCGCCTATCTCTTAAATGTAAACAAGGATGGACTGATTAATACAAGAATTGACTGTAATGATACCAAAAATAGTATCTGTTAATGGTCAGTACTACAGTGATTAGATCGATATTTTTTTATTATCACAACATCGTTATTTGACATTTTTGTTAATGTTTACAAGGTCAGGAAATAAAAGCCAATAGTAACGTTTGACCTTGTTTAATTATGTTGAACTATTGACTTTAGTTTGAAATGTGTATTTAATAACAGGGATTAAGGAAATTATTAAAATACATAATTGACATTATTACATCATTATTACATTATTACATTTGATGTTTGCATGATTATAATTGTGGACAAAAATGTAATCATTCAGTGATCTTGAAAATGTAAAGTATCAGCATTGGTATGACCGATACTGCCTCTGTAACTACTTTGTATTGGATCGATACTCAAATTGGTAATATCACCCAAAACCTATGAGAAGTTTCCAAACAACAGAAGACTAAGTTATTTGTTAAATTTGAACAGAAGTGTAGATAGAACCATGTTACAACTTAATATAAGCATGTAAAAAATATAACAAATTATGATGGAAATGATGTACCATATTTTTTGGACTATAGAGCGCACCGAGATATAAGCCGCACCCATAAAAATTTAAGGGAAAAATATATTTTTCCATATATTTTACGCACGGGACCATAAGCCGCTGATGTTCCAAAATAAATACCTTAATTGTTTCCAAACGGTGCTTGTAAAACGGCAGTAAAACGGCTGATCAAACAAAACAGAAGTCACGGTCATGGACCCCACTAGCTGCGGAAGCTAGCTCTCCAATTAACTAAACAGACTCAATAACCCCACGGTGACACTTTGGTAAATTTACCGAGGAATTTGTGAAACTGAAACAAAACAAAAAGAATGCCATTGTAAGTTAACAATACTAACACAGAGACTCGTAAACGTGTTTGCATATTAGCTAATGCCAACGATGCTAGCTTTATTACATTACGATAGCACGTACAAAAAAAGTACGAAAACACTCCTACAGACGTCACACATGGGACGGTTTAGTAAGTATAAGTGGTTTTAGTTATATTATAAAACCTATAAACGTTGCTTGGAGTGATGGATGGATGAGTAGAAACGCTATGGATGGTGTTATGTCTGACCAGTCTTCCTCTCAGGGAATACAAGTCACTGGTCAATCCCAAGTTCTTTCAGATTACATATATGCAGAGTAAGAAGGACCATCAAGACAGAATAGGAATATTATCAAGTTTTACTTAAGCTTTAGGAGACCAGTCCTACAGTCCGTTAATAGCAGCATCTAGAAGCGGTCTGAAAATCAAACTGGAAGAGACAACTTATTGAATACGAAAACAGCCCCCACCCTCCCAGAAAGGAATACAGCCTCATTGTTCTAATACTGATAAGGTAAAAAGGGAGTATGCCATACTCCCACATTCCAACTCCTTCAAGTTAAAGCACAGAGTTTACTTGCGGACATAAGATACAAGCAAAAAGAGTACACATGGGAAAATAATAGCTGCTTTAAACATGACTATGAATAAAGAAAGAACTCTTAAAAATATATGCATTCTCCACAATGGCTAGAAGAATGAACGGCAATCCTACTTCCGGTAACTTGAAAGGAGTAAATGGAAGCGAACTCGTCCAAAAGTTGGCGCCAAAGCACAAACAATAACACACCTTATCAGTGTGTGTTGTGGCCATCAGCAAAGAAAAATCCATATATTAGCCGCACGGTAATATAAGCCGCTGGGTTCAAAACATAGGAAAAAAGTAGCAACTTATAGTCCGGAATTTACAGTAAAATTTTACACCATCCATCAGCAGCCAAATTAGGAACCTTTGTAACCCGTTTTAAAATAGTTATATTATTATTTACATACAAAATAATATATTGCCATTAAGGCTGGGCGATATATTGAGTTTGTAAGATATGTCGATATATTTTTAAACAAGATATGAATTAAGAAAATATCGTAATATCGATATTTATTTCACGTTAAAATGACCAAAAGCCGCTTATTTGTTGTGTTCTTTGTCCCCCCCCCCGCTCCCCCTCCATGGGCTACTAAACCCCTCCCCTTCCTCCTTCCTTTACTACGATGAGGCACGATTGGTTAGGGACAGGCCAATCAGAGGCAAGATAGGGCGGGTCATCGAACCAGGAAGGGAAATCACAACGTGCCTGCCTGCAAATGTATTTTTTGTATCTGAGTTTGATACATTTTGTATTATTTCCACAGCTGTGTTATTTATTTCACGTAGAAATAATATTTTTCTATTTTATTTATGTTATGTAATTCTGTACTACTTTTCTGTGCTGTTAATACCCATTTTGCCTAGCTGGTTTAATAAAAGTGCCACTGACTGTTTACAGTACAGTTGTCATTCACTTCAATTTCACTGAATATCGCTCAAAAATGAATATCTTTATATGTATGCTTTCACCCAAAAATATATCGAGATATATATCGAATATCAAGTTTACCTCTTAAGGCCCAAGCTGTTTGTTTACATGCTTTTTCTTTATTTCTCTTTGCTATTTGGGCTTATTGGACCCTAATTAGAATAAAAACTAAGAATCATATTTTGATATGATGTACTTAGTCCATAAGTACACAAACGTGTACTTCATGTTTAGTGACATGCTAATTCTTATTTTTACACTTTTCCCCCCAAAAATTCCATTGTATGTTATACTCTTCTGACACCACCAGATGGCAGTATAAGTGTCCACATAAGCGGCTATAAGACCCCAATTCAGTAGTGTACACACTTTTGGAAATAAGAGCTAAAAGGTGCTGTCCACGCATGTGGCCAGTAAGCCTTTAGAGCAGTGGTCCCCAACCTTTTTGTAGCTGCGGACCGGTCAACGCTTGAAAATGTGTCCCACGGACCGGGGGGGTGTATTTAAAAAAAATAAATAAAACTACAATCATGTGTGCTTACGGACTGTATCCCTGCAGACTGTATTGATCTATATTGATATAGAATGTATATATTGTGTTTTTTATGTTGATTTCATAAATTTTTTTTATTTTTATTTTTATTTTTTTAATTCTTGTGCGGCCCGGTACCAATCGGTCCGCGGACCGGTACCGGGCCGCGACCCGGTGGTTGGGGACCAATGCTTTAGAGGTTAAGTAAAAATATATCGAGATGTACTTTTTCGTCCATATATCGATATACTGGATATATCGCGGGTTTGTCTCTGTGATGACTATATCGTGATATTCGAGTATACGTTCTCACGCAGTTGCTTTTAGCTGCGGGCTTTACACTGCATGCGTTTCCCACTCTTTCTTGTCTCTCCTTCTCACAGAGACTTAAAACAAGCGCACCTTCTTACATATGTCATTTGTACAACGTCACACGCTCCCGCGGAGCAGACAGGTAGCGACATGGTAACGTTAGCTGTGATGCTAGCAAAGTGGTGCGGGTGGTAATACGAGAGAAAGAAAGTGTGAATCTGGTAACAAATGAAGGAAGAATTAATTCTAGGGATGTCCGATAATGGCTTTTTGCCGATATCCGATATTCTGATATTGTCCAACTCTTAATTACCGATACTGATATCAACCGATACCGATATACACAGTCGTGGAATTAACACATTATTATGCCTAATTTGGACAACCAGGTATGGTGAAGATAAGGTCCTTTTTAAAAAAAATTATAAAATAAAATAAGATAAATAAATTAAAAAAATGTTCTTGAATAAAAAAGAAAGTAAAACAATAAAAAAACAGTTACATAGAAACTAGTAATTAATGAAAATTAGTAAAATTATCTGTTAAAGGTTAGTACTATTAGTGGACCAGCAGCACGCACAATCATGTGTGCTTACGGACTGTATCCCTTGCAGACTGTATTGATATATATTGATATATAATGTAGGAACCAGAATATTAATAACAGAAAGAAACAACCCTTTTGTGTGAATGAGTGTAAATGAGGGAGGGAGATTTTTTGGGTTGGTGCACTAATTGTAAGTGTATTTTGTGTTTTTTATGTTGATTTAATAAAAACAAAAAAAAACAATAAAAAAAACAAAACAATACCGATAATAAAAAAAACGATACCAATAATTTCCGATATTACATTTTAAAGCACATCTCTAATTAATTCCCAAGAAAAACAGCAGGGAGTCCATCGTCTGGCGGTGATTTGGCTTCAAGCGGGAAGATGTCGAACAATTATGCGGAAAAAGGGTTGCTACAAAAAGTAGCACCACTGCTAATGTAGCATCATTTGAAAAGTCACCCGCTAGAGAATGAAGAGTGCTTGAAACTCTGCATGTCAACATCTCCGTTTGGTGCCGAACCCACAAAATGCCCAAGCAACCATTTCCAGATCAACACCGTATGAAAAAACTAGTCCGCAGGAACCTACCACATAGCGAAGGACATACACTATTTGATTTCCTATTATGCAGCTCATTTTTATTTGACACTTATTGAAATATAGCTGATAAACTACTGTAGTGGCGTTCTGTACAAAAAGTGCACTTTGATTTAGTGTTGTCTTGATATGTCATCTTAGTGACATCATGCACAAAAGTGCACTTATAGCTTGTTTTAAAATGTCTCTGACAATCTTGCACTTTGTGTTTTGGAAATGACATGAATGTTTGTGCCACTGCTTAATAACTGTTTAATAAATACACTTTTGGTAGATTGACGTAGTTGTGGTTTCCCTCTCTGCATGAACGTTTAAAATTAGCTTATATTAATTAGGGCTGCAACAACCAATCGATTAAATCGATTAAAATCGATTACCAAAATAGTTGGCGATTAATTTAGTCATCGATTCGTTGGAACTATGCTATGCGCATGCGCTGAGTTTTTTTTTAATTTATTTTTTAATTTTTTTATTTTTTTGGTTATTTTTTTATTTTTTTATTTTTATAAACCTTTATTTATAAACTGCAATATTTACAAACAGCTGAGAAACAATAATCAAAATAAGTACAAAAACAGTACAAAACAGCGCCAGGGTGGCGGTTAGGCTACGTCTCATGAGGTGGCGTAAGCTAGCCAATGATGTGTCATGTGCAGCTCACGTGACGACGGCGTCTCCTTTGCTGGAAAAATTCGAAAGATGGCGCAGGAAAACACTACCGATAGTTTAGCGGAGAAACATCTTGAGGTTATTGCTTCAATGGAGAAAAGTGTACGACCTAAGTCGTCAAAAGTGTGGGAACACTTTACTTTAAAGACTTCAAAGAAGACCGTTTCCTGCAAAATGGCACGGAAGTACAACATTGCTTCAGGAGCACCTGAAGAAGAAACATGTTGGAGCCATGGATGAAGGGAGGAACTCACAGTACGTAACTTTTTAAGTCCATAGTGGCAACAAGCATTCATGAGTTCAGCTTTTTTGTGAGTAACGTTAAAGTTATGCCTTTGTTGCAACGCGGGGCTGATAATGTGTCTCCGGCACATTTGAGTCCGTTTTGAGAGAGAAAACGCACGGTTACCAATTTCGAAATAAACGTAACGGACATAAATATCTCAGGTTGGTTTCATAATGGATCAATGTAGCCGGGCTGATAAAGCTATATAAATATATTTAGATTTGAGTGACGCTTTAGTATAACTAAACGTTATGAAGGTGCTGGAATATTTCATGCTATTATTCAGAGGCAGCCTAAAATGAATCCTTTATTATTCACAACAGAAACGTGTACAATATCTGATTCAGTTCTGATGAGTTACATTTCTGTGTTATTATTGGTGTATGCTGCACCCTCAATGTCCACAACATGGTGCCAGTATGCTGTTTTTTCCCCCAATAAAATACTGGAAAGGATAGAAATGTAGTTTGTCTCCTGTATCCGATTATTAATCGATTAATCGAAGTAATAATTGACAGATTAATCGATTATCAAATTAATCGTTAGTTGCAGCCCTAATATTAATGCAGTATGAAGAAGAATGTTTGAATGTAGACACATAGAATCATCATACTGCTGTGATTATATGCATCAAGTGTTCATTCAAGGCTAAGGCAAAATATCGAGATATATATCGTGTATCGTGACATGGCCTAAAAATATCGCCCAGCCCTAACTGCCATATATATATATATTGCTTTCGCAAATATAGATTTTTGGCCGTATCTCCCAGAGGGAACCCTATTGTTTTTTTTAATGACATCACAAGCAAAGTTCAAGGGTCACGGAAGTCAAGCATCCAAGGATCTCTGTTGCTTGTGGCTGCAAGAAACCTGATGATTTTGCGTCATAAATATGCTAAGCTACTTTAGTGACAATTGAGTGTAAAATCTAATTATAAACCTTATTAGTGATATGAATGTCTTTTACTTTTACACTAAAACCCCAAAAGGCGCACTGAGCTGTGATCAATACGTATTTATTTTTCAAACAAAGATGTCCTCCGGTCTGATTGTACACACCAGTCCGTTCTACCACCGCGCCGCCGCTCATCGCTCCATTTTTTGCTCCCCCCCCCCATCCCCTCCGCCCGCCGCCCATCTCGCGGCCCCTCCTCGCCTCGCTCGCCATCTGAGCAAATTGCTGGGGACGATGCGTCCAGGTTGGGCTGCCCTAGTTTCGTCTCCCGTGTGCTCACTTCCTCTGCCACGGCGGCGTGTGTTTATTCAAATGGGAGGAGGGGGAGGGTGTGTGTGATTATGAGAGGGAAAACAAAAAAAGAGAGGATAAGGAGCATGGAGGGGGGAAAAAAAGCTGTGTTATTTCCATTTAAAGGATCTCCAGCACCCCTGTGGGAAGAAGGTAGTACTGCAAGATGAGATCAGGAAAATTACTAAGGACTTAGTTAGCGGCTAATTTGAACGTAAACAGGTGTTTCTGCTGATCAGTGCAGTTCCCGATTCGGAGGGTGAGCATAGAGTCGCCTCAAACTGAACCATGGCGGCAGGAAGTGGCGGCAGACATAATAGAGTCCCATGACACAGGAAGTGAAGCAGATTCCTCTTTTGTACGTCCAAAATATTGAATAAAACGTGCAGGAAAGTCTCCCGTGTGGCGAGCCCACCCGCAGGGCAGCAGGCTACCCATCATGCACTCTGCCCCGCTCGAGTTCGCCGCCTGCCTCGGAGGTCAATCTGTTGCCAGCGGCCGCGACTTCGTTAGCGTTGGATCAGCGCCGCTTCCAGTGGCCTCTTGGACCGCATGAATATAAAAATATTCACGTCTGGACTTCACAGACTCGGATTCATCCTCTTTTCCACGGGTTAGCGACGGGTTAGCGACGTGTTAGCGAGGCATGACGTGATTGACACATCATAGCAATGCTCGCACATGTGAGCACCATACTTGCCAACCTTGAGACCTCCGAATTCGGTAGTTTGGGGGAGTGGGGGTGAGGTGGGCGGGGCCGGGGGCGTGGTTGAGGGGGGAGGAGTATATTTATAGCTAGAATTCACTGAAATTCAAGTATTTCTTTTATTTATATATATACTGTATATATATATATATATATATATATATATATATATATATATATATATATATATATATATATATATATATATATATATATATATATATATATATATATATATATATATATATATATATATATATATACCGTATTTTTCAGACTATAAGTCGCAGTTTTTTTCATAGTTTGACTTATTCTCAGGAGCGAATTTTGTGTGGAATTATTAACACATTACCGTAAAATATCAAATAATATTATTTAGCTCATTCACGTAAGAGACTAGACGTATAAGATTTCATGGGATTTAGCGATTAGGAGTGACAGATTGTTTGGTAAATGTATAGCATGTTCTATATGTTATAGTTATTTGAATGACTCTTACCATAATATGTTACGTTAACATACCAGGCACGTTCTCAGTTGGTTAATTATGCGTCATATAACGTACACTTATTCAGCCTGTTGTTCACTATTCTTTATTTATTTTAAATTGCCTATTTTAAATAGGAACCAGAATATTA
This sequence comes from Entelurus aequoreus, assembly GCF_033978785.1. Classification (NCBI taxonomy): domain Eukaryota; kingdom Metazoa; phylum Chordata; class Actinopteri; order Syngnathiformes; family Syngnathidae; genus Entelurus; species Entelurus aequoreus. The sequence continues at coordinate 22,460,613 of NC_084735.1, read as the reverse complement.
ATAACAGAAAGAAACAACCCTTTTGTGTGAATGGGTGTAAATGGGGGAGGGAGGTTTTTTGGGTCGGTGTACTAATTGTAAGTGTATCTTGCTGCCCCTATGGCATGGAATGAATTGCAGACGAAACTGAAACTTACAGAACTACTTCCATTTGGAGCTTTCCGTTCTGTCCTGAGGGACAAACAGCGAGAGACGTTTGCACAGTGCCTGTGTTTTTAAAGATGTAAATCTCTGTTGTTTTACAGTTCTCTTATGTATTTTAAAATGTATGTCTTAATGTATTTATTTTGAAACTGCTCTGTGACATGTGCTGTTGACCTCTTGGCCAGGTCACCCTTGTGAAAGAGATCTTGATCTCAATGGGTTTTCTTATCTGGTTAAATAAAGGTTCTAATCTTGTGTTTTTTTATGTTGATTTAATAAAAAAAACAAACAAACAAAAAAAAACGATACCGATAATAAAAAAAACCAAACCGAGAATTTCCGATATTACATTTTAAAGCATTTCATCTCTAAAGAAAATAATAGGTGGCACTTATGAGTGAGTTTTAGCGTGTTTGTGTTAAAGACCACATTTTCATGAGTCAGAAAGTGCTTTATTTTAATTCCAGCAGGCCACTTGAAATGATGTGGGGTGGGGGCTACGTGGAGGGGCCACTTAAAATGATATGTCTGGCCAGATCTGGCCTCCGGGCCTTGAGTTTGACACCTGTGGAACAAAAAAAAAACAGTCTTTTGTTATTGTTCTCACAATTTGACATCGTCTATCCGTCTAATATTTGTGATTTTATGATGAAAATGGCCGACTTTGTTCGCAAACATGGGGTTTTGTCGGACATCTCCACCAAATTGACACACGCAAATAAAAATGATAAGCGGTGCTTATAAGTTAGTGTTAACGGGACCAAATAATTCATGTGCTTGCTAAAATGTGTTCATTTTCATGCATGTTCAGACCCCTAAAAATGGGAGGAATAACAGCACGGCTATCATTCGGTGCCTTGTAAAATGACATGAACTTAAAATCCTTAGGGGGCGGGGGGAACACTGCTGTGTGTGTGTGTGTTGCATGCTGGTGACACGAGCGCGACACGCCGTCGAAGCGCACGTCGCCGCCGTCTTTCAATTATAGATTATTTTCGCTACGGTGCTGCGGGACGTGCACTTCATCTTCTGAATGTCATGGACGCCTTTTTTTTTTCTTTTTTTCTCCCCCCCCCCCTGCGTGTTGACGGATCACGATGGGGATGAATTTCATCAGTTAACGCTCAGAGTGCGTTTTGGACAAGAAAAGACACGAGTAAAGCTTCCGGCGCCGCCCTGGAGGTTAAAGTTCGACTCAGGCTGTGTCGCATGTTACCTACAAATGATCACCGCATATCATAGCAGTCACCACCGTCAAAATATCCACTCGCGGTTTTTTTTCCCCATTCAATCTCTATCCGCCGGCGCCCGGCCCCGGATCATAGAACCTTCTAGTGACACCAATTGAAAGTAGAATTTCAATTTGAATACTTTGGTTCCGTTTGAGTGCTTCCAAAGGTGCGCTTCATTTATTCAGCTGCAGGATGGAAGAGCGTAAGTGGATCTCACTCAGGTGCTGATTTCGCCACCGGACCTTTTAAAAAGCTGTGGCTTTTATGGCCATTAAGCTCAGGAATATTTGATGCTGCTTTTGTTCCATTGAGTGTGTGTTTGTGTGAAAATAGACGATGGAAAAAAGATGCTCGACGCAAACTGTTAGTGTGCAAATATTAAAAGGGTGTGGAGGTAATAAATATTTAATCTGCTTTCAATGTTGTTTTAGTCGCTGCTTTTCGCTCGGAGAGAGCGTGTGCGTTTGTTGTTGTCATTGTTCTCGTTGCAGACTGGAAAGAAGTCCCATTTTTTTTAGACGGTGGTCACGACGGCATTAAAAAGTGTGTGTGTGCGCGTGTGTGTGTGTCTGGGTGCTGCAGCAGTGACAGGGGAGCACACAGGAATGACTGTTGACAAGTCACTAATTAGCAATCAGAGTGAGACTCCCGGCCGGGAAAGAGATCTTTGTTTCCTCCCTCTACTTACACACACACCCCTCTACTTACACACACACACACACACACACACACACACACACACACACACACACACACACACACACACACACACACACACACACACACACACACACACACACACACACACACACACACACACACACACACACACACACACACACACACACACACACCACTCAAGGTGTTTCATGCAGAGAGGGAGGGTCCTGTTGTCGCTGATTATTGTGTATTTGCAGTGTGGCCACGGGGTTAACACACTCGCACACAGTGATGATAATGATGATAAAAAGCGTCACAAGGTGTGAATGAAGCGGCGGACATGTTTGTTGTTTTTAAGTGCAGGGTTTTGGAGTTTGCTCATGCTAATTGCTTGCGCTTGGATGGGATTTTCAATGTAAGTTAGCATTGAGCCAGTGCATTGGTTTAAAATGCATTTTGTCTGTTCAATGCCACAGATTAATGATTTAGTATCTTATGTAATTTATTTTTGTATAGTTCAAGTCGTGTTGTTTTTCCACCCTTTTGGAGGCGTACAAAGCGGGAAGCTGAGTTTGCTGATGCTAATTGCTAGCGCTTAGAAGGGATTTTCAATGTAAATTAGCATCGAGCTAGCGCATCGGTTTCAGATGCATTTTGTTTAGGGTTGAATGTCACAGAGACATTATTTAGTGTTTTATATAATTTATAATTAGGTGCTATATTTTTGTATAGTTCAAGTCGTGTTGTTTTTCCACCCTTTTGGAGGCGTACAAAGCGGGAAGCTGAGTTTGCTGATGCTAATTTGTAGCTCTGACATGGGATTTTCAATGTAAATTAGCATCGAGCTAGCGCATCGGTTTCAAATGCATTTTGTTTTGGTTGAATATCACAGAGTAGGGTTGTCCCGATACCGACATTTTGGTACCAGTACCAGTACCAAAATGTGTTTCGATACTTTTCAAAGTAAAGGGGACCAACCACAAACAAAATGTCCTTATTGGCTTTATTTTAAGTAAAAATCTTATGATACTTATGATGCAATCAAATTAAAAAATTTGCCATTAAATAAGATAGTAAACATAGACAAACGTGTTACAAAGGCTACTATTTTGGCTGAGGCATTTCCAATTCTCTTATTTGTCAAAATTATTACGGACCAGCTGCAGAAAATGAATTAATTAATTTACTTGTTCATTTACTGCTTACTTTCTGTTTTAACATGTTCTATCTACACTTTTGTTAAAATGTAATAATCATGTATTCCTCTGTTGTTTTTATACTTTACATAAGTTTTGGGTGATACTACTAATTAAGATCCCCAGTGTCCAGGGACCAATTTCATGACTTTATAGACAATTAAAAATGGGAAAAGATTTTGAGATAATTAGAAATATTCATATGATCTTTGTAGTATCAAGTATATACGGCTCTTGTACTTGGTATCGTTACAGCTGATGTCTGTGTAAACCCACCCATGGCATTTGTTTACATTCAAGAGTGGTGTGTAGTGTAGCTATTGCTCGTCCTGCCGGGATGGTACTTGTGGGAACTGTAAGTTTGTTTTTCATGGAGGCGATAATTAGTGATTTAGAAGTAGCTAAAACACCGCGGATGGACGTTAGCCGTTAGATAGCTAGCCATGATTAAAGCACCTCTTGCAGGGTGGCGTTTCAGTGAGAAAAGTTTCACCTTTGTTTGTTTTTTATGTCCGGGAAAAAATAGGTTATACTTGTATGGCGCTTTATTACCTTCAAGGTAATGTAACCTTGTTCGGTACGTACCTCAGTTTAGAGGTCACGGTTCTGTTCATTTTCGGTACAGTAAGAAAACAACAAAATATACATTTTTTGGTTATCTATTTACCAAATTTGTAAACAATGGCTTCATCCTTTTAACGTTGGGAACACTATAATAATTCTGCCCAAAAATAGAAATAGCTCTGTTTGTGTTCCAATTCAATTATTTAGTGTCTCTGGATCTTGTTTAAATCTCAGCTCAGATAATAGAGTTCTTGGAGAAAGGTTTTGGAGAGTAAAACAGTACAGTCCATGTGCTGCGGTTAAGGGTGAAAATGTGTAGAAGGTTGGCTCGAGAGCGTCCTACCAGCCCAGACACAACAGGTGGTGGGGAATCTCCCAAGAACGATCCTTGGACTAGATGCTTTTTTTCCTTAGCTCGCCATCATAAAGAGAAGCCTGGCCTGTGTAAGAACCAAGACCATCCTTATAAATCAATGTGTACACAAATCAAATATCCTCATTAAATAACACTAATTGCATTATAAAGTATTCAGAACAGGTTCTAGTTTTTTCCTCAATATTGTACAATATAAAGCAACATACATGTCAGAATCACAATATGCAATAAAGTGCTAAAATAACCATTAGCAGCATAAATATGACCTATACAATTCGGTCAGTGCACTAAACGTGCTTATTATCAAACACATTCAAAAGTACATTCAATACACAATAGTTATCATTGGTTCAAGTCATAGACCTTGTATATGGACCATTGAGAAATATGCCACAAAGACTGTTGCAATGAAACAATGGGAGAAAGACTTATATATTTTCATAAACATGGACTCACCAACTCCGCTTCTGCAGTCACACACAGCTTAATGACAAGGTGGGTGGGGCCGGGGGGCGGGGTTAAGGGGGGAGGAGTATATTTATAGCTAGAATTCACTGAAATTCAAGTATTTCTTTTATATATATATATATATATATATATATATATATATATATATATATATATATATATATATATATATATATATATATATATATATATATATATATATTAGGGCTGCAACTAACGATTAATTTGATAATCGATTAATCTGTCGATTATTACTTCGATTAATCGATTAATAATCGGATAAAAGAGACAAACTACATTTCTATCCTTTCCAGTATTTTATTGAAAAAAAACAGCATACTGGCACCATGCTTATTTTGATTATTGTTTCTCAGCTGTTTGTACATGTTGCAGTTTATAAATAAAGGTTTATTTAAAAAAAACAACAACAACAACAATTTTTTAAAAAAGCTTCTGCGCATGCGCATAGCATCGATCCAACGAATCGATGACTAAATTAATCGGCAACTATTTTTATAATCGATTTTAATCGATTTAATCGATTAGTTGTTGCAGCCCTAATATATATATATATATATATATATATATATATATATATATATATAAAAGAAATACTTGACTTTCAGTGAATTCTAGCTATATATATATATATATATATATATATATATATATATATATATATATATATATATATATATATATATATATATATATATATATATATATATATATATATATATATATATACACACAGTATATATATATATATACAGTATATATACTGTACGTATATGTATATATATTAGGGCTGTAAATTTTTGGGTGTCCCACGATTCGATTCAATATCAATTCTTGGGGTGACGATTCGATTCAAAATCGATTTCTTCCGATTCAACGCGATTCTCAATTCAAAAACGATATTTTCCCGATTCAAAAGGATTCTATATTCATTCAATGCATAGGATTTCAGCAGGATCTACCCCAGTCTGCTGACATGCAAGCAGATGAGTAGATTTTTGTAAAAAGCTTTTATAATTGTAAAGGACAATGTTTTATCAACTGATTGCAATAATGTACATTTCTTTTAACTATTAAATGAACCAAAAATATGACTTATTTTATCTTTGTGAAAATATTGGACACAGTGTGTTGTCAAGCTTATGAGATGCGATGCAAGTGTAAGCCACTGTGACACTATTGTTCTTTTTTTATAAATGTCTAATGATAATGTCAATGAGGGATTTTTAATCACTGCTATGTTGAAATTGTAACTAATATTGATACTGTTGTTGATAATCATTTTTGTTTCACCACTTTTGGTTTGTTCTGTGTCGTGTTTGTGTCTCCTCTCAATTGCTCTGTTTATTGCAGTTCTGAGTGTTGCTGGGTCGGGTTTGGTTTTGGAATTGGATTGCATTGCTATGGTATTGCTGTGTATTGTTTTGTTGGATTGATTAATTAAAGAAAAAAAAGAAAACATTTTTTTTATATAAATTTAAAAAAAAAAAAGATTTTTTAAAAATGAGAATCGATTCTGAATCGCACAACGTGTGAATCGCGATTCGATTTCGAATCGATTTTTTCTCGCACCCCTAATATATATATATAAATAAAAGAAATACTTGAATTTCAGTGTTCATTTATTTACACAAATACACGCACATAACACTCCTCTGCTCATTGTTGTATTTGAAAGTGCAATGCTTTGCAGCCAGTAGCACAGCCTTTGAAGGAGCATAAGTATGGGCAGCATCTGTGAAATTTAATTTGAAGGAAAGGAGTGAGTTTAGGGTTGGATTGTCCGTCCTCGTTCTGTTATAACGTGACTGGGCCGGCACGCTGTTTATATGGAGGAAAAGCGGACGTGACGACAGGCTGTCCTCACTCAGGTCCGCACGGACCTGGAGGGGAGAATCGGGAGAAATTCGGGAGAATGGTTGTCCCGGGAGATTTTCAGGAGAGGCACTGAAATTCGGGAGGGTTGGCAAGTATGGTGGTACTTCATTAGTACCGGTATACCGTACAAGTTAAAGAAATTATTTTTGTATTTGTTTATAATGACATGCTTTGTTTTTGTTTTGTGCGGTTTTATTGTGCTCCAACTCAAAAGCTCTGAAGTGAAACTCAGCCGGAGTCGTTATGGAGAACCTGTTATCTGTGTGCCGAGATAGCAAGGCATGTAAAGACGCAGAATAAGAGGAGGATTTAAAACATATAAAAAAAAAAAGGCCGGGTTGTTAGAATATGTGCTTTGTGGCATCTTATCAAGCATGAAAGCTGCACGATAAGAGCGCCGCGTCCCCACTCAGTCGAATGCTAACGAGATTAGGATTGCGGACGATACGCAAACTCTTTGAGCTCCTCCGCCGACGCCACGCTGGGGTGTCACCGAACGCCACCTTTCCCGACAAGGGGAGACATTGACGGATGTCTCAAAGTCGAGATTTGCTTCCTTTTGGCGCGGCAGAAAAAAAAGAAAAAGGCATCACCGAGGAGGGAACGTAAGCTGCCGGTCCGCTCCGCTTTGCAGGTGGATGCACGTGTCTTTTCAGGCAAGGCCATTTGTGCACGGTAATAGCCTCCATTTCAATAATAATACAGCCTGAAAGGTCTCTCCATCGCCGTAATGGCCGCCATTACGCCGGCAGCTCAACAGGTGCGGCAATATGCAGAGAGAGAGAGCGCGCGCCGGCGTCGTGAGGCAAAGGCGGCAGCGTACGGATCATATGTGATTGAATTTGTTTTGTTTCTTTCCCCTATTGATATTCATTTCCACTCCATCTGTGCGGCAAGTCTGCAATTTTTCACTTCCCGTTTCCTTCCGAGAGGCCGCTAACTTGATTGGCCTCTCTGATGTTTTTGTACATCATTCATATCGGGCGGGACACCGTCCATGTCTCGCTCGAGTCGAGGACGTAAATAATCAGTCCAAATCCTGTCTCATTTGTGATGTTAAATCATATAATAATATTAGTTCTGTTCCAAGTCTGCGGACGTTATCTCTTTCTGTTGTTGACTATTTTTTTCATACGGTGTTGATCTGGAAATGGTTGCTTGGGCATTTTGTGGGTGTGGCACCGAACGGAGTTGTTGACATGCTGAGTTTCAAGCACTCCTCATTCTCTAGCGACTTTTCAAATAATGCTACAAATTAGCAGTAATGCTACTTTTTGTAGCAACGCTTTTGCCGCATACTTGACATATTACGGTATTCTGTTCAACATCTTCCCGCTTGAAGCCAAACCACCGCCAGACGACGGACCCCCTGCTCTTTTTCCTGGGAATTAATTATTACTTCATTTACCAGATTCGCACCTTCTTTCTCTCGTATTACCACTCGCACCGCTAGCATCACAGCTAACTTTAACTCATGCCACTACCTCTCTGCTCCGCGAGGGCGGATGACGTTGCACGTGCGACAGAATGTGAAGTATGTAACAAGGTGCGCTTGTTTTATGTCTCTGTGAGAAGGAGAGACAAAGAAAAAGTGAGAAACGCATGCAATGTAATGCCCGCAGCTAAAAGCAACTGCGTGAGAAGTACAGTATACTCGAGTATCACGATATAGTCATTTTCTATATCGCACAGAGACAAACCCGCGATATATCGACTATATTCGATACATCGCCCAGCCCTACTTTAATGTCCTTTGTGTTCTCTGATGTTTGATTTTTCCCTCTTACACACATGTTTATGTGTGCTATGGCTATGAGTTTTTTTTTCTCCTTTGGCCTCAGTCTGGACTGGGGATGATACTCGAAACCGATTTTCCCGGTTGTTCGATAAGAAAAGAACCGAGTCCTCGGACTCAAATCCCTTTTTGAGAACCGGTACCCGTTATCGAGACCACTATAGTAAAGAAAAAGAGTTGGTTCTTTATTCGAATCCCTGGGATCCCGTCCCGACCAGAAATACTCCGGGAGACATCCCAAGAAATGACGTCACGTAGCTCAGTCATTAGGCGCAGATAGCGAAAGCAGGAAAACAATGGACGGGGAAAAGCGCTCCAAGGTTTAATAAAGTTCAAAACAAAAGGTATAATCCAATGAATAACTTTACTGAGAGATTTGAGCCGGGTACAAACACATGACGACCAACCGGAAACATAGCAACCAGGCTAGCAACGCACCTCCTTTACGGCAGCTGTCGCGACGTTCTTAAAGCAACCGCAGCACATACATATATATACAACACATCTTCCTTTTTTAACTTTTGTTTTTCTTTCCTTGTAAACAAAACTAAGTCACACTGTTTATGTGTTGTCGGTCTAATTATAAATAATGCACACAAGGCGTGTTGGCTGAGTTGTTGACGTTTACTTTCACAGCGTGCTCATAACCTCATTCTTAGCTGCCGGGTGGCGACATGCAACAAGACTTTTCGGGGCTACCGCGCATGCACGTCACTCCCGTTGCATGCTGGGTAGTGTAGTTGTTATTTTCCCTAGCTCATAACATCACATCTTTCCCCCTATAAAAAAATAACGTTAACTCAATAAAGTGTATTTCTTTTTTTTAGCTTTAACTTTTCATTTTTTAGCATTGAAACCACATTTGCAAACAACTTTTCTCTTCATAGAATTTTCTTTCAGTAAAGAAATAAAGTGCAAAAATGTCAAAGCATCATAACAAACAGTTATGTCAAATAACAGCAGAAGTGCACTTTTTGGAGAGCTGTATTATTTTCAGTTTTGTGCCCTAGGGACTGATTTTATTTAACACTATATTATTATTTATACACCTATAGTGATCACAGAGACAGGTTGTTTTTGTGTTACTGTATGTATTTGTTTTTCTGAAAAATCCCACTTAATATACTTTGGGTAACAGCAGTCAATATTTATGTATTTTATTTTATTTTTTTAGGGGGGTAACAGTCAATATTTATTTATTTATTAGATTTTATTTTTTTCTTATATAATAAAAGTGAGCTTTTGTTAAACCAAATATTGTGTGTTTTTTTCCATATACAACAACCTATCTGGACTCGATAAGAGAATCGACAAGGAATCGGTTCGATAAGAGGATTCGATAATAGGCTCGAACTCGATAATTTCTTATCAAACATCATCCCTAGTCTGGACTCCCTCTCCAGGGGCCCATGGTTTAGACTGATCCCCCACCCCCAAGCATTTATCTGTTTCTTGTATCTTCTTTATAAGGGCCGACCCGTCAGCGATCCTGTTCTGTCTCCCTGTAATGTTTGTCTGCCTTTGAAGGGGATTGTGCTAAAAATCTAAATTTCCCCTCAGGGATTATTAATACAGTATATCTGATTCTTATTCTGATTCTCATTCTACAAAACAGGAGTAAATACAAGGGAGGGAGTGAACCGTACTGCCGAAAAGATCAAATCAATCTCTAAAAATGGTCCCCGTTTTCACTTAGTTTGACTTGATAGGTACCGAAACTGAAATTTAACTTGGCGCGTTCCTCTCATTCTTCTCCCTCCGTCTCATTCCTGGTACATCTTCTTTCGAAACCTAGATGAGCTACAATGTGTATTTGCGAGGGTGGGAAACCCAGGTGGTGTCTTGTCCCTGAACATAATGTACCGCACATGAGACGAGATCTGGTGTGTGTCCAATGGTGGGGAAATATTCCTCCAACAGTAATGTCCGCTGTTGACAACTTGTGTGCTCCACTAGCGGAAAGACGGCGAGTTGGGAAATGCTTCCTCTCCATTGTAAATGTCCCAAAATGTGTTTTGCACAGCTTTTGTCCTTGACTTGGAGTCCCTAAGTGACGAATAGGAAACATTTTAGAGTGGACAATCATGAGACTATTCCGACACTAAAATGGCCGTGTGTCAGAATAGACGGATCATTTCCATTTGCTTATTTTTTGTCATTAAAGGTAAACTGCACTCTAACCGTTTATATACATGCTGTAAGTATGCATGCAATGTAGTTACAGGCATATTCATGATAGCATGTCATATTTACAGTATTCTGATCATTTTATGCCTTGCGATGAGGTGGCGACTTGTCCAGGGTGTACCCCGCCTTCCGCCCGAATGCAGCTGAGATAGGCTCCAGCACCCCCCGCAACCCCAAAAAGGGACAAGCGGTAGAAAATGGATGGATGGATGGATGGATGGTCATTTTATACATAATAAATAAATAATGATAAATGGGTTGTACTTGTATAGCGCTTTTCTACCTTCAAGGTACTCAAAGTGCTTTGACAGTATTCCCACATTTACCCATTCACACACACATTCACACACTGATGGCGGGAGCTGCCATGCAAGGCGCTAACCAGCAGCCATCAGAGCAGGGGTCACCAACGCGGTGCCCGCGGGCACCAGGTAGCCCGTAAGGACCAGATGAGTAGCCCGCTGGCCTGTTCTAAAAATAGCTCAAATAGCAGCACTTACCAGTGAGCTGCCTCTATTTTTTAAATTGTATTTATTTACTAGCAAGCTGGTCTCGCTTTGCCCGACATTTTTAATTCTAAGAGAGACAAAACTCAAATAGAATTTGAAAATCCAAGAAAATATTTTAAAGACTTGGTCTTCACTTGTTTAAATAAGTTCATACATTTTTTTACTTTGCTTCTTATAACTTTCAGAAAGACAATTTTTGAGAAAAAATACAACCTTAAAAATGATTTTAGGATTTTTAAACACATATACCTTTTTACCCTTGAATTCCTTCCTCTTCTTTCTTGACAATTTAAATCAATTTAAGTTTAAGTAATTTTTTTATTTTTTATTGTAAAGAATAATAAATACATTTTAATTTAATTCTTCATTTTAGCTTCTGTTTTTTCGACGAAGAATATTTGTGAAATATTTCTTCAAACTTATTATGATTAAAATTCAAAAAAAAAATTCTAGAAAATCTGTAGAATCAAATTTGAATCTTATTTCAAAGTCTTTTGAATTTCTTTTAAAATTTTTGTCCTGGAAAATCTAGAAGAAATAATGATTTGTCTTTGTTAGAAATATAGCTTGGTCCAATTTGTTATATATTCTAACAAAGTGTAGACTGGATTTTAACCTATTTAAAACATGTCATCAAAATTCTAAAATTAATCTTAATCAGGAAAAATTACTAATGATGTTCCATAAAAAATGTTTTTAAATTTTTTCAAAAAGATTCGAATTAGCTAGTTTTTCTCTTCTTTTTTTCGGTTGAATTTTGAATTTTAAAGAGTCGAAATTGAGGATAAACTATGTTTAAAAATTTAATTGTAATTTTTTTCGTGTTTTCTCCTCTTTTAAACCGTTCAATTAATTGTAAATATCATTAATTATTAATCATAACATAGAGTTAAAGGTAAATTGAGCAAATTGGCTATTTCTGGCAATTTATTTAAGTGTGTATCAAACTGGTAGCCCTTCGCATTAATCAGTACCCAAGAAGTAGCTCTTGGTTTCAAAAAGGTTGGTGACCCCTGCATCAGAGGCAAAGGGTGAAGTGTCTTGCCCAAGGACACAACGGACGTGACTAGGAAGGTAGAAGGTGGGAATTGAACCCCAGTAACCAGCAACACTCCGATTGCTGGCACAGCCACTCTACCAACTTCGCCACGCCGTCCTGGGTGCTCTGTGAAATCAATGTCAAACACAACAGTCCTTGTTTGCTACCACCCTTGACTAAACTTAAATAAAATAATGTGGCAGGCCACGTAAAATTGCATGGCAAGCCACATAAAATGTGGTGGCGGGCTACAAAAAAGTATGTAGCGGGGCACTTGAAATGTGGCGGAGGTCCACATAAAAATGACGTGATGTGGGCCACTTGAAATGGCTTGGCGAGCCACATAAAATGGCGTGGCGGACGACATGAACTAATGTTGTGGGTCACTTCAAATGGCTTTGCAGACCACATTAAATGATGTGGCGGGCCAGTATAAATAATGACATGAAGGGCCACTATAAGAAATTATGTGGCGGGACACATTAAATGATGTGGATGGCCACTATAAATGGTGTGGCAGGTCACATTTAATGAAGTGGAGTGGCCACACTGAATGATTTGAAGGGGCCACAATAATAAATGATATGGTGGGCCACACTGAATGATATGGAGGGCCACTATAGAAAATTATGTGGCGGGCCACAAAAAGGTGTGGCGGGCTACTTTGAATGATGTGGAAGGGCCACGTTAAATGATGTGGCGGGCCCTGTAATATTATGTGGCAGGCTACATTAATTGGCGTGGGGGGACCACACTGAATGATGTGGAGGGTCCACATTAAATGGTGTGGTGGGCCACGTTGAATGAGGTGGAGGGGACACTATAAAAAGATTATGTGGCAGGTTACATCAAATGGCGTGGCGGGCCACATTGAATGAGGTGGAGGTGGTCACGTTGAATGATATGGAGGGGCCACTGTAAAAAATAATGTGATGGGCCGCATTACATGGTGTGGCGGGCCACATCATATGAAGTGGAGCGGTCACGTTGAATGATATGAAAGGGCCACTGTAAAAAATTATGTGACGGGCCGCGTTACATGGCGTGGCGGGCCACGTCATATGAAGTGGAACGGTCACGTTGAATGATATGCAGGGGCCACAATAAAAAATTATGTGGCGGGCAACATGAAATTATGTGGCGGGCCAATTTAAATGGTGTGGTGGGCCACATTGAATGATGTGGCGGGCCATGTAAAATTATGTGGCAGGCTAGATTAATTGGCGTGGGGGGCCACACTGAATGATGTGGAGGGTCCACATTAAATGGCGTGGTGGGCCACATTGAATGATGTGGAGTGGCCACAATAATAAGTGATGTAGAGGGCCACAATAATAAATGATGTGGAGGGCCACTATAGAAAATTATGTGGCGGGCCACTTTGAATGATGTGGAAGGACCACTTTAAATGATGTGCCGGGCCATGTAAAATTATGTGGCAGACTACATTAATTGGCGTGGGGGGCCACACTGAATGAAGTGGAGTGTCCACATTGAATGATGTGGTGTGGCCACAATAATAAATGATGTGCAGGTTCACTTTGAATGATGTGGGAGGGCCATTTTAAATGTTGGCGGGCCATGTAAAATTATGTGGCAGGCTACCTTAATTGGCGTGAAGGGCCACACTGAATGAGGTGGAGGGGCCACTAGAAAAAATGATGTGGCAGGTTACTTTAAATGGCATGGCGGGCCACATTTAATGAGGTGGAGGGGTTACGTTGAAAGATATAGAGGGGCCACTATAAAAAATTATGTGGCGGGCCACATTACATGGCGTGGCGGTCCACATTGGTGGATGTGGTGGGCAACATAAAATTATGTGGCGGTCCACTTTAAATGGTGTGGTGGGCCACATTGAATGTGAAGGGGAGGAGCCACACTGAATGATATGGCGGGCCAGATAAATTGGCATGGTGGGCCACGTTGAATGAGGTGGAGGGGTCATGTGGAATGATATGGAGGGGCCAGTATAAAAAATTGCGTGGCACGTCATGTTTCAGGGCTGCCACATTACATAAAATTATGTGGAAGGCTACATTAATTGGCTTGGGGGTCCACACTGAATGATGTGGAGGGTCCACACTGAATGATGTGGAGGGTCCACACTGAATGATGTGGAGGGTCCACACTGAATGATGTGGAGGGTCCACAATAATAAATGATTTGGGAGGGCCACTTTGAATGATGTGGGAGGGCCATTTTAAATTATGTGGCGGGCCATGTAAAATTATGTGGCAGGCTACATGAATTGTCGTGGGGGGCCACACTGAATGAGGTGGAGGGGCCACTATAAAAAATGATGTGGCAGGTTACATTAAATGGCTTGGCGGGCCACATTTAATGAGGTGGAGGGGTTACGTTGAAACATATAGATGGGCCACTAAAATATTATGTGGTGGGCCACATTACATGGCGTGGCGGTCCACATTGATGGATGTGGCGGGCAACATAAAATTATGTAGCGGTCCACTTTAAATGGTGTGGTGGGTCACATCTTGTGAAGGGGAGGGGCCACACTGAATGATATGGCGGGCCAGGTAAATTGACATGGCGGGCCACATTGAATGAGGTGGAGGGGGTCACGTTGAATGATATGGAGGGACCACTATAAAAAATTGCGTGGCAACTACATGTAACGTCATGTTACATGGCTGCCACATTACATAAAATTATGTGGCAGGCTACTTTAATTGGCGTGGGGGTCCACACTGAATGATGTGGAGGGTCCACATTGAATGATGTGGAGTGGCCACAATAATAAATTATGTGGGAGGGCCACTTTGAATGATGTGGGAGGGCCATTTTAAATTATGTGGCGGGCCATGTAAAAGTATGTGGCAGGCTACGTGAATTGGCGTGGGGGGTCACACTGAATGAGGTGGAGGGGCCACTATAAAAAATTATGTGGCAGGTTACATTAAATGGCATGGCGGGCCACTTTTAACGAGGTGGAGGGGTTACGTTGAAAAATATAGAGGGTCCACTATAAAAAATTATGTTGTGGGCCAAATTAATGGATGTGGCGGGCAACATAAAATTATGTGGCAGGCGTGGGGGTCCACACTGAATGATGTGCAGGGTCCATATTGAATGATGTGGAGTGGCCACAATAATAAATGATGTGGGAGGGCCACTTTGAATGATGTGGGAGGGTCATATAAAATTATGTGGCAGGCTACGTGAATTGGCGTGGGGGTGCCACACTGAATTAAAACTTATGTGGCAGGTTACATTAAATGGCATGGCGGGCCACATTTAACGAGGTGGAGGGGTTACGCTGAAAGATATGGAGGGGCCACTATAAAAAATTATGTTGTGGGCCACGCTACGTGGCGTGGCGGTCCACATTGATAAATGTGGCGGGCCACTTTAATGGTGTGGTGGGCCACATTGAATGTGAAGGGGAGGGGCCACATTGAATGATGTGGCGGGGCTACGTTAATGATGTGGCGGGCCAGATAAATTGGCACGGTGGGCCATTTTAAATGGTGTGGCGGGCAAAGTGAATGAGGTGGAGGGGTCACGTTGAATGATATGGTGGGGCCACTATAAAAAAACTGTGTGGCACGTCATGTTACATGGCTGCCACGTTAACACAAAATGATGTGGTGGGCCACATTGAATGATGTGGAGGGGCCACATTGAATGATGTGGAGGGCCAAATGCTTTCTACTTGGTATTCTTTTCAAGCACAGAAGGTTGGTCATGCGTTAAAAGGCAATTTATGTCCAAATGTCCGACACGCCAAACACAGCAGCTCCTTCTGGCAGGAGACCAAATGTTGGCTTTGAGGGTCTGGCCAAAGATGTATTTTGGGGGAATTGAAGACGAAAATGTGAACGCCAACTGCAAGTGCTCAATCTCCGTGTCAGCGTGCGTCTGCGGAGTTGAGGACGAGGCGAAGACGACGCTCCATGCAGACTCCAGCTGCTTCTTTGGACAAGTGTGTGTGTTTGCTGTCCGCTCATGCAGATGTCGGTCCAGAGACGGTGGACGCCGCCGGACTATTAATGGCGTTGCAGAAGAGATATAGATCGGCTCGCGCTCTGCCGGCAGTGTATCAAATAGCTGATCGATAATCTGCACATCATTCAGCTTCGCACACGCCGCGGGAAATAAGACGGCCTGTCGCTTTAAATCCGACATGTTCTCCGTCGTGTCATTTATGTTACCGCGGATCCCGTCGGGCCTGGAAGTGGTTGCGTCCAAACAGGAAGCCGCCGTCGCCTCAATTTGACAAGCAGAACTCTTAACGAGTCCAAACTGATCTTGCCCATCCCTGGTCCCGGGGTTGCCGTGGCAACTGCGCTACCACTCTCCTAATTACGAGCCGGCGTATCATATAAAGGATTTATGGCGTAATTACGACAATAATGTTGCTTTAAATCCCGGAAGAAGGCGGCGTGTGTGCTTTGTGGGTTTTAATAATGCAACGTGTTGGTCTTCTTCTAATGAGCAGACGGAACGTTTGTGTTAGGACTGACCCCGAGTCCTCTCGCCTCCTCGGAGACGCTCTGAAGCTTGACATCCATTAAACACTCAGAAGATGTCCTCCGCTCTTCTTCGCCGGTCACACACTGAAACACTCTTATCGGGCCTCAGCCGGAATTCGGATTATTTTTTTTATTTTTTTTTGCCGGGCAGGATCTGCTGTCCGTCCAGGCGTGGTCCATGAAGACACACACTGCAAAAAGTCAGTGTTCAAAAATAAGAAAAAAACAAAACTAAAATTAGGGGTATTTTATTTGAACCAAGCAAAATTATCTGCCAATAGAACAAGAAAATTTGGCTTGTCAAGACTTTCCAAAACAAGTCAAATTAGCGAACCTCAATGAACCCAAAAAATACCTTAAAATAAGTATATTCTAACTAATAACAAGTGCATTTTTCTTGGTAGAAAAAAAAGAGACCATTTTGCTCAATATGTTGAAAAATATTCTTTAATTAGGTAAATGCTAGTGCCATTATCTTGACATAATGATATGCGCTCGGCATTACATTTCTTGAAACCAGCAAACTTATACTAAAAACTAATTTATTGTTCTTAAAGGCCTACTGAAACCCACTACTACCGACCACGCAGTCTGATAGTTTATATATCAATGATGAAATCTTAACATTGCAACACATGCCAATACGGCCGGGTTAACTTATAAAGTGCAATTTTAAATGTCCCGGGGAACTTCCGGTTCGAAACGCCTCTGAGGATGACGTATGCGCGTGACGTAGCCCGGGGAACAGAGGTATGCCTTCCACATTGAAGCCAATAGCTGTTTTCATCTCAATCTGGATGTATTCTGGACATCTGTGTTGGTGAATTTGTTGCAATTATGTTCATTGCATTATGGAGAAAGAAGCTGAGCAAGCAAAGAAGAAAGTTCTCGGTACAAAGCGGACGTATTTTGCGAAGGAAGTCAGCAGCAACACAACACAGCCGGTGTTTCATTGTTTACATTCCCGAAAGATGCAGTAAAGATCGAAGAACTTGGATAACAGAGACTCTAACCAGGAGGACTTTTGACTTCGATACACAGACGCCTGTAGAGAACTGGGACAACACAGACTCTTACCAGGATTACTTTGATTTGGATGACAAAGATGCAGACGTGCTACCGTGAATATGCAGCTTTGGCTTCCAAACATTTGATCGCTTGCACGTACGTGCGCGTCACGTACGTAACTTTGTTTAAATATATAAGCTTTATGAACCTTGGGTTAGGCGAACGGTCTTTTGGGCTGAGTGAGTGTGTGTGTTGATCAGGTGTTTGAATTGTATTGGCGTGTTCTATGGAGCTAGGAGCTAGCAGAGGAGCTAGGAGCTAGCATAAACACCTAGGTGTTTTTATGCAGGATTAATTTGTGGCATATTAAATATAAGCCTGGTTGTACTGTGGCATATGTCTTGTGTTTATTTACTGTTTTAGTCATTCCCAGCTGAATATCAGGTACCGTGAGTAGCAGCTGCGCTTCCAAACATTTGATCGCTTGCCAGTACGTGCGCGTCACGTACGTTACTTTGTTTAAATATATAAGCTTTATGAACCTTGGGTTAGGTGAACGGTCTTTTGGGCTGAGTGATTGTGTGTGTTGTGCAGGTGTTTGAATTGGATTGGTGGGTTATATGGAGCTAGGAGCTAGGAGCTAGCATAGGAGCTAGGAGCTAACATAACAAACACTTAGGTGTTTTTATGCAGGATTAATTTGTGGCATAATAAATATAAGCCTGGTTGTGTTGTGGCTAATAGAGTATATATATGTCTTGTGTTTATTTACTGTTGTAGTCATTCCCAGCTGAATATCAGGTCAGCATCTTCCCTATCTGAATAGCTTCAACTCCCCACTAGTCCTTCACTTGCACTTTACTCATCCACAAATCTTTCATCCTCGCTCAAATTAATGGGGAAATTGTCGCTTTCTCGGTCCGAATCTCTCTCACTTCATGCGGCCATCATTGTAAACAATAGGGAACTTTGCATATATGTTCAATTGACTACGTCACGCTACTTCTGGTAGGGGCAAGCCTTTTTTTTATCAGATACCAAAAGTTGCGATCTTTATCGTCGTTGTTCTATCATTTCAGTAGGCCTTTAAAGGCCTACTGGAATTAATTTTTTTTATTCAAACGGGGATAGCAGATCCATTCTATGTGTCATATTTGATCATTTCGCGATATTGCCATATTTTTGCTGAAAGGATTTAGTAGAGAACAACGACGATAAAGGTCGCAACTTTTGGTCGCTGATAAAAAAAAAAAAGCCTTGCCTGTACCGGAAATAGCGTGACGTCACTGGAGGAAGGACTCCTCGCATTTCCCCATTGTTTACAATGCAGCGAGAGAGATTCAGACCGAGAAAGTGACGATTACCCCATTAATTTGAGCGAGGATGAAAGATTTGTGGATGAGGAAAGTGAGAGTGAAGGACTACAGTGCAGTGCAGGACGTTTCTTTTTTCGCTCTGACCGTTTCTAAGGTACAAGCTGGCTCATTGGATTCCACACTTTCTCCTTTTTCTATTGTGGATCACGGATTTGTATTTTAAACCACCTCGGATACTATATCTTCTTGAAAATGAGAGTCGAGAACGCGAAATGGACATTCACAGTGACTTTTATCTCCACGACAATACATCGGCGAAGCTCTTTAGCTACTGAGCTAACGTGATAGCATCGGGCTCAAATGCAGATAGAAACAAAATAAATAAATCCCTGACTTTAAGGATAGACAGAAGATCAACAATACTATTAAACCATGGACATGTAAATACACGATTTATAATTCCCAGCTTGGCGAAGCTTAACAATGCTGTTGCTAACGACGCCATTGAAGCTAACTTAGCAACGGGACCTCACAGAGCTATGATAAAAACATTAGCGCTCCACCTACGCCAGCCAGCCCTCATCTGCTCATCAACACCCATGTTCACCTGCGTTCCAGCGATCGACGGAAGGATAAAGGACTTCACCCGATCATCCGTGCGGTCGGCGGCTAGCGTCGGCTAGCGCGTCTGCTATCCAAGTCAAAGTCCTCCTGGTTGTGTTGCTGCAGCCAGGTGCGTGCTCTTTCAGTCAATTAGTGTGCGTATACACAGCCTGGCCCCCGGCCAAATTTTTTTTATTGTAATTTTGAAAAATGTATTTGAATGTGCATGAACTATTTCTGTTCAAAATTGTTAGAAATGTTAAATATTTAAATATTAACTGTCCGTTTACTGTACTGTGCCAACTGTACTACTATATGAGTATGTGTTTTCTATTGTTTCATTGAAAATAAAACAGCAAAGTCCATTTGGCTGTCATATGTTTTAATTATGAGACACAATTGTGTCAAAATCATGATTTTTTTTTTTCATGCTTGAAATAAGAAATTATTACTTTAAAAAAGCAGTTTCATACTTGTGAGTGTTGATGACACCGCTTTGCAACACTTGATATTCTAGTTTCAAGCATGTTTTACTCGATATAGGTCATAACATCTCAGGAACAAGCTGTAATATCTTACTGAGATCATTTAGGACAGGGGTGTCCAAAGTGCGGCCCGGGGGCCATTTGCGGCCCGCAGCTAATTGTTTACCGGCCCGCCACACATTCTGGAAATACTATTGTAAAAATAAAAAAGAACATTAAAAAAAGTGGAATGAGGTGAAATCTAACGAGAAAAAGTTGCAATGTTGACACAAAAGCTGTCATGCAGGCTTTTTTTCTTTTCTTTTGTCTTTCTTCATTTTTCTTTTTTTGCCATTGCTCAAAAAAAAAAAAAAGACAAATATAATGAATTATTTTCAGGGCTCCAATTACTTCAAATATTTCACTTTAAAATGTTTTATGTGGTAAATATTGCATATAAAAATGGGACCCATAACCTCCCTGCTTGGCACTCAGCAACAAAGGGTTGGAGTTGGGGGTTATATCACCAAAATGATTCCCGGGCGCGGCGCCGCTGCTGCCCACTGCTCCCCAAGGGGATGGGACAAATGCAGAGGACAAATTTCACCACATCTAGTTTGTGTGTGACAATCATTGGTAATTTAATCTTTAATCTTTAATATATTGTGTAGTAGCCATATAAAAACATCAAAGTTTTCTTTGGCAAAAGCGCATAAAACAAACTAAATAATAGTTCCAGCATAAAATCGACAGATATATCTGAAGTTGATCTCGTAACTGAAGTGATGAAAGTAAAAGAAAAACCCAATTAAAATGTATCACTTTATGAGTGGGGCACCTTTTGGATCCCAAATATATTTAGTGATTTTTTTATTTATCTTTTCACTGTGATTACTCAAAAATATGAAATAATTAAAATCAATGGTGCCCTGCATTATTGATATTTTAGGGCTCTAATTACTAAATATTGCATATTTCAGTTTTACTATAAAAAAAACTAAGTTGTTTTTGACAGAAAAGCCATAAAACATTTTTTTAAATTTGTATTACTTTATATCAACTTGAAGTTGATATAGAGATATACTGTAAGCGTTAAATAATAAAACAATAATAATAATCTGACTTATTTTTAACATTTGAATGACTTAGACCCTTTATGGTCCCCGGGACCCCTAAAGGTAAAATAAATTAAAAATGCATATATTTTGTTATGGTTTGAAAATCAAAAAATATCAAAATGGCCCCCACATGCTTTAATTTTTCCGTGTGCGGCCCTCAGTGGAAAAAGTTTGGACACCCCTGATTTAGGACCAAAACCCTTAAAACAAGTAAAAGACTCTAACATAAAATCCGCTTAGTGAGAAGAATTATCTTATCAGACAGAAAATAAGCAAATATCACACTTATTTGAGATATTTAATCTTACTTAGATTTCAGTTTTTGCAGTGCGTGCGAGCATGCCTGGCTGCTGTTTGCATGCACGAGGGAGTCATGGAGCGTCACATCAGAAATGGCCTGCAGCTGTTTTCATATTGGTGAAACATGCTGCAAATGTAAAAGTTGCAAAAGTTTCAACGTCCCTGCCGTTGAGCGACAACACAACCTGTAACGCGCGCGCACACAGCCATCACCGTATACTGCAGGCGTGTCCAAAAGTGCATCCCAGCTTGCTTTTCATTTTTTATTGGCCCTCTGCATAATCTACACATAAATGTACTCAATTATTCATGAAGCATCGTAAATGATAGTACATTATTTTTGCCTCTAGGCCAATTAAAGCAAGGTAATGGCTCTGCGTTCAAATTGCTTGCGTTACAAAACACACGACCACACAACCCGGCAGTTGAGCAAGGCAGCCAGTAGGCTAAACACGAGGGAGGTGTTACGTATCACTTCAATAGGCTTATTGATACTGATTATGCGTTGGGGTGTGTATGCTACTCAATGTGAATGGTGTGAAGAATTAACAATGAGGGTGTTGTATGTCAATCAATCAACCAATCAATCAATGCTTATTTATATAGCCCTAAATCACGAGTGTCTCAAAGGGCTGCACAAGCCACAACGACATCCTCGGTTCAGATCCCACATCAGGGCAAGGAAAAACTCAACCCAGTGGGATGACAATGAGAAACCTTGGAGAGGACCGCAGATGTGGGCGACCGGTGCAATGGACGTCGAGTGGATCTAGCATAATATTGTGAAAGTCCAGTCCATAGTGGATCCAACATAATAGTGAGAGTCCAGTCCATAGTGGATCTAACATAATAGTGGGAGTCCAGTCCATAGTGGATCTAACATAATAGTGAGAGTCCAGTCCATAGTGGATCTAACATAATAGTAAGAGTCCAGTCCATAGTGGATCTATCATAATAGTGAGTGTCCAGTCCATAGTGGATCTAACATAATAGTGAGAGTCCAGTCCATAGTGGATCTAACATAATAGTGAGAGTCCAGTCCATAGT
Organism: Entelurus aequoreus; assembly: GCF_033978785.1. NCBI lineage: Eukaryota > Metazoa > Chordata > Actinopteri > Syngnathiformes > Syngnathidae > Entelurus > Entelurus aequoreus. Next base: position 22,438,195 of record NC_084735.1, on the reverse strand, counting down.
GGATCTAACATAATAGTGAGAGTCCAGTCCATAGTGTATCTAACATAATAGTGAGAGTCCAGTCCATAGTGGATCTAACATAATAGTGAGAGTCCAGTCCATAGTGGATCTATCATAATAGTGAGTGTCCAGTCCATAGTGGATCTAACATAATAGTGAGAGTCCAGTCCATAGTGGATCTAACATAATAGTGAGAGTCCAGTCCATAGTGTATCTAACATAATAGTGAGAGTCCAGTCCATAGTGGATCTAACATGATAGTGTGAGTCCAGTCCATAGTGGACCTAACATAATAGTGAGAGTCCAGTCCATAGTGGATCTAACATAATAGTGAGAGTCCAGTCCATAGTGGATCTAACATAATAGTGTGAGTCCAGTCCATAGTGGATCTAACATAATAGTGAGAGTCCAGTCCATAGTGGATCTAACATAATAGTGAGAGTCCAGTCCATAGTGGATCTAACATGATAGTGTGAGTCCAGTCCATAGTGGGGCCAGCAGGGGACCATCCCGAGCAGAGACAGGTCAGCAGCGCAGAGATGTCCCCAACCGATGCACAGGCGAGCGGTCCACCCCGGGTCCTGACTATTGACAGCCAGCACTTCTCCCATGGCCACCGAACCCTTCGACAGACCGTAGGGGCAAGGCGAGAAGACGGTCCGTGGGCAAGCGAGAGGTCGGGGGCTGGAGAGAGGCGACGGGGTCCGTGCCCAAGCGGGGGGTCGAGGATCGAGGGAAGCGGTCTAGAATCCGGTGGGAAGTCGACGCACACAGCTCGATCACGGGAACACTGCGGGGAACACAGAGGACATAAGACACGGGCACAGGGAAAGCACGGAGAGAGCAAGTACGCAGGAGGGAAGCCAGCGGCGGGATGCTTACTACGGGGAGTGAACTACGTTCCGGCACTGGATCTTCGGGTCCGCTGGTATTTATTCCGTCTGCCCTCATCAGACCCAGATGCGCAGATTGCGGATTGCCTGCAGCCGTGCCGGAGCGTGGGCGCGACGCGGGAAGAGAGAGCAGGGACGTGTCCCGGCACGCTTCTAGCGGAGCTGCCGGCCGCGCTTGCTGCAGATGACATGCGGGGTTGCGCGTGCGCCGTGACAGGAAGCACCCAAATGACTTCTTTTTTTCTTTTTTCTTTTTAAACCGAAAACAAAACACCTAAATCAGTGGTTCTTAACCTTGTTGGAGGTACCGAACCCCACCAGTTTTATATGCGCATTCACCGAACCCTTCTTTAGTAAAAAATCAAATGTTTTTTTTTCTCTTTCAAATCCAAGACAAATGTATATGTTTTTTTTTACTGGTGCAGAAAATGAACCGTGCATGAACATCACCTTGTTTAAAGGCATGAACTCACAACAAATTACACACCTGCAAATCGGTGTGACTTCTGCTGTTGCCTTTGAGAGACCAGTTTAGATATGCGTGGCTTCACCTTGGCACGTGCCACTCTCATGTCATTTTCACAGCAAAGTCTGTTGCATTTTTTCGTTTTTATGTCCAGCACCAACGCAAAGACTGGGGGTATCCATAATTCGCCGATAGGGAGAGGTTTTTATTTACACCATGAGTCGGGTGTGTCTTGACCTCCGCCGAACCCCAGAGCCCGACTCACCGAACCCCTAGGGTTCGATCGAACCCAGGTTAAGAACCACTGACCTAAATATTACCGTTGCATTTATGGCTATGTCTGTGGACTAACCTCACTTAAATCCAAACATTAAAAAATTGCACAAATTAATATGTATCTTTCAAAGAATACACAAAATTATGAAAATATTTATCTACCATATGTTATCCACGGTGATGTTTTGGTGAATTCACTGAGGAATTTGTTGAACTGAAACAACACTAAAAGAATGCCATTGTAAGTTAATAATACTAACAAAGACACTTGTAAATGTGTTAGCATAACAGCTAATGGGATGTGAAGTGAAGTGTGAAGTGAATTACATTTATATAGCGCTTTTTCTCAAGTGACTCAAAGCGCTTTACATTGTGAAACCCAATATCTAAGTTACATTTAAACCAGTGTGGGTGGCACTGGGAGCAGGTGGGTAAAGTGTCTTGCCCAAGGACACAACGGCAGTGACTAGGATGGCGGAAGCGGGAATTGAACCTGCAACCCTCAAGTTGCTGGCACGGCCACTCTACCAACCGAGCTATACCGCCCCAATATGCTTTGCTTTTTTTTTTCTTTCCAAAACCGAAAACCAAACACCAACATATTACCATTGCATTTATGGCTATGACTGTGTATTAACCTCATTTAAATCAAAACATTGAAATTGCACAAATTGATATGTATCTTTCAAAGAATACACACAATTATGAAAATATTTATCTATCAACAATATAAAAAACAAAAACTATGTACACTGGACACTTTCTTGTCTTTTTTTTTTAAAAAAAAGGTTGTACTTTCATTTTTTTCTGCAGTGTTGTTCACAAAATCAGAATAATCAGGAGCAAGGTTTATGCAAAATATGCAAAATGTACACCAAAGCATATCCGATACGTATTATCTCGACGAGGGGTTCTTGACCTTTTTGACCTCTGGGCCCACTCAATTATTAACAGTGAATTAGTCATCTCACACTTGATTTTTATCGTATTCATTTATTTCTAACCTACATACAGTTCAACAAATCATATCAAGCATCACAAAGGCTGAATACAAAATGTGTACTCATCAAATATACTGCAAAAAGAGGAACTCATAAAAACTGTTGAAAAGAAAATGCGTACAATTAATTACAATTAAAGTAATTTATCTTATTTTATTTTATACATTTTTTTAAAAAAGGACCTTATCTTCACCATACCTGGTTGTCCTAATTAGGCATAATAATGTGTTAATTCCACGACTGAATATATCGGTATCGGTTGATATCAGTATCGGTAATTAGGAGTTGGACAATATCGGAATATCGGATATCGGCAAAAAGCCATTATCGGACATCCCTATTTTTAATTATTATTATTATTATTTGAAACTCGATTTTGCATGTCACTATAAAGTTATATAAGCCTTGCTTGTTCAATATTCAATGCAAAACTTGTTTGGGTCCCTCTTAAAAGGTTCATTTGTTTAGTTTTAAATTTTGGCCCACTCTGTATTTGAGTTTGACACCCCTGCTCTAACCACTAGGCCACTGAGTAGGTGTATCAAAAATGGTCTGATACTGATCGGTACATCTTTAATTTAACGTCCGCACTGCAGACATTAGGCTGCTCGTGTCCAGAACAAGATAGCCGACACACCTGACCCCAATGTTGTGGTCACTTGGCCTTGCTTTGCGCTCAGTCCTTCAGGTCCTGTGATTGAAGTCCAACTGGGTCACCAGTTGTCGTCAAAGTTGAAATCTTCCTTCCCTCTCACCTTCCGGATGATTTTATGGATGAGACTAATCGGTACAGGGCGGCTGACACGTCCTTATCAGCCTTCAACAAGCGCAGCCTCGGCGTCTCCCTCGTCAGGCAGACACAAATCAAGCCGGCGCGGGAGCGACACGGAACAGTGGCGTCAGCGCGACAGCGGGCCCAGACGTTCCTGTCGGAAGGTTCCGTCGCAGAAAGAAAAAAAAAAAAAGAAAAGTCTTCCGAATCCCCTAGGGCGCCGTCTGGTTCGAAAACAGGCGGCGGCAAGTGTTACGGTCTCCTTGGTTACGGCCAGCGTTGCCACGGCGACCAATAAAGCAGACTGCCGGAGGATTCATGGCGGTTATTGGCTCGGCTATGTGGCTAATTACCTTGATTGATTGAACGCCGCTGCTGTTAAATGACAAACAATGGCCAAGTCCGCCTTCCGCTGTTTTGTGTGTGTGTGTGTGTGTGTGTGTGTGTGTGTGTGTGTGTGTGTGTGTGTGTGTTTGTCCATATCCACCTCAGCTCCATTTATTTGACATACAGGACTGTCTCAGAAAATTAGAATATTGTGATAAAGTCCTTTATTTTCTGTAATGCAACTAAAAACATGGAAATTGTCATACATTCTGGATTCATGACACATCAACTGAAATATTGCAAGCCTTTTATTATTTTTAATATTGCTGATTATGGCATACAGCTTAAGAAAACTCAAAAATCCCATCTCAATATTTCCTCAGACCAAGTAAAAAAATAAGGTTTATAACAGCAAAACAAAATCAAACATTTGAAAATGTCAATTAATGCACTCAGTATCAATCAATCAATGTTTATTTATATAGCCCTAAATCACAAAAGTCTCAAAGGGCTGCACAAGCCACAACGACATCCTCGGCACAGAGCCCACACAAGGGACGTCGATGTGAATGACTATGAGAAACCTTGGAGGGGACCACATATGTGGGTAACCCCCCCTCTAAGTACAGTCCCTAGTGGATCCACATAACAGTGAGAGTCCAGTCCATAGTGGGGCCAGCAGGAGACCATCTCGAGTGGAGACAGGTCAGTAGCGCAGAGACGTCCCCAACCGATGGACAGGCGAGCGGTCCACCCCGGGTCCCAACTCTGGACAGCCAGCATCTCATCCATGGTCACCGGAACCGGAATAACCCGGCGAGGGGGCAAAGGAGAAAAGAAAACGGCAGATCAACTGGTCTAAAAAAAGGGGGGTCTATTTAACATGCGAAGTCCCAGAGAAGGGTCAATTGACACTTTTACCTAGAAAACACACAAGAGGGTCATTTGACCCCTAGTCCCCCCTGTGGACACTCCTTTTGTTATGAAAATGTGGCTGTTAGTGGCACACGGCAGGGGGCCACTTGAGCCTGTGTGGGGGAGGGGACCTTACAGCTCAAGCTTTAGTTCTGAGGTAGGTTGTGTGTGTTTTTGCAAGGATCAACAGAATGAAGGGATCAACACTCTGACATTTATTGTTAAAAAAAATACAAAACAAAACATATTTACAAAGAATGAAAAAGCAACTGTTTTCCCAGTTTTGGTGTGGAGGGTTGTTGCAGAAGCAATTGTTATTTTTGTGTGCCAAAAATAGTTTAAAAAAAAAAATTTACAAAGAAAAAAGCATATTTACAAAGAATGAAAAACCATGTCCATGTAAACGTGACTGACATACATTTGAGCAGTCACTCACAATCCTGGCACTGCCATTGCTCCTTTCGGCATTTCCCACATGTATAATTTTTCTGTCTACCTAGACAAACTGCCCCTAACAGCCTCATTACCATAACAAAATGAGTGATTAGTGTATTCGGGAAAAGCGTCGGGCCAAATGACCCCTCTCTGGGTCTTCTAGGTAGACAGAAAAATGCTGGGACTTCTAGTGTTAAAGGCTAGAGTATACAAATGAGTTTTAAGATGGGACTTAAATGCTTCTACTGAGGTAGCATCTCTAACTTTTACCGGGAGGGCATTCCATAGTACTGGAGCGCGAACAGAAAACGCTCTATAGCCCGCAGACTTTTTTTGGGCTCTGGGAATCACTAATAAGCCGGAGTTCTTTGAACGCAGATTTCTTGCCGGGACATATGGTACAATACAGTCAGCAAGATAGGCTGGAGCTAGACCGTACAGTACTTGGTTGGGAATCCTTTTGCACGGACTACTGCATCAACGCGGCGTGGCATGGAGGCAATCAGCCTGTGGCATTGCTGAGGTGTTATGGATGCCCAGGATGCTTCAATAGCGGCCTTTAGCTTATTTGCATTATTGGGTCTGGTGTCTTTCAGCTTCTTCTTCACAATACCCCACAAATTCTCTATGGGGTTCAGGTCAGGGGAGTTGGCAGGCCAGTAATGCCATGGTCAGTACACCAGTTACTGGTGGTTTTGGCACTGCTGGATCATGCTGGAAAATGAAATCATCATCTCCATAGAGCTTTTCAACAGATGGAAGCATGTAGTGCTCTAAAATCTCTTGGTACACAGCTGCATTGACTCTGGACTTGATGAAACACAGTGGACCAACACCAGCAGCTGACATGGCTCCCCAAACCATTGCTGACTGTGGGAATTTCACACTGGATTTCAAGCAACTTGGATTTTGCTCCTCTCCAGCCTTCCTCCAGACTCTAGCGCCTTGACTTCCAAATGAAATACATAACTTTCTTTCGTCTGAAAACAGGACTTGATTGATTGATTGAGACTTTTATTAGTAGGTTGCACAGTGAAGTACATATTCCGTACAATTGACCACTAAATGGTAACACCCGAATACGTTTTTCAACTTGTTTAAGTCGGGGTCCACTTAAATTGATTCATGATACAGATATATACTATCATCATAACACAGTCATCACACAAGATAATCACATTTAATTATTTACATTATTTACAATCCGGAGTGTGGAGGGGGTTACGTTTGGTTGTTATCCTCAGTCATCAACAATTGAGAACAGAGAAATGGATATTGGAACAGTTTAGGTCTGACTTGGTAGGATATGGACAGCAAGTAGTGGACATAGAGAGAGAGAGAGAGAGAGATCAGAAGGCATAAGAAAAAGTATCTGCATTTGATTGTTTACACTTGATTATTAACAATCCGGGGAGGGTGTTAGTTTAGGGTTGTAGCTGCCTGGAGGTGAACTTTTATTGCGGGTTTGAAGGAGGATAGAGATGCACTTTCTTCTATACCTGTTGGGAGCGCATTCCACATTGATGTGGCATAGAAAGAGAATGAGTTAAGACCTTTGTTAGATCGGAATCTGGGTTTAACGTGGTTAGTGGAGCTCCCCCTGGTGTTGTGGTTATGGCGGTCATTTACGTTAAGGAAGTAGTTGGACATGTACTTCGGTATCAGGGAGGTGTAGCGGATTTTATAGACTAGGCTCAGTGCAAGTTGTTTTACTCTGTCCTCCACCCTGAGCCAGCCCACTTTGGAGAAGTGGGTAAGAGTGAGGTGTGATCTGGGGTGGAGGACTATGCAACTGTCCAGTGCTTCTTTTCCATAGCCCAAGTCAGACGCTTCTTCCGTTGTCTTGAGTTCAGGAGTGGCGCTACCATGGAAATACGGCTACATGCTTCCATCTGTTGAAAAGCTCTATGGAGATGATGATTTCCTTTTTCCAGCATAATCCAGCAGTGCCAAAACCACCAGTAACTGGTGTACTGACCATGGCATTACTGGCCTGCCAACTCCCCTGACCTCAACCCCATAGAGAATTTGTGGGGTATTTTCATGTTTTTAGTTGCATTACAGAAAATAAAGGACTATATCACCAAATTTTCTGAGACAGTCCTGTATGTGTGTGTGAAAGTGTGTGTGTGTTTTGAGAGGGAAATCCTGCAGCGGTCGTTCGGGCGGTAATAAACACACCAGCTGATAGCTGCTTTACTAACATTTGGAGGTAGGGGAGGGGGGCACTGGATTGGTTATACCCATACTTGCCAACCTTGAGACCTCCGATATCGGGAGGTGGGGGGCGTGGTTGGGGGCGTGGTTAAGAGGAGAGTATATTTACAGCTAGAATTCACCAACTCAAGTATTTCATATATATATATATATATATATATATATATATATATATATATATATATATATATATATATATATATATATATATATATATATATGAAATACTTGACTTTCAGTGAATTCTAGCTATATATATATATATATTTTTTTTATTTTTATTTTATTTTATTTTATTATACATATAAATAAAATAAATACTTGAATTTCAGTGTCCCGGAGGCTGTCCAGTAGATGGCAGCATTGTCCTGTTTAACTTCTCCGTTCATGAATGAGTATATCATTTCGGCCACCGTGTTCAATGGAGAAGTCTGTTCTACAAAATGTACAGGCAACATACATACCCCTTCCCCTTCGAACTGTCCTGGATGAACTGAAATTCTTGTTTCCATTCGTTTTGGAACTTGCAAGCGTATTTCTTCATCTTGCCCGTCGACGGCGTCGCCATGTCTGTAACTTCCTCGTTCTTCTGCTTCGTCTCCTTGTTGTGTGCGCAGTTGTGCACTGCACTCTCTAAAAGCCGTAGATGTTATGACGTCATTGGGCAGGCTAGCTGTTTATATTGTGGGAAAGCGGACGTGAGAACAGGCTGTCCCCACTCAGGTCTGCATTGAGCTGGAGGGGGCGTGGCCTCCAGCTCCGGCTGAATACCGGGAGTTTGTCGGGAGAAAATTTCTGCCGGGAGGTTATCGGGAGAGGCGCTGAATAGGAAGTCTCCCGCTAAAAACGGGAGGGTTGGCAAGTATGGTTATACCCGACACACACACACACACACGCACAAATCCTTGGTGGTACATTCAAATTCAAAGGGCCTACATCGCCGTGGAAACAGGCCCAAGTACATCTTTTGGCCGCTTTGGCTGGGGTACGCTCCAAAGGGGAAGAAGGCACCGCCACAGGCGTGACTAAGCCACGCCCACTTGTGCGAACAGCACCAATGGATCCATTGTTTGAAACTCAGCCGGAATGGCGAGCCGGTGTCACAATGGACGCCATCTTTGTTTTATGGGTTCTTTGTTGGCATGGTACTGGCATGCCGAGCGTCACCTCACGGTCCCCTGCATCTGTGTGTGTGTGTGTGTGTGTGTGTGTGTGTGTGTGTGTGTGTGTGTGTGTGTGTGTGTGTGTGTGTGTGTGTGTGTGTGTTGTGCAGAAAACATTTTGGTCACATGACATCAAGACCACATTTACACGGCAGGGTGGGATACAAAATGTTGATTTCCGCCTTATAACCCGGTGCGCCTCATTCTGCTCGTGCTTGCCAACCTACAAAACCATTTTATTCGGTACAACATGTAATGATAACTGTGACCGGTAGATGGCAGTCATACATAAGAGTTACATTTGGACTGCAGGTTGACGCCCCCTGTTCAATAAATGACTCTCGCCTGCAAGCCCCAAACTTTGAGAATGTAAAACACTCAAAGAAATCGGTCAAAATGTTTTATTACGACTTTGGTAAGCTACGAAGCCGAACTGCTTGATTGTTACGGCTACCGTGCTTCAACATACGGGTATTATTATGGTGTGTATAGAGACCCCAAAATGGCACCTATTCAGAGACATTATCTAGTGTTTAGTTTTGCAATATCATGCAAAACCAACTTTTCTTACCTATTGGTACCTGCTGATGTGTATTTGGGATCTGCATAAGTCCCGAAAATTAGTCCGCCGTGGTCAACAAACTTCTTTTTCTCTATCCTCTTGTTGTGGGGCATTCATCCTCCGCTGTTTCTACTATAAAGTAACGCACAGCTGTCAGTAGACTCGCTATGGTAGCGCTAAAATCCACCAATACAACAAAGATGGCGGGGAGGAGACGCTGTCGAAGTGGAGGCACGTATATAACACCGCCCACTAAACGGCGCACCCTGAAGGGACGTCAGAAAGCGGCTTGAAGATGGTCTGTAAAACATCATCTCTGCAACATTTTGACCAAAGAACCACCATTACATGTTATGTAGACCTGTGTTTTTCAGACTGTATCAGATACAGTCTGGTGTGCCGTGGGAGATGATCTAGTTTCACCTATTTGGGTTAAAAATATATAATGATAGTCTGCAAATGATGTGTTGTTGCTGAGTGTCGGTGCTGTCTAGAGCTCGGCAGAGTAATTGTGTAATACTCTTCCATATCAGTAGGTGGCAGCCGGTAGCTAATAGCTTTGCAGATGTCGGAAACAGCGGGAGGCAGGGTGCAGGTAAAAAGGTGTCTAATCCTTAAACCAAAAATAAACAAAAGGTGAGTGCCCCTAAGAAAAGGCATTGAAGCTTAGGGAAGGCTATGCAGAACGAAACTAAAACTGAACTGGCTTCAAAGTAAACGAAAACAGAATGCTGGACGACAGCAAAGACTTACTGTGGAGCAAAGACGGCATCCACAATGTACATCCATACATGACATGACAATCAACAATGTCCCCACAAAGAAGGATAAAAACAACTAAATTATTCTTGATTGGTAAAACAAAGTAGATGCGGGAAATATCGCTCAAAGGAAGACATGAAACTGCTACAGGAAAATACCAAAAAAAGAGAAAAAGCCACCAAAATAGAAGCGCAAGACAAGAACTAAAACACTACACACAGGAAAACAGCAAAAAAGTCCAAATAAGTCAGGGGGTGATGTGACAGGTGGTGACAGTACACCTACTTTGAGACAAGAGCTATATTGATGCATGCTTGGTTATGGTTTGAAGTCATATCCAACAATTGCGACAACAACTTTTTACTGTCAACTGAGTTTTGTTTTTTAATGATTTCTGCTGGTGGTGTGCCTCCAGATTTTTTCAATGCAAAAAATGTGCCTTGGCTCAAAAAAGGTTGAAAAACACTGATGTAGACCACAAGGAAGTGTTTTAAATGTAGAACAAAAAAATCATAATGTAAACCCTTTGCAGGGGAACTGCACTTTTTATTTTTTATTTTGCCTGTCCGCACTGGACTTTAAGCCGCAAATATACATAAATATTTTGTAAATGTTTATTTATAGAGATGTCCGATAATATCGGACTGCCGATATTATCGGCCGATAAATGCTTTAAATTGTAATATCGGAAATTATCGGTATCGGTTTCAAAATTATCGGTATCTGTTTCAAAAAGTAAAATGTATGACTTTTTAAAACACCGCTGTGTACACAGACGTAGGGAGAAGTACAGAGCGCCAATAAACCTTAAAGGCACTGCCTTTGCGTGCCGGCCCAATCACATAATATTTACGGCTTTTCACACACACAAGTGAATGCAACGCATACTTGGTCAACAACCATACAGGTCACACTGAGGGTAGCCGTATAAACAACTTTTACACTGTTACAAGTATGCGCCACACTGTGAACCCACACCAAACAAGAATGACAAACACATTTCGGGAGAACATCCGCACCGTAACACAACATAAACACAACAGAACAAATACCCAGAACCCCTTGCAGCACTAACTCTTCCGGGACGCTACAATATACACCCCTCCCCCCACCACAACCCCCCCGCCCACCTCAACCTCCTCATGCTCTCTCAGGGAGAGCATGTCCCGAATTCCAAGCTGCTGTTTTGAGGCATGTTAAAAAAAATAATGCACTTTGTGACCTCAATAAGAAATATGGCAGTGCCATGTTGGCATTTTTTGTCCATAACTTGAGTTGATTTATTTTGGAAAACCTTGTTACATTGTTTAATGCATCCAGCGGGGCATCACAACAAAATTAGGCATAATAATGTGTTAATTCCACGACTGTATATATCGGTATTGGTTGATATCGGAATCGGTAATTAAGAGTTGGACAATATCGGATTATCGGCAAAAAAGGCATTATCGGACATCTCTATTTATTTACATACCTTTTGAATTTTTTCCAAACGGTGTCTTGTAACACGGCAGTAAAACGGCTGATCAAACAAAACAGACGTCATCGTCATGGATCCACTTGCTGCGGAAGCTAGCTCTCTAATCAACTAAACAGACTCAATAACTCCCCGGTGACGTTTTGGTGAATTTGCGGAGGAATTTGTTGAACTGAAACAACACTAAAAGAATGCCATTGTAAGTTAATAATACTAACAAAGACCATTGTAAACGTGTTAGCATAATAGCTAATGCTAACGAAGCCGGTGTCATTACATTACCATAGCACAGGAAAAATATGCATGAGAACACTCCTACAGACATCACACATGGGATGGTTCAGTAAGTATGAATTGTTTTAGCTATATTGTGAAACTTACAAACGTTGCTTGGAGTGATAAATGAGGAATCCATACGAGTAGAAACGCTATGGACGGTTTTTAATTTGAGGTAAAACCAGGAGCGATCTCGTCCAAAAGATGGCGCCACAGCACAGACAATAACATACCATTCCAGTCCTCTGCACTGCAAAAAGTCAGTGTTCAAAATCTAGAAAATAAATACAAAAATTAGGGGTATTTTATTTGAACTAAGAAAATTCGGCTTGTCAAGACTTTCCAAAACAAGTAAAATTAGCTAACCTCAATGAACCCAAAAATACCTTAAAATAAGTATATTCTCACTAATAAGAAGTGCACTTTTCTTGGTAAAAAAAAAGTCACCTTTTTGCTCAATATGTTGAAAAATATTCTTAAATGGAATTGGGGGTTAAATCACCAAAAATGATTCCCGGGCGCGGCTACGCTGCTGCCCACTGCTCCCCTCACCTCCCAGGGGGTGATCAAGGGGATGGGTCAAATGCAGAGGACAAATTTCACCACACCTAGTGTGTGTGTGATCATTGGTACTTTAACTTTAACTTAAATTAAGTAAATGCTAGTGCCATTATCTTGACATGATATCATGATTTTTTTTTTCATGCTTGAAATAAGAAATTATTACTTTAATAAAGTAGTTTTATACTTGTGAGTGTTGATGACACAGCTTTGCATCAGTTGATATTCTAGTTTCAAGCATGTTTTACTCAATATAGGTCATAAAATCTCAGCTACAAGCTGTAATATCTTACTGAGACCATTTAGGACCAAAACCCTTAAAACAAGTAAAACACTCCAACATAAAATCTGCTTAGTGAGAAGAATTATCTTATCAGACAGAAAATAAGCAAATATCACCCTTATTTGAGATATTTAATCTCACTTAGATTTGAGTTTTTGCAGTGTGCTGGCGTTCAATGAAAACTATTGACCACAAAACATTATGGCGAACAGCGAAAACTAATCCATAAATTAGCCGCACCGTTTTATAAGAGTCCAAAGTGTCGGACAAAAGTTACGGTATTTTATTGTACGTTTAAAACACTTATTGTATTGGATATGCTTTGGTGTACATTTTGCTCCACAGCCACTTTTATGACCTACTTTCTGCTTATGTCTGCAAAATGTTGTTTACGAGAGGCGTTCTCAGATTGCAAATGAATCCACGCCCCCACCCTCTACAATGCTATCATAATATATCGTCTGAAAATGAACACTGTGTATAGTATATCTTGATGTCATCACTGCTACTTTATTTCCAGGCAGTCGGACAAAAAAAACCGTCATAAACATGATGTAGATTCTCCCGGTTAGATGCACTGATGCATTGATTAAAAAAAAAGCTAAATATAATGTTATGCTGCCAAGATTATATGAAAAAAATACTTTCTTACCTTCTTTTGTGTTGCTATAAACCCAGCTGGCCTCATACAGAGCTCCTCCCCCTTTGGCTGATGGCTTTAACTTCGTGCCCAAATAAGTACATCCACCTCACTGTGACATCACAACGTAGCCAGAGTGCAAAACAACGTTTAGAGGCATCCCAAACTGCGTGCAAGCTCACGTCCAAATGCGTGAACCTTACGATTTGATGCTTCTTCCAAACATCGCAGCATTTATAAGTTAGAAAAGATGACAATCATCATGGGTCCTCTTCAATATAATTTAAACACAAATTTGCAAATAATACTGACTCGGGATGTAATAAAATGAAATTTTCATAAAACGGCTATTGTGACCAACATTTTCACGGTTATGATTATTATCGTGGTATTGTTTATACACAAACTGTAATCTTCTGACCCAATTTTTGTTTTAAATAACTAAAATAAATACAAAGCGACTAATGGCTTTTTGCCGATATCCGATATTCCGATATTGTCTAACTCTTTAATTACCAATACCGATATAATTCGATACCGATATAAACCAATACTGATATATACAGTCGTGGAATTAACACACTATTATGCCTGATTTGGACAACCAGGTATGGTGAAGATAAGGTCCTTTTTTAAAATATTAATAAAATAAAATAAGATAAATAAATTACAAACATTTTCTTGAATAAAAAAGAAAGTAAAACAATATAAAAACAGTTACAAAGAAACTAGTAATTAATGAAAATGAGTTAAATTAACTGTTAAAGGTTAGTACTATTAGTGGACCAGCAGCACGCACAATCATGTGTGCTTACGGACTGTATCCCTTGCAGACTGTATTGATATATATTGATATATAATGTAGGAACCAGAATATTAATAACAGAAAGAAACAACCCTTTTGTGTGAATGAGTGTGAATGAGTGTAAATGGGGGAGGGAGGTTTTTTGGGTTGGTGCACTAATTGTAAGTGTATCTTGTGTTCTTTATGTTGATTTAAAAACACAAAAAAAAACACAAAAAAAAACAGATACCGATAATAAAAAAACAGATACCGATAATTTCCGATATTACATTTAAAGCATTTATCGGACATCTCTAAAAGCAACTACTTTGCAAATTGTGTGCTTCTTATGCTAAGCTAATAGTGTTTTAGTGTTAGTATTTTGTTTGTTTTAATGGCTAAGCTTTTATTGTTTCAAAAACTGGTTTGTACTTTAGCACTTTAAGATCTATTTTAATGAAAAGTGTGCAGCAAATAATTACTATTACTATTATTTATTATTTCTGGCAGGCATTGGGGTGTCCTACTCTGTTCAGCTGTCTTTGAACGCACCGTAAAAACCCCTCCGTCTTGTATTCCTGTGAGTATAGAACGGTCACTTTGTTTTGAGAGAGCACCTTTTGTAGACCGTAACGTGTTTCTATAAGTTTAGATTTTATTTCACAATTCCTTGAGAGAAAAAAACTAAATAGTTACTTTTCACAGTAACACATTACTTTTTGGTGTAAGTAACTGAGTTAGTAACTGAGTTACTTTTGATATAAAGTAACTAGTAACTGTAACTAGTTACTGGTTTTCAGTAACTAACCCAACACTGTAAATAACTAATGAAGTTAAAGTTAAAGTACCAATGATTGTCACACACACACACTAGGTGTGGCGAAATTATTCTCTGCATTTGACCCATCACCCTTGATCACCCCCTGGGAGGTGAGGGGAGCAGTGGGCAGCAGCGGTGCCGCGCCCGGGAATCATTTTTGGTGATTTAACCCCCAATTCCAACCCTTGATGCTGAGTGCCAAGCAGGGAGGTAATGGGTCCCAGTTTTATAGTCTTTAGTATGACTCGGCCGGGGTTTGAACTCACAACCTACCGATCTCAGGGCGGACACTCACAAGTATGTTGTGCTGAAATAAATGAACGGAATTCATTAATGTCTCTTAAAAATTAAAGTAAAAATAAAAGTACAGCTTCACTGTCATAATTTTTGTGCCTAAAGAAACTTGAGCTCCAGACTTCTTCTGTTTGTTTGAGATTGTCATTACTGCCACAAGTGGTGGAAAAATGTATTACAACAGAGTACCGACGGACCGTGGCTGAAGAACAGATATTTTGTTGCGGCCCCGGCCCTACAGTTAGATTCCCTTTTTGACAGGAAAGTGGTGCCGGATGGCTGCTTGTTTGTATTTGAATGGTGGTTTTGTGGTTATCCTTATTGTTATAATTATGTGTTATATTATATGGCAAAACTTCCCTATAGAGATGTCCGATAATATCGGACTGCCGATATTTTAGGCCGATAAATGCTTTAAAATGTAATTCCGGAAATGATCGGTATCGGTTTTAAAAAGGTAAAATTTATGACTTTTTAAAATGCCGCTCTACGGAGTGGTACACGGACGTAGGGAGAAGTACAGAGCGCCAATAAACCTTAAAGGCACTGCCTTTGCGTGCCGGCCCACTCACATAATATCTACGGCTTTTCACACACAAAAGTGAATGCAAGGCATACTTGGTCAACAGCCATACAGGTCACTCTGAGGGTTCCCTTATAAACAACTGGGGGTAGTAAAAAAAATAAAAATAAAAAAATATATATATATATTTTTTGTCATAAAGAAATACAATCATGTGTGCTTACGGACTGTATCCCTGTAGACTGTATTGATTTATATTGATATATAATGTATATATTGTGTTTTTTATGTTGATTTAATTTTAAAAAAAAATATATATATATATATATATATTTTTTTAAATTTCTTGTGTACCACGGACCGGTACCGGGGGGTTGGGGACCACTGGTTTAATGCATCCAGCGGGGCATCACAACACAATTAGGCATAATAATGTGTTCATTCCACGACTGTATATATCGGTATCGGTTGATATCGGAATCGGTAATTAAGAGCTGGACAATATCGGAATATCGCATATCGGCAAAAAAGCCATTATTGGACATCTCTACTTTTAAAAACTGCCATAAAATCCTGGCTCAGCTCAACCTCTACCTGATCTGAACCAAAATTGATCCCCAGCAACTCTTTGAAGCATCAAACAGGTTTATATGTGGTTATAGTGTATATATATTTTCTCGTTCCGTTTTGCACACACTTGGAGAAGTCAACATGTGCATAGTCATGTACATAGTGTATATACACCCCTCTACCCCCACCCACCCCATTTGTTGTATATATTGTTTTTCAAATCACCTTACATGTATACTGTGTATATGTACATATTTTATCCATTTTTTTACGTAATTTTTTATATACCGTATTTTTCGGAGTATAAGTCGCACCGGCCGAAAATGCATAATAAAGAAGGGAAAAAACATAAGTCGCACAGGAGTATAAGTCGCATTTTTGGGGGAAATGTATTTGATAAAGAATAGACATTTGAAAGGCAATTTAAAATAAATAAAGAATAGTGAACAACAGGCTGAATAAGTGTACGTTATATGAGGCATAAATAACCAACTGAGAACGTGCCTGGTATGTTAACGTAACATATTATGGTAAGAGTCATTCAAATAACTATAACATATAGAACATGCTATACGTTTACCAAACAATCTGTCACTCCTAATCGCTAAATCCCATGAAATCTTATACGTCTCTTACGTGAATGAGCTAAATAATATTATTTGATATTTTACGGTAATGTGTTAATAATTTCACACATAAGTCGCTCCTGAGTATAAGTCGCACACCCCCGGCCAAACTATGAAAAAAACTGCGACTTATAGTCCGAAAAATACGGTACATGTTACAGGTTATAAATCTTTTATTATTGAATATATCAAATGTGATGACTATTTAATGGACCACAATGGAAACAAGCCTTTTGGCTGTTTGTGCCATCCATTTGCCTTTTTAAAGCATTACATGGATTCAATTCTTTAAGATGTCAACGAACTTCTCAATCAATCACTCAATCAATCAGTCAATCAATTCGTGTTTATTTCATCAACTTTCAGCTGTACATTTCAGCCCGCCAGCAATGTGAAACGGCTTGAGTCTCAGTCGGGGTTCCTTCATCTCGCCAGCAGCCAAGTGGTGATATGAAGCAATTCCAGTTATTTAGCTCTTATTTTTAACCTCTTTTGTGCATTAGCTCGCAGGCTGGTAATGTTTCACAACCCACTAATGTGCACCCCTCACACACACACACACACACACACACACACACACACACACACACACACACACACACACACACACACACACACACACACACACACACACACACACACACACACACACACACACACACACACACACTCCCCCTGCTCAAGCGCTGGATTCGTTGACTGCCTGCAAACCCGCAATTACGTTTGGAGGCGGTGCCAAACACTCCTGGCCGCTGTACACCAGCGCGTCAAAGAGCGACAGCGCACACGTTGCTTAAGAGCTCAGTCAGTCGGAAAAAATATCCCAGCTTCTTTTCGACGGGCGATTGCCAGCGAGGTAGAAAAAAAACGCCCGTTAAATCTCAGGAGCTGGCAAAGATTGAACTTGTCAGTACAGTACGACGTCCTGGCGGTTCAGAACGTACATCGGTTTTCAGGTCACAGTTCGATTCTTTTTTTTTGTGCAATAATATATACACATATATATACATATAGACACATATACATATATATATACATGGACATATACATATACATAAACATATACATACCGTATATACACACACATATATACACATTTACATATACATATATACACACACACACACACATTTACATATATATATATATATATATATATATATATATATATATATATATATATATGTATATATATATATATATATATATATATATATATATATATATATGTATATATATATACACTAGGGCTGCAACTAATGATTAATTTGATAATCGATTAATCTGTCGATTGTTACTTCAATTAATCGATTAATAATCGGATAAAAGAGACAAACTACATTTCTATCCTATCCAGTATTTTATTTAAAAAAATAGCATACTGGCACCATACTTATTTTGATTATTGTTTCTCAGCTGTTTGTACATGTTGCAGTTTATAAATAAAGGTTTATTTTAAAAAAATGTTTAAAAAAAATGTATTAAAAAAAAAAAAAAAAAAGCCTCTGCGCATGCGCATAGCATAGTTTCAACGAATCGATGACTAAATTAATCGGCAACTATTTTAATAATCGATTTTAATCGATTTAATCGATTAGTTGTTGCAGCCCTAATATACACACACACACACACACACATATATATATATATATATATATATATATATATATATATATATATATATATATATATATATATATATATATATATATATATATATACCGTATTTTCCGCACCATAAGGCGCCCCGTGTTATTAGCCGCACGTTTAATGAACGGCATATTTCAAAACTTTGTTTACCTGTTAGCCGCCCCGTGCTATTAGCCGCACCTACGCTACGCTAAAGGGAATGTCAACAAAACAGTCAGATAGGTCAGTCAAACTTTAATAATATATTACAAACCAGCGTTCTAACAACTCTGTTCACTCCCAAAATGTAATGTGCAAATGTGCAATCACAAAAATAGTAACACTCAAAATAGTGCAGAGCAATAGCAACATCAATAACTCAACGTTGCTCATACGTTAGTGTCACACAACACACAAAATAAACATTTAAAGCTCACTTTCTGAAGTTATTACTCATCTACAAATCCCTCGAATTATTCTTCTTCGGTGTGCTTCACTTGTTTTTTGACACCATCTGTGATGTGGACGCGCATGCAGTCGTAGATCAACAGGGACGGCGCTGCGTGAAAAAAGTCACCCGGTGTCTTCGCGTAAACGTCTATCAACCACTCGCTCATCTTTTCTTCATCCATCCATCCCTTCGAGATAGCTTTTATGATGACGCCGGCTGGAAAGTTCTCTTTTGGCAAGGTCTTCCTTTTGAATATCACCGTGGGTGGAAGTTTCTGGCCGTTAGCATGGCAAGCTAGAACCACAGTGAAGGACGACTTCTCATTCCCCGTGGTGCGAATATTCACCGTACGTGTTCCCGTTGTATCCACAGTGCGGTTCACATGAATATCAAAAGTCAGTGGAACCTTGTACGCGTGTCTCTTAGTAGGAGACATTTTGTTGTCTTTACAGAAAAACAAATTAAATTAAATATCCGCGAGCTTCTTCTTCTCCGGGGGCGGGTGCTCACCTTGGCGGTTGCTTACAGTAGAAGAAGAAGCGCTTCCTCTTCTATGGGGCGGTTGCTTACCGTAGAAGAAGAAGCGCTTCCTCTTTTACGGGGGAAAAAGATGGCGACTGTTTACCGTAGTTGCGAGACCTAAACCTTATGAAAATAAATATGAATATTAATCCATATATAAGGCGCACCGGGTTATTAGCCGCACTGTCTGCTTTTGACAAAAATTGTGGTTTTTAGGTGCGGCTTATGGTGCGGAAAATACGGTATATATATATATATATATATATATATATATATATATATATATATATATATATATATATATATAGCGCGGCCCCCAGCCAAATTGTTTTACACCAATGAGGCCCCGGAGTCAAAAAGTTTGGGGACCCCTGCTCTAACCCTAACCCTAACAAAATAACTCTAAATTAAGTCTTTGTTACTTATAATATGTTTAGAACCACTGGTCTAACTCTTATACTTACAGTAAATTGTTGTCCACTGGACTGCCAGATTTCCCCCCGTAAAAACTACTGTCTTGGTATACAGCGTATATAGGAGCTACTTCCTGTCCCTCACTTAATGTCGACCATATGGGAACTCGTCTGCACTAAGCCGAATGTTCCGTACCGAGAAATGTAATTGCGGCTAAAATACGGCGCTCGTGAATACATTTTCATTCCTCCTCAGGGTAGAGTTAAAGTAGGGCCTTTTATGGGCCGGGTGCAGAGGTCCTAAGCAGAGCCGCACGAGTGGTCCGTTAACATTGCTTCTATTTTTATGGGAGCTGTACAGATGTGTGCCACTTTCCAGGTTGTTGGACGTCTCTAGCTCCTCTCTGACCTTGCCGTCCAATTTGGAATTCTTCCAGTTTGCGCAAAAACCGCGGGGGTTCTGGGTTGTGCGTCGACGATGGCACACTTGAAACGCAGCTGTGTGACACCGCTGACCTCCCCCCTCCTCTTCAAGCAGCTACCAGGCTGTTATGAAGTCCTCCAACATGCGAGCTGTTAGATCTTTGTGGACTTTTGCACGGACACCTGCAGCTCCACGGCAAAACCAAAAAACACACAACATCTTTAGCTCACTAATGACCATTTAAAAAAAACAAAAACGGTTCCACTCGGAGCATCTGGTCAGCTCACGTCGTCCTGGAAACGCTTTGGATTGCCTCCATCTCCTCCTCTCTTGGGGGGTGAAGAGGATGCGGCTTCGTATTTGGCAAAGGATGATTTTTCAACGGGGCTCATCTGGAGAACGTGGACTGGACCGCGGCGACATTGCACGTTTCCATCCGAGTGGCGGACATTAAGGGCCCCGGGACGTGGGCGAAGACATCCGGGGGTCGGGATGATGAACGGCGGGGCGGGATGGCGCGGCGAAGACAGATGATGACATGCAGAAAAAGATGCGAGGCGGCACCAGTCAAACATGATGGAAGGTAAACAAAGTGAAGGTCAACAACGTCACCATCACGGGTGTGTTGGCCGGCACAAAAGTATTAGGACACCATCCAGTCTTTCATGCCGTACATTAGAGGATCTTTGACAAACATTTTTACAGTCGATTCTTAAAAACAACAGAGGGCTCCCCCTGTCACATAGAGGATCTTTGACAAGCATTATTGCAGTCGGTTCCTAAAACTAACAGAGCGCTCCTGTCACGTAGAAGATCTTTGACAAGCATTTTTGCAGTCGGTTCCTAAAAACAGCAGAGCGCTTTTGTCACATAGAGGATCTTTGACAAGCATTTTTGCAGTCGGATCCAAAAAACAGCAGAGCGCTCCTGTCACATAGAAGATCTTTGACAAACATTTTTGCTGTCGGTTCCTAAAATCAGCAGTGCGCTCCTGTCACATAGAGGATCTTTGACAAGCATTTTTGCAGTCGGTTCCTAAAAAGAGCAGAGCGCTTTTGTCACAGAGAGGATCTTTGACAAGCATTTTTGCAGACTGATCCAAAAAACAGCACAGCGCTCCTGTCACAGAGAGGATCTTTGACAAGCATTTTTACAGTCAGTTCTTAAAAACAGCAGAGCGCTCCTGTCACATAGAGGATCTTTGACAAGCATTTTTGCAGTCGGATCCTAAAACCAGCAGAGGGCTCCTGTCACATAGAAGATCTTTGACAAGCATTTTTGCAGTCGGTTCCTAAAATCAGCAGTGCGCTCCTGTCACATAGAGGATCTTTGACAAGCATTTTTGCAGTCGGTTCCTAAAAACAGCAGAGCGCTTTTGTCACATAGAGGATCTTTGACAAGCATTTTTGCAGTCGGATCCAAAAAACAGCACAGCGCTCCTGTCACAGAGAGGATCTTTGACAAGCATTTTTACAGTCAGTTCTTAAAAACAGCAGAGCGCTCCTGTCACATAGAGGATCTTTGACAAGCATTTTTGCAGTCGGTTCCTAAAAACAGCAGAGCGCTTTTGTCACATAGAGGATCTTTGACAAGCATTTTTGCAGTCGGATCCAAAAAACAGCAGAGCGCTCCTGTCACATAGAAGATCTTTGACAAACATTTTTACAGTCGGTTCTTAAAAACAGCAGAGCGCTCCTGTCACATAGAGGATCTTTGACAAGCATTTTTGCAGTCCGATCCTAAAACCAGCAGAGGGCTCCTGTCACATATAAGATCTTTGACAAGCATTTTTGCAGACGGTTCCTAAAATCAGCAGTGCGCTCCTGTCACATAGAGGATCTTTGACAAGCATTTTTGCAGTCGGTTCCTAAAAAGAGCAGAGTGCTTTTGTCACAGAGAGGATCTTTGACAAGCATTTTTGCAGACTGATCCAAAAAACAGCACAGCGCTCCTGTCACAGAGAGGATCTTTGACAAGCATTTTTACAGTCAGTTCTTAAAAACAGCAGAGCGCTCCTGTCACATAGAAGATCTTTGACAAGCATTTTTGCAGTCGGTTCCTAAAATCAGCAGTGCGCTCCTGTCACATAGAGGATCTTTGACAAGCATTTTTGCAGTCGGTTCCTAAAAACAGCAGAGCGCTTTTGTCACATAGAGGATCTTTGACAAGCATTTTTGCAGTCGGATCCAAAAAACAGCACAGCGCTCCTGTCACAGAGAGGATCTTTGACAAGCATTTTTACAGTCAGTTCTTAAAAACAGCAGAGCGCTCCTGTCACATAGAGGATCTTTGACAAGCATTTTTGCAGTCGGTTCCTAAAAACAGCAGAGCGCTTTTGTCACATAGAGGATCTTTGACAAGCATTTTTGCAGTCGGATCCAAAAAACAGCAGAGCGCTCCTGTCACATAGAAGATCTTTGACAAACATTTTTACAGTCGGTTCTTAAAAACAGCAGAGCGCTCCTGTCACATAGAGGATCTTTGACAAGCATTTTTGCAGTCCGATCCTAAAACCAGCAGAGGGCTCCTGTCACATATAAGATCTTTGACAAGCATTTTTGCAGACGGTTCCTAAAATCAGCAGTGCGCTCCTGTCACATAGAGGATCTTTGACAAGCATTTTTGCAGTCGGTTCCTAAAAAGAGCGGAGTGCTTTTGTCACAGAGAGGATCTTTGACAAGCATTTTTGCAGACTGATCCAAAAAACAGCACAGCGCTCCTGTCACAGAGAGGATCTTTGACAAGCATTTTTACAGTCAGTTCTTAAAAACAGCAGAGCGCTCCTGTCACATAGAGGATCTCTGCCAAGCATTTCTGCAGTCAATTCCTAAAAACAGCAGAACGCTCCTGTCACATAGAGGATCTTTGACAAACATTTTTGAAATCGGTTCTTAAAACTAGCAGAGCGCTCCTGTCACATAGAAGATCTTTGACAAACATTTTTACAGTTGGTTCCTAAAAACAGCAGAGCACTCCTGTCACATAGAAAATCTTTGACAAACATTTTTACAGTCAGTTCTTAAAAACAGCCGAGCACTCCTGTCACATAGAGGATCTCTGCCAAGCATTTCTGCAGTCGGTTCCTAAAAACAGCAGAACATTTCTGTCACATAGAGGATCTTTGACAAACATTTTTACAGTTGATTCTTAAAAACAGCAGAGGGCTCCTGTCACATAGAGGATCTTTGACAAACATTTTTACAGTTGATTCTCAAAAACAGCAGAGGGCTCCTGTCACATAGAGGATCTTTGACAAGCATTTTTGCAGTCGGTTCCTAAAAACAGCAGAGCGCTTTTGTCACATAGAGGATCTTTGACAAGCATTTTTGCAGTCGGATCCAAAAAACAGCAGAGCGCTCCTGTGGGCCGGATTTTGGATGCTGGGGGGCCGGATCAGGCCCGCGGGCCGTAGTTTGGGGACCCCTGCTTTAAACCATAACCAAGCATGCATCACTATAGCTCTTGTCTCAAAGTAGGTGTACTGTCACCACCTGTCACATCACTCCCTGACTTACAGTATTTGGACTTTTTTGCTGTTTTCCTGTGTGTAGTGTTTTACTTCTTGTCTTGCGCTCCTATTTTGGTGGCTTTTTCTCTTTTTTTGGTATTTTCATGTCTTCCTTTGAGCGATTTTTCCCGCATCTTCTTTGGTTTAGCAATCAAGAATATTTCAGTTGTTTTTTTTAATCCTTCTTTGTGGGGACATTGTCGATTGTCATGTCATGTTCGGATGTACTTTGTGGACGCCGTCTTTGCTCCACAGTAAGTCTTTGCTGTCGTCCAGCATTCTGTTATTGTTTACTTTGTAGCCAGTTCAGTTTTAGTTTCGTTCTGCAAAGCCTTCCCTAAGCTTCAATGCCTTTCCTTAGGGGCACTCACTTTTTGTTTATTTTTGGTTTAAGCATTAGACACTTTTTTACCTGCACACTGCCTCCCGCTGTTTCCGACATCTACAAAGCAATCAGCTACCGGCTGCCACCTACTGATATGAAAGAGTATTACACGGCTACTCTGCCGAGCTCTAGACAGCACCGACACTCAACAACAACACATCATTTACATACTATAATTACAGGTTTGCAAAAAATATTTTTAACCCAAATAGGTAAAATTACATCACCTCCCACGGCACACCAGACTGTATCTCACGGCACAGTGGTTGAAAAACACTGCCTTATTGAACTTAGGTGCAGAGTAACAATATAAACACTACAGTTTTAACAGGTCGTATGCACAAAAAAAAACTTAAGTCTGACAAGATTCCGAGCGAGGAAACACCGACATGACAACACGCCAAATGTTTGTCAAGCGTTTGCAGCATATTTCGAAAAGCTCGTTTTATCCATCCATCCATTTTCTACCGCTTGTCCCTTTTAAGGTCGCGGGGGTTGCTGGAGCCTATCCCAGCTGCATTCGGGCGGAAGGCGGGGTACACCCTGGACAAGTCGCCACCTCATCGCAGGGTCAACACCCATAGACGGACAACATTCACACTCACATTCACAACAATATCAAATGGCAGCATGTCTTTGGCAATGTATTTAAATACACTTTCTGTGAAGGCACACACTATTTTGCAGCGTTTTGTTTACACTGACCTGGCTCGTTCACCAAACGCAAAGTGAGTGTGGACTTTCGAGTGGTTGTGTTTCAGCTGGGCGTGCAGGTTTGTTGTGTTGGCGCACGTTCAGCAAACTGGCTCCTTTGTGTCGATGGTCTCATCTTGTTCCAAATGTGTCAACTGAAATATTCCCACACTGGTGCGGTGGAATTTGGTTCCGTGATCATTAGGCCCACGTCAGCTGCGTTTAGCTGCTGAAAGCGACAACAAGTGTGAATGCTGCTGAAGCATGCACATGGCGATTTATCGACGCTGGAAAACGTACCAATTTAATTTGCTTTTATCGCTGGTTAATTGACTTATCGAATATCGGCCCAGGCCTATTGGCTAAGACACATGTATTTTTTTTTTAAAGGCTAAAACAATTTTTCATATATTTAAGATACATCTGTTTTGTTATATGTGTATATGTATGTATATATATATATGTATGTATTTATATGTATATATATATATATATATATATATATATATATATATATATATATATATATATATATATATATATATATATATATATATATATATATATATATATATATATCAAACCCAAAACCAGTGAAGTTAGCACGCTGTTTAATTTGTAAATAAAAACATAATACAATGATTTGCAAACAATCATTAACTTAGAATTTAATGGCAGCAAGACATTGCAAAAAAAGTTGGCACAGGGGCATGTTCACCACTGTGTTACATGGCCTTTCCTTTTAACAACACTCAGTAAACGTTTGGGAACTGAGGAGACCCATTTTTGGGAATTATTTCCCATTCTTGCTTGATGTACAGCTTAAAGGCCTACTGAAATGAAATTGTTTTATTTAAACGGGGATAGCAGATCTATTCTATGTGTCATACTTGATCATTTCGCGATATTGCCATATTTTTGCTGAAAGGATTTAGTATAGAACAACGACGATAAAGATCGCAACTTTTGGTATCTGATAAAAAAAAGGCTTGCCCCTACCGGAAGTAGCGTGACGTAGTCAGTTGAACATATACGCAAAGTTCCCTATTGTTTACAATGATGGCCGCATGAAGTGAGAGAGATTCGGACCGAGAAAGCGACAATTTCCCCATTAATTTGAGCGAGGATGAAAGATTTGTGGATGAGTAAAGTGCAAGTGAAGGACTAGTGGGGAGTTGAAGCTATTCAGATAGGGAAGATGCTGTGAGAGCCGGGGGTGACCTGATATTCAGCTGGGAATGACTACAACAGTAAATAAACACAAGACATATATATACTCTATTAGCCACAACACAACCAGGCTTATATTTAATATGCCACAAATTAATCCTGCATAAAAACACCTGCGTGTTTGTTATGCTAGCTCCTAGCTCCTCTGCTAGCTCCTAGCTCCTAGCTCCATATAAGCCGCCAATCCAATTCAAACACCTGCACAACACACACAATCACTCAGCCCAAAAGACCGTTCACCTAACCCAAGGTTCATAAAGCTTATATATTTAAACAAAGTAACGTATGTGACGCGCACGTACTGGCAAGCGATCAAATGTTTGGAAGCGCAGCTGCTACTCACGGTACCTGGTATTCAGCTGGGAATGACTACAACAGTAAATAAACACAAGACATATATATACTCTATTAGCCACAACACAACCAGGCTTATATTTAATATGCCACAAATTAATCCTGCATAAAAACACCTACGTGTTTGTTATGCTAGCTCGTAGCTCCTCTGCTAGCTCCTAGCTCCATAGAACACGCCAATACAATTCAAACACCTGATCAACACACACAATCACTCAGCCCAAAAGACCGTTCACCTAACCCAAGGTTCATAAAGCTTATATATTTAAACAAAGTTACGTACGTGACGCGCACGTACGGTCAAGCGATCAAATGTTTGGAAGCCAAAGCTGCATACTCACAGTAGCACGTCTGCGTCTTTGTCATCCAAATCAAAGTAATCCTGGTAAGAGTCTGTGTTGTCCCAGTTCTCTACAGGCGCCTGTGTATCGAAGTCAAAAGTCCTCCTGGTTAGAGTCTCTGTTATCCGAGTTCTTCCATCTTGACTGCATCTTTCGGGAATGTAAACAAAGAAGCGCCGGCTGTGTACGTGTTGCTGCTGACTTCCCTCGCAAAATAGACGCTTCGCACCGACAACTTTCTTCTTTCCCTGCTCAGCTTCTTTCTCCATATTGCAATGAACATAATTGCAACAGATTCACCAACACAGATGTCCAGAATACACCCAGAATGAGATGAAAACAGCTATTTCGTATTGGCTTCAATGTGGAAGCCATACCCGTGTTCCCCGGGCTACGTCACGCGCATACGTCATCCTCAGAGGCGTTTCGAACCGGAAGTTTAGCGGCAAATTTAAAATTGCACTTTATAAGTTAACCCGGCCGTATTGACATGTGTTGCAATGTTAAGATTTCATCATTGATATATAAACTATCAGACTGCGTGGTCAGTAGTAGTGGGTTTCAGTAGGCCTTTAAGTTGTTCAACAGTCCGGGGGTCTCCGTTGTGGTATTTTAGGCTTCGTAATGCGCCACACATTTTCAATGGGAGACAGGTCTGGACTACAGGCAGGCCGGTCTAGTACCTGCACTCTTTTACTATGAAGTCACGCTGTTGTAACACGTGGCTTGGCATTGTCTTGCTGAAATAAGCAGGGGCGTTCATGGTAACGTTGCTTGGATGGCAACATATGTTGTTTCAAAACCTGTATGTACCTTTCAGCATTAATGGCGCCTTCACAGATGTGTAAGTTACCCATGTCTTGGGCACTAATACACCCCCATACCATCACAGATGCTGGCTTTTACACTTTGCGCCTATAACAGTCTGGATGGTTATTTTCCTCTTTGTACCGGAGGACACGACGTCCACAGTTTCCAAAAACTATTTGAAATGTGGACCACAGAACACTTTTACACTTTGCATCAGTCCATCATATATGAGGTTGGGCCCAGCGAAGCCCGCTGCGTTTCTGGGTGTTGTTGATAAATGGGTTTGGCTTTGCATAATAGAGTTTTAACTTGCACTTACAGCGACAAACTGTAGTTACTGATAGTGGGTTTCTGAGGTGTCCCTGAGCCCATGTTGTGATATCCTTTACACACTGATGTCGCGTTTTGATACAGTACTGCCTGAGGGATCAAAGGTTCGTAATATCATCGCTTACGTGCAGTGATTTCTCCAGATTCTCTGAACCTTTTGATGATATTATGGACCATCGATGGTGAAATCCCTAAATTCCTTGCAATAGCTGGTTGAGAAATGTTGTTATTAAACAATTTGCTCAGGCATTTGTTCACAAAGTGGTGACCTTCCCCTTATCCTTGCTTGTGAATGTACCAAGCATTTCATGGAAGCTGCTTTTACACCCAATCATGGCACCCACCTGTTCCCAATTAGCCCCTGGGATGTTCCAAATACTGTAAGTATTGATGAGAATTCCTCAACTGTCTCAGTCTTTTTTGCCACTCGTGCCAGCTTTTTTTAAACATGTTGCAGGCATCAAATTCCAAATGAGCTAATATTTGCAAAAAATAACAGTTTTCCAGTTCGAACGTTAAATAGCTTGTCTTTGCAGTCTATTCAATTGAATAAGTTGAAAAAGATTTGCAAATCATTGTGTTCTGTTTTTATTTACCATTTACACAACGTGCCAACTTCTCTGCTTTTGGGTTTTGTATTTATTTATGTATGTTTATATGTATATATGTATATATATTTGTGTATATATCAGTGATGTGCTGTCAGGGGAGGCAAGTGAGGCAGTATATATATATTGAATATGTATCTATATATACATATATATTTATACACATATATACTGTATAAAGTATATACTGTATATACATTATAGTGTCTTCCAAATTGGGACTTTTGTCGAGGCTAAAACCAATTACCGTATTTTTCGGACTATAAGTCGCAGTTTTTTTCATAGTTTGGCCGACTTATACTCAGGAGCGACTTATGCGTGAAATTATGAACACATTACCGTAAAATATCAAATGATATTATTTAGCTCATTCACGTAAGAGACTAGACGTATAAGATTTCATGGGATTGAGCGATTAGGAGTGACAGATTGTTTGGTAAACGTATAGCATGTTCTATATGTTATAGTTCTTTGAATGACTCTTACCATAATATGTTACGTTAACATACCAGGCACGTTCTCAGTTGGTTATTTATGCCTCATATAACGTACACTTATTCAGCCTGTTGTTCACTATTCTTTATTTATTTTAAATTGCCTTTCAAATGTCTATTCTTGGTGTTGGGTTTTATCAAATAAATTTCCCCCATAAAATGCGACTTATACTCCAGTGCGACTTATATATGTTTTTTTCCTTCTTTATTATGCATTTTCGGCCGGTGCGACTTATGCTCCGGAGCGACTTATACTCCGAAAAATACGGTATTCATGTTTACATGATTCTTATGGGGAACTTTTTACTTCACGATACAAACTTTTTGGGTTGTGAACCGTGTCGAAGCTCCACCGTACTTATCAGTTAGCCGCTACTACACACACACACACACACACACACACACACACACACACACACACACACACACACATGCCTTATGGCGGCACGGGCGTAAGGCTTATTTTTGCATAATTACACTTTTTCATTTTACTGCAAGGAGATGGGGGGGGGGGGAAGCATCGTATTCTGATCCACTGGGCTGCTCCTTGTCTAGTAAGCAATGTGACATGAAGCTCGCCTAGAGGAGAACACACACACACACACACACACACACACACACACACACATGGGGGAGAGCCTCTCACGTATGGACTGACATGACATGCTGGCAGATGTGGCTGCAAATGAGCAGCTGTTTGTCACTTCACACACGTCCATCTCTGTAGACTTTTTGCCACGTGGCGTTCAGGTGCACATCTCGCCGCCTCGTGGGAGCCGACGTGATTGACAAGTGCAGCGATTTAATGCCGGTGCCGTGTGTGTGATGTAATTCGGCGCATGTTCTGATGGTGCGAGCGTGAAGCGGGCCCTTTGTTAGGGGGTGTCCCCCTCGGAGGACCCAGCCTACGTGGTCCACAGAGCAGCGTCAAAGTCTTCTGGAGGTTTCCTGCTTGCGTTGTGAGATTTTTTTGTTAGTTCGTTCGGATAAATCTTGATAAATTTGGGCCAACATAAAAAGATGAAGTCAGATTCCATTTAATGGACACTAACTTTGCACTTCTGCCCTTTTTTAGGGCCCGCACGGCCCATGTAAAAGGAATCCCAACGGGAGTCCTTTTGCATTGGGACGAAAGGACCTACTGTTATTGTAAGGTTTATTATTATTATTATTATTATTATTATTTTTCCGCAGCTTTGCGCACTACTTTGCCCCCCTTAACATGCTTCAAAACTCACCAAATTTGACACACACATTAAAAAACGCAAACAAAACTCTTTAGTCGAAAAACCAAACCCCAAAAATCACAATTGCGCTCTAGCGCCCCCTAGGAAGAAAACTGCCTCTAACTCCCAGTACGAATGTCGTAGAGCCATGAAACAAAAACCTCTATGTAGGTCTCACTTAGACCTACTTTTCATTAATTAATTTTTTCGGGCAAAAATCAACAGGAAGTTGGCAATTTCCCTCATGTTGCTTTCCATCCTACACAGTGGAGTTTTACAAGCCTTCTTCTTGGTAGGTTCAAAGACATGTTTTTGCTTCTCGCTGGGAACCCATTGAAACACAAAGTTTTTGTGATAACTTAGATAAAATTATTCTAACATTTTGCAACATTAATAAAATATACATACTATGCAAATATAAAAAAGGTAAGCTTTTAGTAAAAATTTTTTTTTTTCATTTTTGTTTGTAATTTGTTTTTAATCTTCATTATTTACTTCACGTTATTACAATATCTCTCTCTCTCTCTCTTTATATATATATAATTATTTTTTATTATTTTTTAATTATTTTATTTATTTATTTTTTAAATTATGTTTGGCCAAAGGGCGCGCATTTAAATTTCTTACACGCACTTGTTATTTCATATGTTGACCAGGAGGGGAGCACTTGAAATTTTTACACACATTATTGTAAGGTTTATTATTATTATTATTATTATTTTTCCGCAGCTTTGCGCACTACTTTGCCCCCCTTAACATGCTTCAAAACTCACCAAATTTGACACACACATTAAAAAACGCAAACAAAACTCTTTAGTCGAAAAACCAAACCCCAAAAATCACAATTGCGCTCTAGCGCCCCCCTAGGAAGAAAACTGCCTCTAACTCCCAGTACGAATGTCGTAGAGCCATGAAACAAAAACCTCTATGTAGGTCTCACTTAGACCTACTTTTCATTAATTAATTTCTTCGGGCAAAAATCAACAGGAAGTTGGCAATTTCCCCTTCAAGACAAAAAATGACTAAAAACACTAATTTTTGCCTCTTTGAGCTGTAATTTGACCCCCTTAAAATGTTTCAAAACTCACCAAACTTTTTACACACATCAGGACTGGCGGAAATTGCGATCTAATAGAAAAACCCAACCCCAAAACTCAAAATTGCGCTCTAGCGCCCCCTAGGAATAAAACACAGACAAAACTGCTCCTCGGAGGAAAACACAGACAAAACTGCTTGTAACTTCCGGTAGGAACGTCTTAGAGACATGAAACAAAAACCTCTATGTAGGTCTCACTTAGACCTACATTTCATAGATTGACATCCTTCAGCAACTAGCACCTGCCAAATATGCGGGCCCGACCAACGCTGCTTGCAGCTTTAATTTAATTTATTTTTTCATCACGTGACCCGCGACACTTTAACCTGAGAGGTGACCACGCGGTGATCATCGGCCATCAGGCGACGCTTTTTTTTTTTATTTATTTTTTTATGGAGGCAAAAGGTCGCAGGGGACACGGCGAACCAATCAGTCAGTGTGTGTGTGTGTTTTGTAGCAAGGACCTTCTGTTCTGTAATTAGTTTTTGCTCTGGAATGTGTCCACACGACGGATTGTGTGGGTGAATCTGGAAATCTTATGGAGGATCACACACACACACACACACACACACACACACACACACACACACACACACACACACACACACACACACACACACACACACACACACACACACACACACACACACACACACACACATACACACACATACACACACACACACACACACACACACACACACACACACACACACACACACACACACACACACATTCTTGTATTGCTTACCTTCTTGAGACCGCCGAAAAATGCTTCCCTCTTTAGGACCACCCTTTCTAGATATATAGGTTCAAAACACTGGTGACATCTATTAAACAAGACAAGAAGCAAAGAATTAAACGGAGACATACACTACCGTTCAAAAGTTTGGGGTGACCCAAACAATTTTGTGGAATAGCCTTCATTTCTAAGAACAAGAATAGACTGTCGAGTTTCAGATGAAAGTTCTCTTTTTCTTGCCATTTTGAGCGTTCAATTGACCCCACAAATGTGATGCTCCAGAAACTCAATCTGCTCAAAGGAAGGTCAGTTTTGTAGCTTCTGTAACGAGCTAAACTGTTTTCAGATGTGTGAACATGATTGCACAAGGGTTTTCTAATCATCAGTTAGCCTTCTGAGCCAATGAGCAAACACATTGTACCATTAGAACACTGGAGTGATAGTTGCTGGAAATGGGCCTCTATACACCTATGTAGATATTGCACCAAAAACCAGACATTTGCAGCTAGAATAGTCATTTACCACATTAGCAATGTATAGAGTGTATTTCTTTAAAGTTAAGACTAGTTTAAAGTTATCTTCATTGAAAAGTACATTGCTTTTCCTTCAAAAATAAGGACATTTCAATGTGACCCCAAACTTTTGAACGGTAGTGTAATTAAATTTGGCTCAATTTGAGGAGAAACGTCTGGTCTGTACTCTTGTACAGTCTCCAGCACGCTCTGCCAAAAGATTGCGCGCCTCCTTCTTTTATTTGGACCTTCCCTGACCACATGGCCACAGCTGTTTCTCAGGGACGAGGGTCGTAAACAGTTCATAGAAAAGGTTGGTTCAAAAAAGAGGTCTGTAAAACAGTTCAAAAAGAGGTTCGTAAAACAGTTCAAAAAGGAGGTTCAAAAAGAGGTCGTCTGGAACTTGGGCAGATCCTGCCTTCTCCCCGCTTTGTAGTCCATGGGTTAAAAGAATATATTTCTGTTGATTACAATACATGAAAGAAACAGAACACCCTCATGTTGCTTTCCATCCTACACAGTGGAGTTTTACAAGCCTTCTTCTTGGTAGGTTCAAAGACATGTTTTTGCTTCTCGCTGGGAACCCATTGAAACACAAAGTTTTTGTGATAACTTAGATAAAATTATTCTAACATTTTGCAACATTAATAAAATATACATGCTATGCAAATATAAAAAAGGTAAGCTTTTAGTAAAAATTTTTTTTTTTCATTTTTGTTTGTAATTTGTTTTTAATCTTCATTATTTACTTCACGTTATTACAATATCTCTCTCTCTCTCTCTTTATATATATATATAATTATTTTTTATTATTTTTTAATTATTTTATTTATTTATTTTTTAAATTATGTTTGGCCAAAGGGCGCGCATTTAAATTTCTTACACGCACTTGTTATTTCATATGTTGACCAGGAGGGGAGCACTTCAAATTTTTACACACATTTGTCGTTTTATATGTTGACCAGAGGGGGAGCACTTTAAAAAAGCGACACACAGTTAATTTGAAAAATCCCTCCTTTTTGGGACCACCCTAATTTTGATAGATTTCACCACCAGGGGTGCAAATGAGATCTCTATTTTTTGTAATGTGCTTAAGGCCTAAGACAAACAAGACACGGACCACAGATGGCCCCTGTGTCGCACTTTGGGCAACCCAGCTGTAGAAGCTAACTGTTAAAGACCACTATAGTCTTAGTAGCGTAGTGTATTTGTTCATGCTATGGTCACATATTGGACGCGGGTTGTCTTACGTCAGCACCGCAGGTCGTAAAATCAGCTGTTCACATGGCAGGTTTTTTTCGGGGATGAATAGGCAAGTCCTTTTTTAGCTGCCCTCTTGTTTTATCATATATTGCTGCCTTGGCACCTGTCGATGTTTCCTTTTGTATGGACATGAAATCAACAAAAAAAAAAAATCCTGACTTTGGAGCAATGTTCACGGACTCTAGTATTTGGCTCTCTATTAGATGCGATGGTTTTTTCCGTATTGGGACCGTGATTTGGGTCCTAACTTGTTCACCGGTCCTTGTTGATGTCTCAATAAGGGTAGAAATACAAGAACACACACACACACACACACACACACACATGCAGACAAAGCCATATGAATGTAATCAAGTGTGTGGTCGACGGTTGTGCATGCAAGAGGTACCGTGGAATTGAGGTGTCTTTATAATCCGTGTGTGTGTGTGTGATCCCTCAATAGGGGCAAGCTATCTCATTTTTAGGACTTATACTGACAAAGCAGATGTCAAATCTCCGCGTGTGTGCGTGTGTGTGTGTGTGTGTGTGTGTGTGTGTGTGTGTGTGTGTGTGTGTGTGTGTGTGTGTGTGTGTGTGTGTGTGTGTGTGTGTGTGTGTGTGTGCATAGATAAGCCTGCAGACTCAGGTTGGCTGTTGTGAGTCCTCTGTGCCCCTCCTAAGTGATGGCATATGAGACCCTCGTGTCTGCATTAAGTGTGTGTGTGTGTGTGTGTGTGTGTGTGTGTGTGTGTGTGTGTGTGTGTGTGTGTGTGTGAGTGTGTGTGTGTGTGTGTGCTATCAGTAAAGACAATTAGCGATGGCCGCCATTAATCCCCTTCCGGCTTGTTTGGTCCTCCAGTCCAATGACGTCATCGTAGCCTTTATTTTTTGTTCTCCGTTAAAAGTCGTCACCGCCGCCGCCGCCTCAAATGAAACCCTCGCCCCGGCCCGGAAGCAGCACTTAAAATTCACACTTTGTCCCCTGCTGATTTCTCGAGAGGATTGATTGCATTACGTTTGATTCGTTTCAATCAGCGTTGTTACGGAAACAATGAGGGAAGGAGGAGGCCGCCTCGCCACGCCGCGCCGGGGTCCTGCGGCCCCGCCAGCGGTAACAGATGAAATCAATTCACGGCGCCGGAGCAATTATCTGATAGCAGTTTTTTTTAAGTAGAAATGCGTATCATGGCGGCGCGTGAAGCGTGGGCGGCCATGAAGTGATCTCCGGGAGAGTCACACGGGGTTCTCGACGACGGCGCCGCCGGTAATCATCAGAACGATGCGTCGCTTCTGAGAAGTTCTTCAGTGGTTCCGTTTGGAGTAAATGAGCCCAAAAGGCGGCCCGGGGGGACATTTTTTTAATTACCCGCCACACAATTTAAACGTACCATTACCAAGAAACGCCTAAAAAGTGGAATAAAAGCGTAAATAGGTGTAAAGTAGAGATGCTTTAAAATGTAATATCGGAAATTGTCTGTATCGTTTTTTTTATTATCGGTATCGTTTTTTGGGTTTTTTTTTTGTTGTTTTTTTATTAAATCAACATAAAAACACAAGATACACTTACAATTAGTGCACCAACCCAAACAACCTCCCTCCCCCCATAATAACACGAAAGGGTTGCTTCTTTCTGTTATTAATATTCAGGTTCCTACATTATATATCAATATATATCAATACAGTCTGCAAGGGATACAGTCCGTAAGCACACATGATTGTGCGTGCTGCTGGTCCACTAATACAGTGGTCCCCGACCTTTTTGTAGCTGTGGACCGATCAACGCTTGAAAATTTGTCCCGCAGACCGGGGGGTGGTGGTGTATATATATATATATATTTTTTTTTTTTCATAAAGAAATACAATCATGTGTGCTTACGGACTGTATCCCTGCAGACTGTATTGATCTATATTGATATATAATGTATATATTGTGATTGTTTTTCATGAACTGTGTACTTGTATTGTTTGTCTGGGTGGAGGTCCTGCTTTGGAAATAATTTGTACCCCTTTCAGACATTGCATTTAGTTCCCATTAAAACATTCACATGTTGCACAATGAGATGTAAGCAGGGGATCATGTGTACATTCCTGCAACTTCCTGTTTGTAAAAAATATATTTTTTATTAGTATTTATTTAATATACTAACAGCATTTCATGATTAATATTTATAAATTAAGATTCTTAATAAATGACACTGGAATAAGCACACATTTGATTGGTAAATCATAGTGTAACGACCTGGAATGACACTTTATGTGTGGTGTTGGAGTTGTCCGACTTTTTGTGTGGCTGTGAACGCATCACTGGCTAAGTGTCATATGTGCATGTGTTGGCGCAAGTGAGAAAGAGCGAGCGGCTGCTGTTAATATAACTAAGTTGCTTTTGGTCTGGTTTGTACTGCAGAAAATGACCAGTTTTGCGAGATATACTTTTTTTTACTAATGTTTTGGTGATGTGTTTATGGCCGACAATAAAGAGTTTTGCTCAGTAAAGTGATGGATGGAATTTATGTCCTCAAAGCGTCTCGACAGACGTTACAATATTTGAACAATGATGACGAAAACTGTTTTCTCCGTCGTGTCCGTGTGTCGAAAATTGTTATGCGCTTATTTTTTTTATTTGATTTTGTGCGTGACATAGATTTGCCGTGCGCAGAAGACGCTTGAGCAGTGCGCAATTGCACAGGCGCGCACCTTAGAGGGAACGTTGCCCGAGACGTATACCCTCTCCGCCGTGGTCACGACTCTGCCTAGAAATCCTGGTTACATTTGGTAAAGTGATTGACGTAAATAAGGTGTTTACTTCAGATGCAGTCAGTCGTCATTGGTTCAACTTCTTCAGTTTTACTAGTGGTGTTCTTCAAGGTTCCATCTTGGTTCCTCTCTTTTTCATCATTTCAACTGTTGAAATGTTGACGCTAAAAGCTGCGGCTGCACAATATATTATTTTTCAAGCCAATATATATTTATATTTATTGTTTTTAAATGTAGATATAACAAGTTTGTGCCCACCCTTCATTTTGCTTCCTTGGCAGCAGGCGTGTTTATGGGCTTTGAAAACCCCGTCGTAGAAATGCTGGCTTTTTAGGTGGCTGATAAGGTTCGATGTGTTGAAGTGCAATGTCCCCCTGCCCCCGCGCAAAGTTTGCAGGGCATTCAGTGCAAATAATACGCAAAATGAAATTGTTCCCTCTGAAAGATTGAGGAAGTTCCACACGATTGACGCCATGTTTGTTTATAGTGAGCTAATGGGAAGTTACCAACATGTTGAATTGAATTGAAACTTTTATGAGTACCGTATTTTTCGGAGTATAAGTCGCACCGGAGTATAAGTCGCACCTGCCGGAAATGCATAATAAAGAAGGAAAAAAACATATATAAGTCGCACTGGAGTATAAGTTGCATTTTTGGGGTAAATGTATTTGATAAAACCCAACACCAAGAATAGACATTTGAAAGGCAATTTAAAATAAATAAAGAATAGTGAACAACAGGCTGAATAAGTGTACGTTAAATGAGGCATAAATAACCAACTGAGAACGTGCCTGGTATGTTAACGTAACATATTATGGTAAGAGTCATTCAAATAACTATAACATATAGAACATGCTATACGTTTACCAAACAATCTGTCACTCCTAATCGCTAAATCCCATGAAATCTTATACGTCTAGTCTCTTACGTGAATAAGATAAATAATATTATTTGATATTTTACGGTAATGTGTTAATAATTTCACACATAAGTCGCTCCTGAGTATAAGTCGCACCCCCGGCCAAACTATGAAAAAAACTGCGACTTATAGTCAGAAATATACGGTAGATTGCACAGTACAGTACATATTCTGTACAATTGACCACTAAATGGTAACACCCGAATACATTTTTCAACTTCTTTAAGTCAGGGTTCCACGTTAATCAATTAATGTGAAAAGGAGCGCTTGATTTGCTCACTGTAACACGCCTACAGCACTGTACAAGTTATTTTGCCTCACTTTTAAATCTATTATGAGCCTTTTTTTTGTTTTTATTTTTTTTTCCCAACATGAAATACATCGAAATGGCCCCCGCCCATCCTTTGATGGCCCCATTTGACGACCTTCTCTTGTCAGGTCACGTGAGGGCCTGTTGAGGAGGCGGAGCTAAACCCTGACCCTGACCTCGCCGCCCTCTCTGTGCTTTACCCTGAGATGCTCATCATTTATCTCATAAGTGCTCTCTTTCATCACACGCCTCAAATGGAATTCTTCCGCCGGTAGCTTTCACTGACCATGCCGTCCCGAACCCATTACTTTCCTCGCCTCTTCTTCTCTCCTTTTTAACGGTGGATTGCGACCACTCGGCTGCCTCTGCCGCCAAGACGGCGACTATTAAGGCGAGTGCAGAACAATTCACTGCCTACTTCTCAGTGTGAACGCACTTATGCACTCTAATTTTCAAGACCAAGGGTCACCAACCTTTTTGAAACCAAGAGCTACTTCTTGGGTACTGATTAATGCGAAGGGCTACCAGTTTGATACACACTTAAATAAATTGCCAGAAATAGCCAATTTGCTCAATTTACCTTTAACTCTATGTTATTATTAATAATTAATGATATTTACACTTAATTGAACGGTTTGAAAGAGGAGAAAACACGAAAAAAATGACAATTAAATTTTGAAACATAGTTTATCTTCAATTTCGACTCTTTTAAATTCAAAATTCAACCGAAAAAAAGAAGAGAAAAACTAGCCAATTCGAATCTTTTTGAAAAAATTTAAAAAATATTTTATGGAACATCATTACTAATTTTTCCTGATTAAGATTAATTTTAGAATTTTGATGACATGTTTTAAATAGGTTAAAATCCAATCTGCACTTTATTAGAATATATAACAAATTGGACCAAGCTATATTTCTAACAAAGACAAATCATTATTTCTTCTAGATTTTCCAGAACAAAAATTTTAAAATAAATTCAAAAGACTTTGAAATAAGATTTAAATTTGATTCTACAGATTTTCTAGGTTTGCCAGAATATTTTTTTTGAATTTTAATCATAATAACTTTGAAGAAATATTTCACAAATATTCTTCGTCGAAAAAACAGAAGCTAAAATGAAGAATTAAATTAAAATGTATTTATTATTCTTTACAATAAAAACAATTCATTTACTTGAACATTGATTTAAATTGTCAGGAAAGAAGAGGAAGGAATTTAAAAGGTAAAAAGGTATATGTGTTTAAAAATCCTAAAATCATTTTTAAGGTTGTAATTTTTCTCTAAAATTGTCTTTCTGAAAGTTATAAGAAGCAAAGTAAAAAAAATAATGAATTTATTTAAACAAGTGAAGACCAAGTCTTTAAAATATTTTCTTGGATTTTCAAATTCTATTTGAGTTTTGTCTCTCTTAGAATTAAAAATGTCGAGCAAAGCGAGACCAGCTTGCTAGTAAATAAATACAATTTAAAAAATAGAGGCAGCTCACTGGTAAGTGCTGCTATTTGAGCTATTTTTAGAACAGGCCAGCGGGCTACTCATCTGGTCCTTACGGGCTACCTGGTGCCCGCGGGCACCGCGTTGGTGACCCCTGTTCAAGACCATTGAATTATAATTTTTATAAATCAAAATTAGAACAGGACAAAAGCACAGGATGGCGCTATAGTGAACTGATTTAAACCTTTTAGTTTTTGCCTTTAAAGTCCTCCTGTGTCGAGTAACTTATTCTCTGAGTTGGTAAACAACGACAAAAAATGTTTTTGTGACAATAAAAACTAATATTGATCTAACCACTGTAGTATTAACTATATACTTATTAGGGATGTCCGATAATGGCTTTTTTGCCGATATCCGATATTCCGATATTGTCCAACTCTTAATTACCGATACTGATATCAACCGATACCGATGCATACAGTCGTGGAATTAACACATTATTATGCCTAATTTGGACAACCAGGTATGGTGAAGATAAGGTCCTTTTGAAAAAAATTAATACAATAAAATAAGATAAATAAATTTAAAAAAAATTCTTGAATAAAAAAGAAAGTAAAACAATATAAAAACAGTTACATAGAAACTAGTAATTAATGAAAATGAGTAAAATTAACTGTTAAAGGTTAGTACTATTAGTGGACCAGCAGCACGCACAATCATGTGTGCTTACGGACTGTATCCCTTGCAGACTGTATTGATATATATTGATATATAATGTAGGAACCAGAATATTAATAACAGAAAGAAACAACCCTTTTGTGTGAATGAGTGTAAATGGGGGAGGGAGGTTTTTTGGGTTGGTGCACTAATTGTAAGTGTATCTTGTGTTTTTTATGTTGATTTAATAAAGAAAAATTAAAAAAAACCTGATACCGATAATAGAAAAAAAACCGATATTGATAATTTCCGATATTACATTTTAAAGCATTTATCGTCCGATAATATTGGCAGGCCGATATTATCGGACATCTCTAATACTTATACTATACTATTTTACTAGCTCAGCGGTTAGCCTGGCTTCTTGTGTCCTCCTAAGGTGTGTAGTGCAGCATGTTTAGCTCCAGTGATAATGATGGCAGACCAAGGTCCGAGGCATATAGTTTTATTTGTCATTACAAAAAATGTTCACACTTTTTTTAATTAATTTTTTAATGTAAACGTTTTTGTATACTTTTTTTAATCAAACCTGAATTTAACTTGATGAATGTTGTATTGAAATTAGGGCGATATATCGAATATACCCGATATGTCGCGGGCGGTATAGCTCGGTTGGTAGAGTGGCCGTGCCAGCAACTTGAGGGTTCCAGGTTCGATCCCCGCTTCCGCCATCCTAGTCACTGCCCTTATGTTCTTGGGCAAGGCACTTTACCCACCTGCTCCCAGTGCCACCCACAATGGTTTAAATGTAACTTAGATATTGGGTTTTACTATTTAAAAGCGCTTTGAGTCACTAGAGAAAAGCGCTATATAAATATAATTCACTTCACTTCACTTTGTTTCTGTGCGATATAGAAAATGACTATATCGTGATATTAGAGTATACGTTCTCACGCAGTTGCTTTTAGCTGCGGGCATTACACTACAGGCTCTTCTCAGTCTTTATTGTCTCTCCTTCTCACAGAGACATAAAACAAGCGCACCTTGTTACATACGTCACAATGCGTGCATCATCAAAATATCGAGATATATATCGTGTATCGTGACACGGCCTAAAAATATCGATATATTAATAAAAGGCCATACCGCCCAGCCCTAATTTAAATTAATTAATGCTAAGGAAAATTTTTAAAAAATGTGTAAAAATATACATTTTTACATCATTAAAACAATTTTATATACCTTCCTTACTGAACCCCGACTGGGTTTCGAACATGGTACCGCCACCTTTTATGACACACTAACACATTATATTACCAGTGACGGGGCAGGAAGCAGCTAGGAATACGTTTGTTGTATTTTCACTGTAAAAAAATCAAAAAAAATCGTTGTACTGTATTTTCGGACTATAAGTCACTACTTTTTTCCTTATGCTTTGAACCCTGTGGCTTATAAAACGGTGCGGCGAATTCGTCGATTTTTCTTTGCTAACGGCCATAATGTTTTGTATACAACAAATACTGAAAAGGTGTGATATTGTTGCCCTGTGATGAGGTGGCGACTTGTCCAGGGTGTACACCGCCTTCCGCCCGAATGCAGCTGAGATAGGCTTCAGCACCCCCCGCGACTCCAAAAGGGACAAGCGGTAGAAAATGGATGGATGTCATGTTGTTTGTGCTAAGGCGCCATCTTTTGGACGAGTTTTCTTACTGCAGGTGCTGTGGGTTGAAAATGTCCTTTCCTGTTTACCAGCTCGGTGGACTTGTGGTTGAAGTGCCCGCCCTGAGACCGGAAGGTGGTGAGTTCAAACCCCGGCCGAGTCATACCAAAGACTATAAAAATGGGAGCCATTACCTCCCTGCTTGGCACTCAGCATCAAGGGTTGGAATTGGGGGTTGAATCACCAAATGATTCCCGAGCGCGGCGCACACTGCTGCTCACTGCTCCCCTCACCTCCCAGGGGGGTGAATATGGGGTCAAATGCAGAGGACACATTTCACCACACCTAGTGTGTGTGTGACGATCGTTGGGACTTTAACTTTAACTGTTTCGTGCCTTGAACCGGAAGTATATTCGTACATAGCAATTTTGCACAGAAAGATTCTTCATTCATCACTCCAAGCAACGTTTGTAAGTTTTACAATATAACTAAAACAATTCATACTCGCTATACCCGTCCAACGTGTGATGTCTATAGGTATGTTTTCATGCATATTTTTTTTAGTGCTATTGTAGCGCATTGGTGAGGTCACACACTGATGTTGGTGGAGAAGGCCTGGCTCTCAGTCTCCATTCTAATTCATCCCAAAGGTGAGGTCAGTACTCTGTGCAGGCCAGTCAAGTTTATCCTCACCAGACTCTGTCATTCACGTTTTTATAGACCTTGCTTTGTGCACTGGTGCACAGTCATGTTGGAAGAGGAAGGGGCCCGCTCCAAACTTTTCCCACAAGGTTGGGAGCATGGAATTGTCCAAAATGTTTTGGTATCCTGGAGCAATCAAAGTTCCTTTCACTGGAACTAAGGGGAACTAACAACCCCACACCATAATTCTTCCACTACCAAATTTGCAGTCCGAAATGTACCGTTTTCCTGGCAACCTCCAAACCCAGACTGGTCCATCAGATTGCCAGATGGAAAAGCGTGATTCATCAGTCCAGAGAAGGCGTCTCCACTGCTCTAGAGTCCAGTGGCGACATGCTTTACACCACTGCATCCCACGCTTTGCGTTGGACTTGTTGATGTATGGCTTAGAGGCAGCCGCTCGGCCATGGAAACCCATTCCATGAAGCTCTCTGCGTACTGTACGTGGGCTAATTGGAAGGTCACATGAAGTTTGGAGCTCCGTAGCAACTGACTGCGCAGAAAGTTTTTGCACTATGCGCTTCAGCATCCACTGACCCCTCTCTGTCAGTTTACATGGTTTACCACTTGGTGGCTGAGTTGCTGTTGTTCCCAAACTCTTCCATTTTCTTATAATAAAGCCGACAGTTGACTTTGGGATATTTAGGAGCGAGGACATTTTACGACTGGATTTGTTGCACAGGTGGCATCCTATGACAGTTCCACGCTGGAAATCACTGAGAGCGGCCCATTCTTTCACAAATGTTTGTAGAAACAGTCTCCATGCCTAAGTGCTTGATTTTATACACCTGTGATTAGGAAACCTGATTCTGATCGTTTGGATGGGTGGCCAAATACTTTTTTGAGTATAAACATATTTTTCTTCTAAAATTTGGTGGTTGTGGCTTAAAATACTGGTGCACTCTATAACCCGGAAAGTACGGTAATTGCAAAGAAAGTTACTGGCTAACAATTGCATTACTTTGACATTCACAGTACTTTACTGTAACCGCAGAGCTGTGATTTTACGGTTAATTCCAATAAAGTCACAACCTTATGCTGTAACTTCATGTCGTAGGTAATTACGATTCTCTGCTCACAGCAACTTGAAATGGAATTTGGAAACAAATCAAAGGGATTTCATGGTGACCTACAGTATGTAAGGGCCTGGATGATAATGGCACATCCGGCTGGAGGCTAATAGAACATTTTACTCGGCTTGTAGATGCTGCACTGTGCCCGTGACCTATAGCCCAAAGACTGGCGGGGAAAAAAAGCTTTTACAGCTTCTCAGGTTGTGGGACAAAAGTGAACTTTGACAGGTTGTCAATGAGAACCAAAGTAGATTTAACACAAGAGTTTTATTTTACTCATAATCAAATGGTACAATGGTTGGGTTGAGTTGTCTAGCACACAGAAAGTTTCCCCCCCGGGCGCGCCCGTCACCATGAAAAAAGAAGATGGTGCCCAAAACACTGTCTTCGTTTGGCTTTATCCCTTTCTTATCTCTCTTGTTAGTGCGTCAATGTCTTATTTTGTTTTCCCTATCTGTTCCATAACAACTCGAATATTTTAGACAGTCAACACATTCAGTTAGACAGGTTGGCACGACTTAAAGTTCACTTTTGTCCCACAGAAGAGGAAGAGAAATCAAAATGAGCATACATTTTTGACAGACATGAACTATAGGTCAAAGGTCAGAAATTCTACTACATACCCGCCTTCCAGGGTCTTAAGACCCTGGACCAAAACAATTT
The DNA here is from genome assembly GCF_033978785.1 of Entelurus aequoreus. Taxonomy (NCBI): domain Eukaryota; kingdom Metazoa; phylum Chordata; class Actinopteri; order Syngnathiformes; family Syngnathidae; genus Entelurus; species Entelurus aequoreus. Next base: position 22,394,370 of record NC_084735.1, on the reverse strand, counting down.
CTGATATAGACCACTAAATTAAATCTCTACCGCAGATAGAGGCAAAAACCTCAATGTTTTTATACGAGGCAAAAATTCCGTCTATGACCCTCCTTCAGAGCGATCGCTGTTACCAGCCTGCAGTAAAACCATCTCACAGAACACAATTAGTGGCCTACCCTTTGATTTAGTAACGTAATACCAAAATACTTTGATCATGAACATAATTAGATGAATATATATATGCTTATTCAAGATGTATTTTCACATTAATAATGAATCAAACAAGATCTGGTTTAGAATTAATATAGACTTATGACTGTAAGCTGTTGCATTATTATTTTTCCCGGCATTTGCAATGAATGTAGTTACCAATTGATTTTGTACACACAACTGAATTTCGTATGAGTCCATGTTCGATTAGTGCTCGTATGGATGGCTCGGTGGTGCCTCAGGCTGGTGGCCTGCCGACACCTCGTTGGGCTTTCGGCTGCCCTGGTGAAGAAAGAGATCCACTCAAACAGTCTGTCTCTGTCTGTTCTTGGGGTGTGGTTCAGTCCATTGGGCAGACTGTTTAATGGCATGTCCGTGCTGGCCGAAATTGGGGAAAAGTATGGGGCTTTGGGGAAGGCGGGGCAAAGTATGGGGCGTGGGGCTTTGGTCCAGGCCCTCGGCTTGCTTCAGGCCTCCTCGCTGCTTCGGCACTCCCGACACTTCTTTCCACAGCTGCTGGAGTCCCGGTGGACACATTGGCTGGCAACCTTAGTTGTTCTCGTCATCGCTGGCAAGGTGTTGTCTCTCCTCTCGGTTCCTTCCAGTCAGGTATCGGGTGTTGGTCCTGGATTGGCTTTGACCGTGCCCCTCGTAGCGAGTGCAAGGGAATCTGGAGTGGCTGCTTTCATCCTCAAATCTGCACAGAGGAACTGGCACACAAATTCTACATTTTGCAAACTTACCATTTTGGTCTCATGGTCTTTCCACCTCTCTAGGAAGCTGCTGGTCCTGAGAAGTGCTGATCTTGTGACTGAAGATGATAACCTGTTTTCTTAAAATAGGTGCCGTTGTTTGACCTAATATTTTTGGGGAAACCATGTCGGGATATTAGATCATTCACAAAACATTTAATTACTGAATTGGCACCCTCCTTTGAGGGTGGGGTTGCTTTCGCCAACGTGGGTGCGAAAAAAGCGTTAGGGAACTCTCACAAAAGCATGAGGGAGAATTAAAACAGATAAGAAACCAGGTGCTACACAAAAGTTATTAAAATACGCAGATATATATATATAAATTTAAAAACACACATTTTTATCCCACAAAACACTCCCCCCTGGTCCGGACCAATATAAACAACTAATGCACGCGTGCTTTTGTGGAATCGGCCGTCTCATAACACACACACGCAGGTCATTTTTACTCATATAATGGCGATTAACCCATTCAGCGGAGCAAATCCTGCTTTTCCTTCCTGACCAACACGGATAACAGCCTAAGGCGCTGTAGAATTTCCAGGAATCACCTTTCAATTTCTACAGTACATCGTGTCTGGTCAGTCCATATAGTTTCACCAAGTCTCTACCATATGGAGCCCTTACTCTATCCATCTATACTGCAGCAAATTTCCAAATTCGTGACAACTTGGCTCAGTTGATCTCCTTTACCGGAGTCACTGAACGATCACCTTATATCAGGCTTTTTACCCGGCTGCAGCTTCCACATAGACAGATACGTAGGACCTTCATAGACGTCATAAATTTGTGTGGGTCAAATGTCACACCAGTTAGCCAACCTTGCCTTAAATTTCGCTGTGTCCAACTCCGGCTAACCATGTACTTGCCAAGAAATTTTTCGTCTCACATCGTCTATGCTTCTACACTCCAAACCACCAAAATTCTATCAACAATCCCCATTTGTTAAAAACAAGAGATTACAAGTTTTCAACAAACACACAGACAAATGATCACATATAATACAACTCAAGCCAACCAACACATGCCTCAGTCTAGGTTGTTTTTGGAGAACTATCTTTTATGAAAAAAAATTTCAGTTTTTATCTTACCGATCCCGTTTCTCTTCAGACAGACAACTTTTACACAATAAGCAAAATAGCTTACCTTTTATTAGATGCGCGCGTGCAAGCGTTGTCTGCCTGAGAGAGAAGCCGGGAGCGGATGTTGACTTGCAGAGTTCTGGACCATCCTAGTTCGTGACGCCAATTTTGTAGTGGAAAGTCCAGGTTGTCAATGAGAACCAAAGTAGATTTAACACAAGAGTTTTATTTTACTCATAATCAAATGGTACAATGGTTGGGTTGAGTTGTCTAGCACACAGAAAGTTTCCCCCCCGGGCGCGCCCGTCACCATGAAAAAAGAAGATGGTGCCCAAAACACTGTCTTCGTTTGGCTTTATCCCTTTCTTATCTCTCTTGTTAGTGCGTCAATGTCTTATTTTGTTTTCCCTATCTGTTCCATAACAACTCGAATATTTTAGACAGTCAACACATTCAGTTAGACAGGTTGGCACGACTTAAAGTTCACTTTTGTCCCACAGAAGAGGAAGAGAAATCAAAATGAGCATACATTTTTGACAGACATGAACTATAGGTCAAAGGTCAGAAATTCTACTACAGTAGGTAATTACGATTCTCTGCTCACAGCAACTTGAAATGGAATTTGGAAACAAATCAAAGGGATTTCATGGTGACCTACAGTATGTAAGGGCCTGGATGATAATGGCACATCCGGCTGGAGGCTAATAGAACATTTTACTCGGCTTGTAGATGCTGCACTGTGCCCGTGACCTATAGCCCAAAGACTGGCGGGGAAAAAAAGCTTTTACAGCTTCTCACACGGTGGCCAAATGGTTGGAGAGGCTGGTTTAAATCTCTCTGGGGAGTCGACTTCATGGTACCAGATCTACCACCCGAGCAATGTCAAAAGGCAACCAGTGTTTCCCACACATTCATTTATTTGTGGCGGCCCGCCACGAAAGAATTAAGGCCGCCACAAATAAAAAATATTTTTTTTATTTATTTTTTATTTTTGTATTTTTTTAAATTTATTTCATTTATTTTTTTTGTGTCCTGACAAGCTTCTCAGGCAAATCATATAGTTGATGTAGATGCCCATATCGGCTGTTCAGATTTACTTTACACAAGAGAAGTGTAGGATCAAGATTTTTGGAGCTCTTTGTTCAGTGGATCAGATGTTTGATGAAGCTTTGTGTCTATCTACCGCCACTACTGTTTTCTGTTTATTTGTTACTGACTGTGGCAGGACACCTCTGCCTCTGTTTCACTTTATGTTGCTGGTAAATAATATGGTTGTAGTAGTAGGCTAAAGTTAAATTATTTAGTATGCACTAATTAAAGGGGCAGAGCTTTAAGAGACATTTTAGCTTTTATATTTTTATAAGATATATTTTTTCTAAGAACCACAATTAATAAATATATTTCAGTGAATAACTTATTGTTCAAATCTGTATATAAATATATACATAAAGTGTTGTAATTATATTGTAAAATGGATGGATGGATGGATGGACGTTTAAAACAAAACTGTTATTATTAATTAGTAAGTATAAATTTTTTGAGCCTTTTTAGAGAAAATCATATCATTGTAGTAAATTATGCAAATTACTCGATGTCATGGTGACCACGCCCATAGCCACGCCCCCACCGCCACAGGTATCTTGGCAGTTTATGGGAAACACTGGGCAACTGTTGCGTTCCATTTCGTAGGACATCTTTTGCCCAGACTGCCTTTTCAATAAAAGGACCACAACTATGGAACTCTCCACCTGACACTTTGAAAAGTATACCTGCACTTGTCACTTTCAAAAAACAAACAAAATTATGGCTAGTTGAGCAACAATCGTGTTCCCATGTTTAGTTTTTACTCATTTTTATTAGTTGGTTTTTATCTAGTCTGCACTTTGTCTGTGTTATTATTATTTTTGTCTTTCATCTAGTTTGCACTTTGTCTGTATTATTTCTATTATCATTATTATCGACTCATCTTTGCCTTATTCTATTTTTTATTTTCCTATTTTAATGATGTTGGATCTGTGTTGTTGTTGTTGTTGTTGTTTTTGTTGGGGACGGCGTGGCGAAGTTGGTAGAGTGGCCGTGCCAGCAATCGGAGGGTTGCTGGTTACTGGGGTTCAATCCCCACCTTCTACCATCCTAGTCACGTCCGTTGTGTCCTTGGGCAAGACACTTCACCCTTGCACCTGATGGGTGCTGGTAGCGCCTTGCATGGCAGCTCCCTCCATCAGTGTGTGAATGTGTGTGTGAATGGGTGAATGTGGAAATACTGTCAAAGCGCTTTGAGTACCTTGAAGGTAGAAAAGCGCTATACAAGTATAACCCATTTATCATTTATCATTTATCATTTATCATTTATTTGTTGGGGACAAGTGTTGTAAATTAGCTTTGGCTACAAACACTATGATGCATACATTGGATAACTGTCTCAGATGTCTATGTTTTTGTATCTGTCCCTATTTCAAATCAACCTCTATAATAGTAATAATGTACGCGCCAGTGTGCGTACACTGCAAAAAGTCAGTGTTCAAAAACAACAACAAAAAAAATACAAAAATTAGGGATATTTTATTTGAACTAAGCAAAATTATCTGCCAATAGAACAAGAAAATTCGGCTTGTCAAGGCTTTCCAAAACAAGTCAAATTAGCTAACCTCAATGAACCCAAAAAAAACTTAAAATAAGTATATTCTCACTAATAACAAGTGCACTTTTCTTGGTAGAAAAAAAAATAGATTTTTTTGCTCAATAATAATAATAATAATAATAGATTTTATTTGTAAAAAGCACTTTACATTGAGTAAACAACCTCAAAGTGCTACAGTATATTAAAAAGATTAAAATATATTAAAAATAAAAAATAGAACAGCAAAATAGCTAAAACTAGTATGCATTAGGGCTGCAACTAACGATTAATTTGATAATCGATTAATCTGTCGATTATTACTTCGATTAATCGATTAATAATCGGATACAAGAAACAAACTACATTTCTATCCTTTCCAGTATTTTATTGAAAAAAACAGCATACTGGCACCATACTTATTTTGATTATTGTTTCTCAGCTGTTTGTACATGTTGCAGTTTATAAATAAAGGTTTATAAAAAAAATAAAAAAAATAAAAAAAATTGCCTTTGCGCATGCGCATAGCATAGATCCAACGAATCGATTACTTAATTAATCGGCAACTATTTTTATAATCGGTTTTAATTGATTTAATCGATTAGTTGTTGTAGCCCTAGTATGCATCTGTCTAAAAAAATGGCTTGTTTAAAAAGAAGGGTTTTCAAGCCTTTTATAAAAGTATCCACAGTCTGTGGTGCCCACAGGTGGTCAGGGAGAGCGTTCCACAGACTCAATATGTTGAAAAATATTCTTAAATTAAGTAAATGCTACTGCCAATATCTTGACATAATGATATGCACTCGGCATCATGATTATTTTTTTTTCTTCATGCTTGAAGTAAGAAATGATTACTTTAAAAAAGTAGTTGTATACTTGTGAGTGTTGATGACACAGCTTTGCAACACTTGATATTCTAGTTTCAAGCATGTTTTACTTAATATAGGTCATCAAATCTCAGCTACAAGCTGTAATATCTTACTGAGATCATTTAGGACCAAAACACTTAAAACAAGTAAAACACTCTAACATAAAATCTGCTTAGTGAGAAGAATTATCTTATCAGACTGAAAATAAGCAAGTATCACCCTTATTTCAGATATTTAATCTTACTTAGGTTTCAGTTTTTGCAGTGTA
>NC_084735.1:22353590-22381090 GCF_033978785.1 Entelurus aequoreus | reverse complement strand
TGAAGGCATCAAAACTATGAATAAACACATGTGGAGTTATGTACTTAACAAAAAAAAGGTGAACTAACTCAAACCATATTTTATATTCTAGTTCCTTCAAAATAGCCAACCTTTTGCTCTGATTACTGCTTTGCACACTTGTGGCATTCTCTGGATGAGCTTCAAGAGGTAGTCACCTGAAATGGTTTTCACTTCACAGGCGTGCCTTATCAGGGTTGATTAGTGGAATTTCTTGCTTTATCAATGGGGTTGGGACCATCAGTTGTGTTGTGCCGAAGTCAGGTTACTACACAGCCCTATTGGACAACTGTTAAAATTCATTTTATGGCAAGAACCAATCAGCTAACTAACGGAAAACGGGTGGCCATCATTACTTTAAGAAATGAAGGTCAGTCAGTCCGGAAACCCTGAATGTGTCCCCAAGTGGAGTCGCAGAAACCATCAAGTGCTACAACGAAACTGGCACACATGAGGACCGACCCCCTCTGCTTCTGAGGACAAGTTCATCTGAGTCACCAGCCTCAGAATCCAATCCAATCCAATCCACTTTATTTATATAGCACATTTACACAACAAGAACGTTTCCAAAGTGCTGCACAGCCATGTTAAAAACAATATTAAAAACAATATTAAAAACGATATTAAAAATAATATTAAAAACAATATTATGCTACACCAATGACTGAATAAAAACAAAGAATAAATGAATAGAAAACCAATACAGAGACAATATAAAAAATAAATATGATTAAAACGATTTTAAAGGGTAAAACCAATTAAAACAGTAAAATAGACATCAAAATGTATAACCCTAACCCTAACCACACAGGACAACAGAGGACAGGAGACCACACAACTCACGTAGTGTTAAAAGTTGTGTGGTCTAGATCAGGGGTGGGCAATTAATTTTTACCGGGGGCCGCATGAGCAACCCGAGCAGTGCTGGAGGGCCACATCGACAATATTTCAATTAAATTTTGCTCAATATTATTTTTGGTATATACCGTAAGATAAATAATAATAATAATAATAATAATTAATAATAATAGTAATACTTCAACATAGTGTGTGTAACAGCATTCCATGACTAATATAAATAAATTAACATTAATAATAAATGACAGTAAAATAAGCACACGTATGACTGAGGAGTCATAGTGTAACTTTGTGGGGTGTTTGAGTTGTCCGACTTTTTGTGTGGCCATAAACGCACCAGTGGTTTAGTGCTATGCGTGTTGGTGACAGATGACAAGTTGGTTTTGGCCTGGTTTGTACGGCAGAAAATGACTAGTTTTTCGAGATAGAAGTGTGAAAACTCATGTTTTTGGTGTGGTTATGTCCGAATATAAACAGTTTTGCTCAATAAAGTGATCGATATAATTCCTGTCCTCGAAGCATCTCCATAGACGTTACAATAATTGAACGGTGTTCAATTGAACGGTGTTGATGAACACCTTCAGGGCCGCTTGTTGTCACTGTCACTCAAAGTTGCATTGCAAAATTACATAGAATAAATATGTTTATTTTGTTTAGAATTCAGATGGGATTTGATTTGGTGCGCGGCATATATTTGCTGCGCGCAGCGGACGCTTGAGCAGTGTGCAATTGCGCAGGCACGCACCTTAGAGGGAACGTTGCTTTGCAGTCCATGTCTTGTTGAAAACACGCCATTCTTCATCAACTTTTCTCTTTGTAGCGTCTCGGGTGTAAACCGTGCATCACTTGTCGCTGCATGTACACCTTCACTTGCAGGTTACACACGGACACACGCCCATAAATAATACTTTTCAAAATAAAAGCAGCACAGTTGTATTGCGCGCACGACAAAGATGTTTTTTCAACTTTATTTTGTAATTTGTTATTGCAGCTGTTCACATTCACTCACAATCACGCACACGCATACGTCCACACGGAAGTAATACAAATAACGATTTTCAAAACAAAAGCAGCACGGTTGTATTGCACACTCGACATAGATACTTTTTAAAATGTATTTTGTAATTTATAATTGGCCTCACGCGGGCCGGACAGGGACGCACAAAGGGCCGGATGCGGCCCACGGGCCGCAGAATGCCCAGGTCTGGTCTAGATGGTTTGATTAGTCTTTCGCCCCTATACCCAGAAATGGCAGGTTAACAGCAGCTCAGATCAGAGACCAGATGAATGCCACACAGTTCTAGCAGCACTCTCCTCTTAACAACTGTTAAGAGGAAAGTGCGCGAATCAGGCCTTCATGGTCAACACGCAGAAGAGATTTGTTTGGGCCAAGAATCATAAGGAATGGACATTAGAGCAGTGGAAATCTGTGCTTTGGTCCGATGAGTCCAAATTTCAGATCTTCGGTTCCAACCGCCGTGTCTTTGTGAGACGCAGAAAAGGTGAACGGATGGATTCCACGTGCCGAGTTCCCACTGTGAAGCATGGAGGAGGAGGTGTGATGGTGTGGGGGTGTTGTGCTGGTGACACTGTTGGGGTTTTATTCCAAATTGAAGGCACGCTGAACCAGCATGGCTACCACAGCATCCTGCAGCGACATGCCGTCCCATCCGGTTTGCGTTTTAGTTGGACGATCATTTCTTTTTCAACAGGACAATGACCCCCAACACACCTCCAGGCTGTGTAAGGGCTATTTGACAAAGGAGAGTGGTGGTGTGCCGCGGCAGATGACCAGGCCTCCACGGTCACCGGACCTGAACCCAATCGAGATGGTTTGGGGTGAGCTGGACCGCAGAGTGAAGGCAAGGGGGCCAACAAGTACTATACGCCTTCAAGACTGTTGGAAAACCATTTCAGGTGACGACCTCTTGAAGCTCATCGAGAGAATGCCAGGAGTGTGCACAGAGCAAAGGGTGGCTATTTTGAAGAAACTAGAATATAAAACATGTTTTTAGTTATTTCATCTTTTTTTGTTAAGTACATAACTCCACATGTGTTCATTCATAGTTGTGATGCCTTCAGTGACAATCTACAATGTAAATAGTCATGAAAATAAAGAAAACGCCTTGAATGAAAAGGTGTGTCCAAACTTTTGGCCTGTACTATATATATATATATATATATATATATATATATATATATATATATATATATATATATATATATATATATATATATATATATATATATATATATATATATATATATACATATATATATATATATATATATATATATATATATATATATATATATATATATATATATATATATATATATATATATATATATATATATATTGGGGCTGCAACAACTGATCAATTAAATCGATTAAAATCGATTATAAAAATAGTTGGCGATTAATTTAGTCATCGATTCGTTGGATCTATGCTATGCGCATGCGCAGAGGCAATTTTTTTATATACATTTTTTTTAAATGTATTTTTTATTTTTTTATAAACCTTTATTTATAAACTGCAACATGTACAAACAGCTGAGAAACAATAATCAAAAGAAGAGTTAGTGCTGCGAGGGGTTCTGGGTATTTGTTCTGTTGTGTAACGGTGCGGATGTTCTCCCATAATGTGTTTGTCATTCTTGTTTGGCGTGGGTTCACAGTGTGGCGCATATTTGTAACAGTGTTAAAGTTGTTTATACGTCCACCCTCAGTGTGACCTGTATGGCTGTTGACCAAGTATGACTTGCAATCACGTGTGTGAAAAGCCGTAGATATTATGTGATTGGGCCGGCACGCAAAGGCAGTGCCTTTAAGGTTTATTGGCGCTCTGTACTTCTCCCTACGTCCGTGTACCACTCTGTACAGCGGCGTTTTAAGAAGTCATACATTTTACTTTTTGAAACGGATACCGATCATTTTGAAACCGATACCAATATTTTCCGATATTACATTTTAATGCATTTATCGGCCGATGATATCGGCAGTCCGATATTATCGGACATCTCTAGTATATATATATATATGTATGTGTATATGTATATATATATATATATATATATATGTATGTATGTATGTATCGGCCCAGGCCTATTGGCTAAGACACATGTATTTTCCTGAAGGCGAAAACAATTATTCATATATTTAAGATAAATCTGTTTTGTTATGTACTGTATGTATGTATATATGTGTATGTGTATATATTTGTGTATATATGTATGTATATATTTATGTGTATATATGTATGTATACATTTATGTGTATATATGTATGTATATATTTCTTTGTATATACAGTGTTCCCCACACATTCATTTATTTGTCGCGGCCCGCCACGAAAGAATTACGTCCGCCACAAATAAAAAATAAAAAAACATTTTATTTGTATTTTTTTAAAATTATTATTATTATTATTATTATTATTATTATTATTATTATTATTATTATTATTATTTATTTTTTTGTCCTGTCCAGCTTCTCAGGCAAATCATATAGTTGATGTAGATGCCCATATAAGCTGTTCAGATTTACTTTACAAAAGAGAAGTGTAGGATACTTCTCTTGTTGCCTTATTTGTATTTGACCACTACTGTTTTCTGTTTATTTGTTACTGACTGTGGCAGGACACCTCTGCCTCTGTTTCACTTTATGTTGCTGGTAAATAATATGGTTGTAGTAGTAGGCTAAAGTTTAATTATTTAGTATGCACTAATTAAAGGGGCAGAGCTTTAAGAGACATTTTAGCTTTTATATTTTTATAAGATATATTTTTTGTAAGAACCACAATTAATAAATATATTTCAGTGAATAACTTATTGTTCAAATCTGTATATAAATATGTACATAAAGTGTTGTAATTATATTGTAAAATGGATGGATGGATGGACGTTTAAAACAAAACTGTTATTAATTAGTAAGTATACATTTTTTGAGCCTTTTTAGAGTAAATCATATCATTGTAGTAAATTATGCAAATTACTCGAGGATGTCATGGTGACCACGCCCATAGCCACGCCCATAGCCACGCCCCCACCGCCACAGGTATCTTGGCAGTTTATGGGAAACACTGATATGTATGTATATATTTGTGTATATATGTATGTATATATTTATGTATACTGTATAAATATACAGTATATATGTATGTATATGTATACATACATATGTATATGCATATATATTTATGTGTGTATATATACATTGGACTCAAAAACAGCGATTTAGTGTTATTAGCACATTCCTGTTAAATTTGGTCATAAAACATCATCCCTATTGTTTGCAGTATGTAAATCAAGCCGGGTCATGAGACAAACCATGTTTCATTTGCATGAGGAAGCCATTAAAATAGAACAAGGATAATCTCCATAATGTCTGATCAATGGCTGCACGCACAGAGGTGACAGTTAAAAAGTGGTGTTGATTTACTTCCCGCCATAACCTCCCCCGCCCCCGTGCCATTACGTCTACGTTAAACACACTTTGAGGCGGCGTGCTGCTGCGGCTGGGCGCCGCCGGGCTCTCGGGGATACGCCGTGTAATTAGCACACGGCGCTACGCAGAGGCGCTCTCGCGACGCCTCATCTGCATCTCAGACTGCCAGGAGGCTCTCATGGAGCCCGCCTCTCCCCGCCTCAATTACCTGCTCGACTGGAGGAGGGGACAATATCTGCCGAGGAAGCCTTTAACAGCGCCACGCGCCGTTTCATTAGGCGGGCGCCGTCTTTTATCTGCCTTCGTTCCTGTTAGGGTGCATCGATGCAGAGTGGTTAGCTTCGCTCACAAGATGTCTGAGCCTCGTTTCCACCGCACGTTAAGTGGTGACCTATTATGCAAAGGGTACCTGTTTTTCCTCTGTTTGGCATCTGCATAAGTCCTGCAAATATTAGCTCATTTGGAATTTGATGCCTGCAACATGTTTCAAACAAGCTGGCACAGGTGGCAAAAAAGACAGAGAAAGTTGAGGAACGCTCGTCCAACACTTATTTGGAACATCCCACAGGTGAACAGGCTAATTGGGAACAGGTGGGTGCCATGATTGCAGCTTCTATAAACAAACAAGGATGGGGCGAGGGTCACCACTTTGTCAACAAATGCGTGAGCAAATTGTCGAACAGTTTAAGAAAAACTTTTCTCAACCAGCTATGGCAAGAAATTTAGGTATTTCACCATCTACGGTCCGTAATATCATCAAAAGGTTCAAAGAATCTGGAGAAATCACTGCACGTGAGCGATATTACGGACTTTTGATCCTTTAGGCGGTACTGCATCAAAAAGCGACATCAGTGTGTAAAGGATATCACCACATAGGCTCAGGAACATTTTCAGAAAACCACTGTTAGTAACTACAGTTTGTCGCTACATCTGTAAGTGCAAGTTAAAACTCTAATATGTAAAGCGAAAGTCATTTATCAACAACACCCAGAAACGCCGCCGGCTTCGCTGGGCCCGAGCTCATCTAAGATGGACTGATGCAAAGTGTAAAAGTGTTCTGTGGTCTGACAAGTCCACATTTCAAATTGTTTTTGGAAACTGTGGACGTCGTGTCCTCCGGTACAAAGAGGAAAAGAACCATCCGGACTGTTATAGGCGCAAAGTTAAAAACCAGCATCTGTGATGGTATGGGGGTGTATAAGTGCCCAAGACATGGGTAACTTACACATCTGTGAAGGCGCCATTAATGCTGAAAGGTACATACAGGTTTTGGAGCAACATATGTTGCCATCCAAGCAATGATATTATGGACGCCCCTGCTTATTTCAGCAAGACAATGCCAAGCCACGTGTTACAACAGCGTGGCCTCGTAGTAAAAGAGTGCGGGTACTAGACTGGCCTGCCTGTAGTCCAGACCTGTCTCCCATTGAAAATGTGTGGCGCATTATGAAGCCTAAAATATCCCAACGGAGACCCCCGGACTGTTGAACAACTTAAGCTGTACATCAAGCAAGAATGGGAAAGAATTCCTCCTGAGAAGCTTCAAAAATGTGTCTCCTCAGTTCCCAAACGTTTACTGAGTGTTGTTAAAAGGAAAGGCCATGTAACACAGTGGTGAACATGTCCTTTCCAACTTTTTTGCAATTAAATTCTAAGTTAATGATTATTTGCAAAAAAAAATAGGTTTCTCAGTTGGAACATTAAATATGTTGTCTTTGCAGTCTATTCAATTGAATATAAGTTGAAAAGGATTTGCAAATCATCGTATTCTCTTTTTATTTACCATTTACACAACGTGCCAACTTCACTGGTGTTGGGTTTTGTATATGGAGTATCATTGTTGATGTTTGTGAATTGTGTAATGTTGGCCAAAATATCAAATATATTTGTTAAAGAAAACCTTTGCCTTGTTTTAATGAATAGTTAGGCCTACTACTGAACTGCATTTTAATGTCGTTCATTAAGGTGAGAGCCAAGTGTTCTCTGAGTACTTGGTGAAAAGAAGGTTGAGAACAACTGATGTAGATAGAGCACAAGGAACTGTATTAAATGTAGGGGGAAAAAATCCTATTTCGACCTCATGAAGTTACTTAAATGTTACACATAAGGACATTATCACAGCTCTGGAGATCTTCTTGGACCCCTCCAAGTGAAAATAGGGCCTTTTTGGACTTCTCCAAGTGAAAATAGGTCACTTTTGGACCCCTCTAAGTGAAAATAGGACCCTTTCAGAACTCTTAAGACCTATTTGGATGCTTCCAAATGAAGATAGGACTTTCCTGCATGCCTCAGAGAGGAAATAGGATCGCCAAAGAACACTCAGGACCTTCCTGGACCCCTCCAAGTAAAAAAATGACCTTCTTGCACCACTCTAAGTGCAAACAACACATTTATTGACCCATTCAAGTGCAAAAATTACCTTTTGGACCCCCTCTGAATAAAAATAGGACCTCCTTAGACCCCTCAGGACTTATTTGGACTCCTTATAGTGCAACTAGGACCTTCTCGAGTGAAAATGAGACCTTTTTTGACCCGTGAGGACCTTCTTGGACTCCTCCAAGTGAAAATAGGTCCCTTTTGGACATGAAAATAAGACCTTCTCAGACCTCTATGGACCTTCTCAGACATCTCCAAGTGAAACAAGGACCATCTCAGACCCCTCTAAATGAAAATAGAACCTTCTTAGAACTTTAAATTTTTTTTTAACCCCTCCAAGTGAAAATATGACCTTCCTGGACCCCTCCAAATAAAAATAAGACCTTCCTGGACCCTCCCAAGTGCAAAAAGTATGTTTTAGAACCTTCCGAATAAAAATAAGACCTCCTTAGACCCCCTCAGGACTTATTTGAACCCCTCCAAGGGAAAAAAGACCTTAGACCTCTCAGGACCATGTTGGACGTCTCCAATTGGAAATGTAACCTTCTTGGACGCCTTAGAGTAAGAATAAGACCTTCTTAGGATACTCAGGACCTTCTTGGACACCTAGTGAAAAAAGGACCAACTCAAACTCTTCCAAGTGCAGAAAGTACCCCATGACTGACTTGGAAGTGCAAATAGGACCTTCCTGGACACCACCAAGTGCAAACTAGACCTTCTTGGACCCCTCCAAGTGGAAATAGGTCCTTTTTGGACATTCTTAGACCCATCAGATCTTTCTTCGACTCCTTTAGTAAAAATGGGACCTTCTTGGACCCCTTTAAGTTAAAATACGACCTTCTTAGACTTCTTCGGACCTTTTTGGATGCGTCCAATTGAAGATGCCTCAGAGTAGAAAATAGGTCCCTATTAGACCCTTCAGGACCTTCCTGGACCCGTCCAAACAAAAATAAGACCTTCTCTGACCCCTTTGTGTGAAAATAAGACCACCTTTGGAGTCTCCAATTGAAAATAGGACCTTCTTGGACACTTCAGAGTGAAAATAGGATCTTCTTAGACCTCTACGGACCTTCTCGGACATCTCCAAGTGAAACAAGGACCATCTCAGACCCCTCTAAATGAAAATGGAAACTTCTTAGAACTTTCTAAATTTTTTGGACCCCTCCAAGTAAAACTCGGACCCGATAGAACTTTGCCGGATGGGTTTGGGTTTGTGAAAAAACATACAGGAAGTCCTTCTTATTGCTAAAAAGTGAGACATGCATAAAAGTTGCCATCTGAAGGTGTTGTTACTTTGTCACGTCAGCCCGTTTATGTCGACAACCCCAATCAAGTCCCGGTCCGCCGTGTTCGTCTCATTACTAAAAGGGCCCGCTGAGGTTGACGTCAGCATGCAGTGCATTGTCCACCGCTTCTGTCGACATAACATTCGTCTTTAATCCACGAAAAATGGGTCCGCTTGCGTCGACATGTGTTAGGGAAATGTGTGCGCAATGTCTAGTCTCGGTTATGTCGACGTGCGTCAGCCATTGTCATACTGAGTGGTGTCAATACAACAGGCTGCACAGTAATAGGGTTTCTTTTGGTGTGGGTATAGGCAGTGTTGGGTTAGTTACTGAAAACCAGTAACTATTTACAGTTACTAGTTACTTTATTTCAAAAGTAACTCAGTTACTAATTTAGTTACTTACACCAAAAAGTATTGCGTTACTGTGAAAAGTAACTAGTTACTTATATATATACTGTATATATATATATATATTTTTTTTTTAAGGCCCCCTTTAATGCCCTTTTAGCCTTCATTTCAGTACTGTTATTGCACTGGAGAATAATACAATCTGTTGATCAACTTGACATGCATTTGCATCACTGAACTCTGCCAAGCAATGTGGTCTACATACAACACACAAAGACAAAGATATGTTTCAAAGGGCCAATTTGTTTCAGGCCAGAACAAATTGACAAAACTATTTTAAATAGCTGCAACATAACATACATAAGTAACAAACAGCATAATAACAACATAGCTGTAAACCAAGGAAGGCACACACTACATACACAAAGTACGGAGCCCCTAAAGCAGGGGTCTCAGACACGCGGCCCGCGGGCCAATTGTGGCCCGCGAGACGTTATTTTGCGGCCCGCACCTTAATATGAAAATGTAATGTTAGTGCGGCCCGCGAGTTTTATATGAATGGCGCTTGACAGCTTCACACTTACCAACCCTTCCGATTTTTCCAGGAGACTCCCGAATTTCAGGGCAACCATTCTCTCGAATGTCTGCCGGTTTTCACCCAAGCAACAATATTAAGGGCGTGCCGTGATGGCACTGCCTTTAGCGCCCTCTACAACCTATACAAACAGCGTGCCAGCCCAGTCACATGTTGTATTTGGCTTCTGTACACATATGTAAGTGACTGCAAGACATACTTGGTCAACAGCCATACAGGTCACACTGAGGGTGTCCGTATAAACAACTTTAACACTGTTACAAATATGCGCCACACTGTGAACCCACACCAAACAAGAATGACAAACACATTTCGGGAGAACATCCGCACCGTAACACAACATAAACACAACAGAACAAATACCCAGAACACTTTGTAGCCCTAACTCTTCCGGTCTACAATATACACCCCCACACCCACCAAACCCCCCACCGTGTGTCGGTTGAGGTGGGCGGGGTTGGGGGGGCGGGGTTTGGAGGTAGCGGGGGTGTATATTGTAGACCGGAAGAGTTAGGGCTGCAAGGTGTTCTGGGTATTTGTTCTGTTGTGTTTATGTTGTGTTACGGTGCGGATGTTCTCCCGATATGTGTTTGTCATTCTTGTTTGGTGTGGGTTCACAGTGTGGCACATATTTGTAACCGTGATAAAATTGTTTATACGGCAACCCTCAGCGTGACCTGTATGGCTGTTGACCAAGTATGTCTTGCAGTCACTTACGTGTGTCGTCGGAAGCCGCATACAACATGTGTCTGGGCCGGCACGCTGTTTGTATGGTGATAAAGCGGACGCGACGACAGGTTTGTAGAGGACGTTAAAGGCAGTGCTACCACACGCCTTTAATATTGTTGTCCGGTTGAAGATCGGGACAAATTTGGGAGAATGGTTGCCCCGGGAGATTGTCGGGAGGGGCACTGAAATTCGGGAGTCTCCCGGAAAAATCGGGAGGGTTGGCAAGTATGTTGCTAGGGCGGGATAGCCATTCAAAGAAGGTGAATTCATTAAAAAGCGCATGTTAGATTTTTTTAAGAAATCTTTTCTTGCGGCCCAGCCTCACCCAGTTTCTGCATCGAGTGGCCCCCGGGTAAATTGAGTTTGAGACCCCTGCCCTAAAGGGACATGGGAATTTTTTTTTTTTTAGACATGTATCTCGTGGCCACGAGAAAGTATCTCGTGGCCACGAGAAAGTATCTCGTGGCCACGAGAAACTTTCTCGTGGCCACGAGAAACTTTTTATAAAAAAAAAAAAAAAAAAAAAAAAAAAAAAATTTATTTATTTATTTTTTTTTTTTAATAAAAAGTTTCTCGTGGCCACGAGAAAGTTTCTCGTGGCCACGAGATACTTTCTCGTGGCCACGAGATACTTTCTCGTGGCCACGAGATACATGTCTAAAAAAAAAAAAATTCCCATGTCCCTTTAGGGGCTCCGTAACAAAGCCTAACCAGGCGGGTTTTTTTCTCTCAAGGAATTGTGAAATAAAATCATGTCTGAAGCCCAGAACACTCTACACATTTCCCCAGTTTTAGTTTAGAGATAAGGAAAGATTGAATGTGTGTGTGAATGGGTGAATGTGGAAATACTGTCAAAGCGCTTTGAGTACCTTGAAGGTAGAAAAGCGCTATACAAGTATAACCCATTTATCATTTATCATTTACCTTCAGTGCGCAGTGCCTCGTTAAAATCCAGCCGCTGTTGCTTAGGAGGTGCTCTGTAAAAAAAAAAAAAAAAAAAAAAAAAAATTGAGAAAATGCTAATTTTCAAGGCAACATGATGCAACAAGATTTTTGCTTTTCTCAACTTTTGACTACTATTGTTGACTTAACTAAGATTTACAAGTTGAGATAAGAGTTATGTCAACTCGGATCTTTCAATCTTTCAAATGTTTTTTGAAAAATCTATCTTGTTGTAGTTAATTTTGTGGCGAGTTTGGGCCGTTTTACAAAAGAATAAAGCCACAAATCATATGGAATATTAACTTAACTATGTGATATTAACTTGTGATCATGTGTGATATTAACTTGTGATCATATGTGATATTAACTTGTTCTGCTTTAAATGGAATTTAGATATTGACTTTTACAAAAGAATAAATCCACAAATCATATGGAATATTAACTTGTGATCATATATAATATTAACTTGTGATCATATGTGATATTAACTTGTGATCATATGTGATATTAACTTGTGCTGCTTTAAATGGAATTTAGAGATTGACTTTTACAAAAGAATAAATCCACAAATCATATGGAATATTAACTTCTGATCATATATAATATTAACTTGTGATCATATGTGATATTACCTTGTGATCATATGTGATATTAACTTGTGATCATATGTGATTTTAACTTGTGCTGCTTTAAATGGAATTTAGATATTGACTTTTACAAAAGAATAAATCCACAAATCATATGGAATATCAACTTGTGATTAGGGATGTCCGATAATGGCTTTTTGCCGATATCCGATATTCCGATATTGTCCAACTCTTTAATTACCGATACCGATATCAACCGATACCGATATCAACCGGTATATGCAGTCGTGGAATTAACACATTATTATGCCTAATTTGGACAACCAGGTATGGTGAAGATAAGGTACTTTTTAAAAAAATTAGTAAAATAAGATAAATAAATTAAAAGCATTTTCTTGAATAAAAAAGAAAGTACAACAATATAAAAACAGTTACATTGAAACTAGTAATGAATGAAAATTTGTAAAATTAACTGTTAAAGGTTAGTACTATTAGTGGACCAGCAGCACGCACAATCATGTGTGCTTACGGACTGTATCCTTTGCAGACTGTATTGATATATATTGATATATAATGTAGGAACCAGAATATTAATAACAGAAAGAAACAACCCTTTTGTGTGAATGAGTGTAAATGGGGGAGGGAGTTTTTTTGGGTTGGTGCACTAATTGTAAGTGTATCTTGTGTTTTTTATGTTGATTTAATTAAAAAAAACAAACAAAAAAAACAAAACGATACCGATAATAAAAAAACCGATACCGATAATTTCCGATATTACATTTTAACGCATATATCGGCCGATAATATCGGCAGGCCGACATTATCGGACATCTCTAATCACAAGTTAATATTGTATATGATCACAAGCTAATATTATATATGATCACAAGTTAATATTCCATATTATTTGTGGATTTATTCTTTTGTAAAAGTCAATATCTAAATTCCATTTATAGCAGCACAAGTTAATATCACATATGATCACAAGTTAATATCACATATGATCACAAGTTAATATCACATATGATCACAAGTTAATATTATATATGATCACAAGTTAATATTCCTTATGATTTGTGGATTTATTCTTTTGTAAAAGTCAATATCTAAATTCCATTTAAAGCAGCACAAGTTAATATCACATAGGATCACAAGTTAATATCACACATGATCACAAGTTAATATTATATATGATCACAAGTTAATATTATATATGATCACAAGTTAATATTCCATATGATTTGTGGATTTATTCTTTTGTAAAAGTCAATATCTAAATTCCATTTAAAGCAGCACAAGTTAATATCACATATGATCATAAGTTAATATCACATATGATCACAAGTTAATATCACATATGATCACAAGTTAATATTATATATGATCACAAGTAGGGATGTGCGTTAAAATGTAATATCGGAAATGATCGGTATCGTTTTTTTTATTATCTGTATCGTTTTTTTATTTTTTTTATTTTTTTATTAAATCAACATAAAAAACACAAGATACACTTACAATTAGTGCACCAAACCAAAAAAAACCTCCCTCCCCCCATTTCTTTCTGTTATCAATATTCTGGTTCCTACATTATATATCAATACAGTCTGCAAGGGATACAGTCCGTAAGCACACATGATTGTGCGTGCTGCTGGTCCACTAATAGTACTAACCTTTAACAGTTAATTTTACTCATTTTCATTAATTACTAGTTTCTATGTAACTGTTTTTATATTGTTTTACTTTCTTTTTTATTCAAGAAAATATTTTTAATTTAGTTATCTTATTTTATTTTATTTTTTTTTAAAAGTACCTTAACTTCACCATACATGGTTGTCCAAATTAGGCATAATAATGTGTGAATTCCACGACTGCATATATCGGTTGATATCGGTATCGGTTGATATCGGTATCGGTAATTAAAGAGTTGGACAATATCGGAATATCGGATATCGGCAAAAAGCCATTATCGGACATCCCTACTTGTGATCATATGTGATATTAACTTGTGATCATGTGTGATATTAACTTGTGCTGCTTTAAATGGAATTTAGATATTGACTTTTACAAAAGAATAAATCCAGAAATCATATGGAATATTAACTTGTGATCATATATAATATTAACCTGTGATCATATATAATATTAACTTGTGATCATATGTGATATTAACTTGTGGTCATATGTGATATTAACTTGTGCTGCTTTAAATGGAATTTAGATATTGACTTTTACAAAAGAATAAATCCACAAATCATATGGAATATTAACTTGTGATCATATATAATATTAACTTGTGATCATATGTGATATTAACTTGTGATCATATGTGATATTAACTTGTGATCATATGTGATATTAACTTGTGCTGCTTTAAATGGAATTTAGATATTGACTTTTACAAAAGAATAAATCCACAAATCATATGGAATATTAACTTGTGATCATATATAATATTAACTTGTGATCATATGTGATATTAACTTGTGATCATATGTGATATTAACTTGTGATCATATGTGATATTAACTTGTGCTGCTTTAAATGGAATTTAGATATTGACTTTTACAAAAGAATAAATCCACAAATCATATGGAATATTAACTTGTGATCATATATAATATTAACTTGTGATCATATGTGATATTAACTTGTGATCATATGTGATATTACTGACAAGAAGATCCGAGTTGACATAAATCTTATCTCAACTTGTAAATCTTAGTTAAGTCAACAATAGTAGTCAAAAGTTGAGAAAACGCAAACATCTTGTTGCATCATGTTGCCTTGAAAATTTGCGTTTTCTCAACTTTTTTTTTTTTTTTACAGTGTAGCTTCGTCGAAGCATGTTGCTTTTGTAGATGTTTCAGCAGATTTGAATTGCTAGGATAGGATCTTTGATCCAAGACACAACTTACATTTAACAAAAATGTTATTTTCTTTGTGGTCGACAAAAGAAAAGTAGTGAGAATATCTCCATGTTAAGAAACTCTGCTTCGGGCTTCGCCATGATGTCTTGTTAGTAAACACAGACACGGCCCCTCCCACGCACACACAGCGTGCGGCGCGCCTCTTCCTTGTCGCCTCTTCCGCAGCGCTCCAATAAAACACACTCAGATATTCTCAGTTTCTAGCAGATACTACATAAAAAATTACGTAAAATAACGCAGTAACGCATCACGTAGTAACGGTAACTGAGTTACTGAATATAAAAAATAACGCGTATGATTACTATTTACCGCCGAAAGTAACGGCGTTACAGTAACGCGTTAGTCCCAACACTGGGTGTAGGTAACAGAGGGCCTGCACGGGGCGGGGCTAAACCCGCTTCTGGCTGCTGATTGGTCCTTTCTGCATTACTGCTTGTGAGGCTTGTTCACGTTTAATGTTGGCATCCAAAGTAAAAAGCCAAAAGAGCTTGTTTGAGGTCTACAATGAGCCGTTTGACACATAAATTAACGGCAATTGTGCCGTCTGCCTCTGGAGGACAAAAAGCAGATGCTTTGCAGAGTGCTTTTCACTGCTCTTTACTTTGGAGTGACAGATGGACCGGCTCGAGGAGTGCACGCATCTCGAGGGAATAGGCGGTAATTGCTGCGAAATAAACACGCAGAATTCGACAGCCGCTGGCAACGTGGGGGCGGGCGGCCATGTTTTTCGACTTTATCGTTAAAGGCCTACTGAAAGCCACTACTACCGACCACGCAGTCTGATAGTTTATATATCTATGATGAAATCTTAACATTGCAACACATGCCAATACGGCCGGGTTAACTTATAAAGTGCAATTTAAAATTTCCCGGGAAACTTCCGGTTGAAAACGTCTATGTATGATGACGTTTGCGCGTGACATCAATCGTTGAACCAGAAGTATTGGTACCCCATTGAATCCAATACAAACAGCTCTGTTTTCATCGCAAAAGTCCACAGTATTCTGGACATCTGTGTTGGTGAATCTTTTGCAATTTGTTTATTGAACAATGGAGACTGCAAAGAAGAAAGCTGTAGGTGGGATTGGTGTATTAGCGGCTGGCTGCAGCAACACAACCAGGAGGACTTTAAGTTGGATAGCAGACGCGCTATCCGACGCTAGCCGCCGACCGCATCGATGATCGGGTGAAGTCCTTCGTCGCGCCGTCAATCGCTGGAACGCAGGTGAGCACAGGTGTTGATGAGCAGATGAGGGCTGGCGTAGGTGGAGCGCTAATGTTTTTATCATAGCTCTGACGAGGTCCCGTAGCTAAGTTAGCTTCAATGGCGTCGTTAGCAACAGCATTGCTAGGCTTCGACAGGCGGCACAGCATTAACCGTGTAGTTACAGGTCCAGTGTTTGGTTCGGTGTCTCCTGATAGTAGTATTGTTGATCTTCTGTCTATCCTTCCAGTCAGGGGCTTATTTATTTTGTTTCTATCTGCATTTAAGCACGATGCTATCACGTTAGCTCCGTAGCTAAAGAGCTTCACCGATGTATTGTCGTGGAGATAAAAGTCACTGTGAATGTCCATTTCGCGTTCTCGAATCTCATTTTCAAGAGGATATAGTATCCGAGGACAGTGTTTCCCACACATTCATTTGTTTGTGGCGGCCCGCCACGAAAGAATTAAGGCCGCCACAAAAAATGTTTTTTAATTTTTTTACATTTTTTTTAATTTAAAAAAATTTTTTTTTGTCCTGTCAAGTTTCTCAGGCAAATCATATAGTTGATGTAGATGCCCATATTGGCTGTTCAGATTTACTTTACAAAAGAGGAGTGTAGGATCAAGATTTTTGGAGCTCTTTGTTCAGTGGATCAGATGTTTGATGAAGCTTTGTGTCTATCTACCACCACTACTGTTTTCTGTTTATTTGTTACTGACTGTGGCAGGACACCTCTGCCTCTGTTTCACTTTATGTTGCTGGTAAATAATATGGTTGTAGTAGTAGGCTAAAGTTAAATTACTTAGTATGCACTAATCAAAGGAGCAGAGTTTTAAGAGACATTTTAGCTTTTATATTTTTATAAGATATATTTTTTGTAAGAACCACAATTAATAAATATATTTCAGTGAATAACTTATTGTTCAAATCTGTATATAAATATGTACATAAAGTGTTGTAATTATATTGTAAAATGGATGGATGGATGGACGTTTAAAACAAAACTGTTATTATTAATTAGTAAGTATACATTTTTTGAGCCTTTTTAGAGAAAATCATATCATTGTAGTAAATTATGCAAATTACTCGAGGATGTCGTGGTGACCACGCCCATAGCCACGCCCCCACCGCCACAGGTATCTTGGCAGTTTATGGGAATCACTGGAGGTGGTTTAAAATACAAATCCGTGATCCACAATAGAAAAAGGAGAAAGTGTGGAATCCAATGAACCCTCGTACCTAAGTTACGGTCAGAGCGAAAAAAGATACGTCCTGCATTGCACTCTAGTCCTTCACTCTCACGTACCTCATCCACGAATTGTTCATCCTCGCTCAAATTAATGGGGTAATCGTCGCTTTCTCGGTCCGAATCGCTCTCGCTGCTGGTGTAAACAATGGGGAAATGTGAGAAGCCTTTCAACCTGTGACATCACGCTAATTCCGGTACAGGCAAGGCTTTTTTTTTTATCAGCAACCAAAAGTTGCGAACTTTATCGTCGATGTTCTCTACTAAATCCTTTCAGCAAAAATATGGCAATATCGCGAAATGATCAAGTGTGACACATAGAATGGATCTGCTGTCCCCGTTTAAATAAAAACATTTCATTTCAGTAGGCCTTTAAGGAAGTAGCTGCGCCTCAAAATGGTGAGGACACTTACCGTGCTCAATAGTCGCCATTTTGGCTACTTGGCGGAAGGGGAGGGACTAAATAATAGTTTTTATTTTGGTGTCATTTTTGTTGGCAGCCCTTTTTCTCACGTTTCCTGACCTCCCCCCCAGGAGCGTCTCCATGTTGCTTGTCAATAATTGAAGGAGGGCGCGTCGCCATTTTAACCACGATGTTGAATTATTAACTGGCTGGGCGCTCCTGGGCGCGCGAGGGGGAAACGGCGGCCCGTCGGCCGAGAGGCCGAGCTCAAATCCGCTCGAGTTTGGCGACGCTCCGCGTACGCCTCGTGCATGTTTGATCAGGGCTCGTCTGCACGGCTAACGAGATGCGGTCCCGGGCCGGCCTGTCTCGCCGTGTGTGTGTGTGTGTGTTTACGGGTTGTTTGGTTGCAGCTAATGCACCGAGCATCTCTGCCGAAGCCAAAGTGGGTATAGCATTGTTTATTCATGCTGGCGTTCGCCTCCTCCCTCGTCGTCGTCATCATCATCATCATCATCTAGTGTGTGTCAGGTGGATGATGTTTGTGGTTTTCGGGATAGATGCAAGATCTTTATTTATTCATGTGCCTAATACTCAACCAGTGCACTTTAGCACGTAGCGACATTAGCAGCCGACTGCATGTTTGTTTGTGCCATCACTTCCATACTGCTGTTTTATTGCAATTTTTGGATGACTTCCAGTCATTCTGATTATTTTTTTGCAAGGTGACGGACTTTCAGTCGTCCCTCGCCACAAATGCTACGGCTTGAATTGAATTTAATTTTTTTTAATATTGCAGCTTTGCTGCATCACATGCATTTTAAATATTTTTGTTTTCAAGCATAGTCTACATATTTCTGGCCTAAATATTAACGCTTTTATTTTTGTGCCACTTTAGGTTTTGATTTTGTCTTGCAGGTACTTCATCACTGTTTCCTTGATTAGTGATCGGGGGACTCACCTGCCTCTGATCACTAAGCAGTAGTGTTTTGAAATTGACTTTTAATACTTTATTAGTTAGAGATGTCCAATAATATCGATAGGCCGATAAATGCTTTAAAAATGTAATATCGGAAATGATCTGTATCGGTTTCAAAAAGTAAAATGTATGACTTTTTAAAACGCCGCTGTGTACACGGACGTAGGGAGAAGTACAGAGCGCCAATAAACCTTAAAGGCACTGCCTTTGCGTGCCGGCCCAGTCACATAATATCTACGGCTTTTCACACACACAAGTGAATGCAAACGCATACTTGGTCAACAGCCATACAGGTCACATTGAGGGTGTCCGTATAAACAACTTTAACACTGTTACAAATATGCGCCACACTGTGAACCCACACCAAACAAGAATGACAAACACATTTCGGGAGGACATCCGCACCGTAACACAACATAAACACAACAGAACAAATACCCAGAACCCCTTGCAGCACCCGGGACGCTACAATATACACCCCCCGCTACCCCAAAACCCCGCCCACCTCAACCTCCTCATGCTCTCTCAGGGAGAGCATGTCCCAAATTCCAAGCTGCTGTTTTGAGGCATGTTAAAAAAAATAATGCACTTTGTGACTTCAATAATAAACATGGCAGTGCCATGTTGGCATTTTTTGTCCATAACTTGAGTTGATTTATTTTGGAAAACCTTGTTACATTGTTTAATGCATCCAGCGGGGCATCACAACTAAATTAGGCATAATAATGTGTTAATTCCACGACTGTATATATCGGTATCGGTAATTAAGAGTTGGACAACATCGGAATATCGGATATCGGCAAAAAAGCCATTATCGGACCTCTCTAATCACATGTATTTTAAATATTGTATTTTTTAAGCATAGTCTACATATTTCTGGCCTAAATATTAGCGCTTTTATTTTTGTGCCACTTTCTGTTTTGATTTTGTCTTGCAAGTACTTCATCACTGTTTCCTTGACTAGTGATCGGGGGACTCACCTGCCTCTGATCACTAAGCAGCAGTGTTTTGAAAATGACTTTCAAAACGTTTATTAGTTACTTGTTACTTTGCCAAAAATGTCATTGAATTAGTAATGGAATTACTCTTTAATAAATGTAATTAATTGACTACAACCCCCATTTTTTTTTCCATTCGCTTTGAGCCTTGCGACTTATAAACCGGTGTGGCTATTTTGTGGATTTTTCTCTCCGAACAGCTATAATGTTTTGTGTTCAACAAACCGTGCAGGGAGGTAATGGGTCCCATTTTATAGTGCAGGGATGCCCAAATTGTGTCATTTCATATAGGCCGCCAAAGGGTGGCTACCAAATGTAATACATATTCATACTGACCTCTTTCGAGCTGCACAATCATTGATGGCATGTCCGCAAGGCTATACTGTAAAAACCTGGCAACTCAGGTGTAAGAAATGAACCGTAAAATCATCAGTAGCACCATTTTTCCATTTACAGTAATGCACTGTAAAAACAAAGAACGTTGATTTTACGGTAAAAAAAAAGAAAAGAAAAAAGTAGCAGCTCAATCGCCAGAATTTTAGGGTAAAAATAGCAATGGTACTGTTTTTCAATTTATAGTGATGCACTGTAAAAAAATTATTTTTCTTTAAAAAAATGGCAGGTTAGTGACCAGAATTTTAACGTAAGAACAACAACAGTGGTACCATTTTTAAATTTGCAGTACTTTGGTGTCCAAACCACTGTAAATGTTATGGTAACATTCTGGTGGCTGGGTTTTATCGTAAAATCTATAGATATTTTTTTTCCCCAGGCTAGTTGCATTAGATCGGTAGGTTGTGAGTTCAAACCCCGGCCAAGTCATACCAAAGACTATAAAAATGGGACCCATTACCTCCCTGCTTGGCACTCAGCATCAAGGGTTGGAATTGGGGGTTAAATCACCAAAAATGATTCCCGGGCGCGGCCACCGCTGCTGCTCGCTGCTCCACTCACCTCCCAGGGGGTGATCAAGGGTGATGGGTCAAATGCAGAGAATAATTTCGCCACACCCAGTGTGTGTGACAATCATTGGTACTTTAACTTTAACTTTAACTTAAATTTCAGAACACTTGCTCCACAGTACATTTGTGACTTTTTGATGCTCTGTGGAAAAGGATAATCTTGGTCGCCATGCTTCACCCGTGTCCTATAGCCCAGTGGTCCCCGACCTTTTTGTAGCTGCGGACCGGTCAACGCTTGAAAATTTGTCCCACGGACCGGTGAGGTCAGGGGTTCATGGTATTTTATTTTATTTTTATTTTATTTTATTTTTTTGTCATAAAGAAATACAATCATGTATGCTTACGGACTGTATACCTGCAGACTGTATTGATCTATATTGATATATAATGTATATATTGTGTTTTTTATGTTGATTTAATTTTTAAAAAATTTAAAAAAATTAAAAATACACTACCGTTCAAAAGTTTGGGGTCACCCAAACAATTTTGTGGAATAGCCTTCATTTCTAAGAACAAGAATAGACTGTCGAGTTTCAGATGAAAATTCTCTTTTTGTGGCCATTTTGAGCGTTTAATTGACCCCACAAATGTGATGCTCCAGAAACTCAATCTGCTCAAAGGAAGGTCAGTTTTGTAGCTTCTGTAACGAGCTAAACTGTTTTCAGATGTGTGAACATGATTGCACAAGGGTTTTCTAATCATCAATTAGCCTTCTGAGCCAATGAGCAAACACATTGTACCATTAGAACACTGGAGTGATAGTTGCTGGAAATGGGCCTCTATACACCTATGTAGATATTGCATCAAAAACCAGACATTTGCAGCTAGAATAGTCATTTACCACATTAGCAATGTATAGAGTGTATTTCTTTAAAGTTAAGACTAGTTTAAAGTTATCTTCATTGAAAAGTACAGTGCTTTTCCTTCAAAAATAAGGACATTTCAATGTGACCCCAAACTTTTGAACGGTAGTATATATATTTTTTTACATTTCTTGTACCAATCGGTCCACGGGGACCACTGCTATAGCAAATGACCTTTTTGAATGTTTTGGGGTTAAAAATGTCCATAAGAGATGTAGAGTTGCATGCTAACTGAATTGTGTGACAATCTACACTAGCTTGTACGGCAGTATGAAGCTAAATTTACGGTGCTTTTGCATTGTAAAAATGTCTGTTTGGCCCGCGTGCCGTCGGCACATTTTAAGTTTGGCCCTTTGGAGGCATCCCTGGTCTACAGTATTTCCTTCCATTTAGTGCTTTGAACCTGAAGTTGTTGTCGTTCATAGCGTTTCTACTCCTATGGATTCTTCATTCATCACTCAGAGCAACGTTTGTAAGTTTTAAAATATAACTAAAACTATTTATACCTACTAAACCGTCCCATGTGTGTCAGGCTTGGTCAAAAGATAGGACTCAGAGGCAGAGTAGGGAATAATTCGGCAGGCTTTTATTTTGAAAGCTTCCTTTCACCTCCAGAGTCAGGGCAATTCAATATAGACTATAACTAAACTAGTCGGCGAAAAAGGTTCCACAAAAGGGAACAACCGAAAATCACTCCGAAAGGAGGGAAAACACAAAAACAATAACGGACTATACTTGGCGCCGTATATTCTATGAAACTTATTATAAACACAAAACGCTCCAACAGGAGGAAGAAACAATGGCTATGAAACTTCTACACTTTCTCTAATCTAATAAAGGTTAACAAAAAATGTCACTCAAAAAATTGAGGAAAAGAAAGAACTGTAAGAAAAACTGAAAACTCACCACTTCGGCTGTAAATCTAAATAACACAAAATCACTCTGCTGAGAAGGAGAAAAAGAAAACTCAAAATAGCAACGAAGGAATTCAGGATCAAGGTACTCAAACACGAGGCAAGGCATGGACAGGTTGCTAGAGAGGCACGAATAAACGAGACAATCTGGCACAGAACAAAGGGAGGCGTGGGCTTATAAGACACATGAGGGTAATGGGGAACAGGTGGAAACAACCAGGGATCAGGGATGACGTCAGACTGATGACACAAAAGGAAGGGGAAGGGATCTGAAACGAGAGGAGTTACTTTCCAAACTAAAACATGCAATTCACAAGACAGAAGAAACCAAGACAAGACATCCCTCACCGCGGTGTGACAATGTGTGATGTCCGTAGGAGTGTTTACATACATGTTTGTACGTGCTATCGTTATGTAATCAAGCTATGTTGACACATTTACGAGTGCCCGTGTTGGTATTATTAACTTATAATGGCATTATTTTTTTTTTATTGTTTTTGTTTCACAAATTCCTCAGTAAATTCGCCAAAATGTCTACGTGAAGTTATTGAGTCTGTTTAGCTGATTGGAGAGATAGCTTCGGCAGCGATGACTTCTGTTTTGTTTGATCAACCGTTTTACTGCCGTGTTACAAGCACCATTTGGAAACAATCAAGGTATGTAAATAAACATTTACAGAATCTCTCTGTGCAAATAACTCACTTCACAACATATATATCTGTGGCTTATAGTCCAGTGCGGCTAATATATATGAGAACATAATTTTTCCTTCTAAAATTTAGTGAGTGCGGCTTATTCACCGGTGCGCTTTATAGTCCTGAAAATACGGTGCTAGGGAAAGTAATTTTTGTGTTACTTAAAGAAAAAAAACCCATTCAAATTACCCGGCGTATGCAGTTAAAAGAGGTTTCATGAAAGCAGAGTGTGTGCGTTTAAATTGGCTCAGCTGTGTTTATGTCTTGCGGGGCGGCAGCTCTGTTGAATCTTTTCCCTGGATTGTTAGCGCCAGTTATTCGATGGCTTTAGTCTCATCCTCCGCTAACGGGGTATTGTAGGATTGCAAGCTCGTCACTTCAATTATTGATTCATGGTTTATTATTCCTTTGTAGTAGTAACGTGTGTATAGAGTGTGTGTTTGCTGTGTGATGTTGCCTCCTTCTATTTGATATCAAGTTTTAATGTGGTGCTGGTTGTTGCTTTCCCGAGTAAAAAAATATATTTCCTCCATTGAACTTGCTGTGCTTCTGATGCTGTCTTGTTGACATAAAACCTCATCAAAAGAAGAGTGACACGTT
Organism: Entelurus aequoreus; assembly: GCF_033978785.1. Lineage (NCBI taxonomy): Eukaryota > Metazoa > Chordata > Actinopteri > Syngnathiformes > Syngnathidae > Entelurus > Entelurus aequoreus. Next base: position 22,357,109 of record NC_084735.1, on the reverse strand, counting down.
AGATCAAATGCATCAGTAACGGCGTTGTAACACTCATGAAAGTAATTAATCAGATTACTCGTTACTGGTTAAAAAAAACGTTATTCCGAACACTGCTAGTCAGGAGTGTTTATCTGCCGGTGACACTGGTTCATTCACTAATGATCATGGTGTACTAATGGAAGGGACCTTTTTATCTGCACTTCGCCTACAGCCTTTGCATCCCGGAGTCACGCCAAATGCGGCACTGTGACATAACGTGGATTACAGTGCAGCCTTTGTTTACTTTTCTGACATTATGTGGTGGCGCGCGGTAAAGATATTCGTCAAGCGGGAATTCCGTTTTTTTTTAGGTTAAGGGTGAACAATGCTAACAACATAGTGGGCGATCTTGGCGCCATCTCTACCGCGACAATCACGTCAATGGAGACATTTTGGCAGAATTTTTATTTTTATTTTGCTGCAACTGTTTCATATGCTGTAATACTGTACATGGTAATTAGGATTTGTTATATATTATATAAAAATATAATATAATAATATCATGTCCAGGGTGTACCCCGCCTACCGCCCGTGTGCAGCTGGGATAGGCTCCACCACCCCCCGCGACCCCGTAAGGGACAAGCGGTAAAAAAAATGGATGGATATCAGTATATATTATATACTGTATACATAATATGTAAATATTACATATATGTTATATTTTATATTGCTACTATGGTACATTTGTAGTCTACTTTATACCTGCATTATCCTTTCCATCCTTTGTAACTGAGCTACTCTGTGGAACAGCTTCCCTTGTGGATCATTAACGTTTGTCTAAGTCTAAGTATTATTAGTAGTAAAAAATTGAGAGTGTACAATAAACAACTTGTTTGTGTTGTAATATTGACACTCATATTTCCTGAGGTTTGTGAATGCACCTCGCTCGCTGTAGCTGTCATTGGTCATGTTGAGGAAGTGCCGTGTTGTTGTTGTTGTTGTTGCTTTAGCTACTGGCTAGCTCTGCGGCGCTAACAGTGTTGTTAAGGTTGGCCATAAAACGCATTGGACTCTTTCGGGACGCTACGTCATTGTCATCCCATTGGGTTGAGTTTTTCCTTGCCTTGATGTGTCTCTAGGAGAGACCGGATTCAATGGACGTTGAGTGGGTCTAGCATAATATTGTGAAAGTCCAGTCCATAGTGGATCTAACATAATATTGAGAGTCCAGTCCATAGTGGATCTAACATAATAGTGTGAAAGTCCAGTCCATAGTGGATCTAACATAATAGTGAGAGTCCAGTCCATAGTGGATCTTACATAATAGTGTGCGAGTCCAGTCCATAGTGGATCAAACATAATAGTGAGGGTCCAGTCCATAGTGGATCTAACATAATAGTGTGCGAGTCCAGTCCATAGTGGATCTAACATAATAGTGTGAAAGTTCAGTCCATAGTGGATCTAACATAATAGTGAGAGTCCAGTCCATAGTGGATCTAACATAATAGTGTGAAAGTCCAGTCCATAGTGGATCTAACATAATAGTGTGAAAGTCCAGTCCATAGTGGATCTAACATAATAGTGAGAGTCCAGTCCATAGTGGATCTAACATAATAGTGAGAGTCCAGTCCATAGTGGATCTAACATAATAGTGTGAGAGTCCAGTCCATATTGGATCTAACATAATGGTGAGAGTCCAGTCCATAGTGGATCTAACATAATATTGAGAGTCCAGTCCATAGTGGATCTAACATAATAGTGTGAAAGTCCAGTCCATAGTGGATCTAACATAATAGTGAGAGTCCAGTCCATAGTGGATCTAACATAATAGTGTGAAAGTCCAGTCCATAGTGGATCTAACATAATAGTGAGAGTCCAGTCCATAGTGGGGCCAGCAGGAGACTATCCCGAGGGCATCGCAGAGATTTCCCTACCGATGCACAGGTGAGCGGTCCACCCCGGGTCCCGACTCTGGACAGCCAGCACTTCATCCATGGCCACCGGACCTGTGTATATCTCCCCCTCCACAAGGGAGAGGGGGGCAAAGGAGAAAAGACAAGAGACGGCAGATCAACTGGTCTAAAAAGGGGGTCTATTTAAAGGCTAGAGTATACAAATGAGTTTTAAGATGGGACTTCTACTGAGGTAGCATCTCTAACTGTTACCGGGAGGGCATTCCATAGTACTGGAGCCCCAATAGAAAACGCTCTATAGCCCGCAGACTTTTTTTGGGCTCTGGGAATCACTAATAAGCCGGAGTTCTTTGAACGCAGATTTCTTGATTCAGGGCTATATAAGTAAACAATTGATTGATTGATACATTATTTACGTTACTTGTACAATATCACCTTCAAGCATTCATTTATCACAGATAGTCGCCCCTTTTTTTTGCCGCCAGGTCACCAAACCGGGTTTTCGGTTTCCCCGACCTTAGTCCCGACGCGCCGGCACCGCTGTTTGAAACTGATCTCGGATCAGTCGTTTTTTTCTCCACACTTTTTTGACAATTTTGGAAATAGAAAAACAAGCAGAGGCAGCACGGTGGACCAGGGGTTAGTGCATGTGACTCGCAATACGACGGTCCTGAGTAGTCCCGAGTTCAATCCCGGGCTCGGGGTCTTTCCGTGTGGAGTTTGCATGTTCTCCCCGTGACTGCGTGGGTTCCCTCCGGGTACTCCCGGCTTCCTCCCACCTGTGTTGGCTCTGCGATGAGGTGGCGACTTGTCCAGGGTGTACCCCGCCTTCCGCCCCGAATGCAGCTGAGATAGGCTCCAGCACACCCCCCCGTCACCCCAACAGGGAGAAGCAGTAGAAAATGGATGGATGGCAGTGCTTCCCATAAACTGCCAAGATACCTGTGGCGGTGGGGGCGTGGCTATGGGCGTGGTCACCAAGACATTGAGTAATTTGCATAATTTACTACAATGATATGATTTTCTCTAAAAAGGCTCAAAAAATGTATACTTACTAATTAATAATAACAGTTTTGTTTTAAACGTCCATCCATCCATCCATTTTACAATATAATTACAACACTTTATGTACATATTTATATACAGATTTGAACAATAAGTTATTCACTGAAATATATTTATTAATTGTGGTTCTTACAAAAAACATATATCTTATAAAATATAAAAGCTAAAATGTCTCTTAAAGCTCTGCCCCTTTAATTAGTGCATACTAAATAATTTAACTTTAGCCTACTACTACAACCATATTATTTACCAGCAACATAAAGTGAAACAGAGGCAGAGGTGTCCTGCCACAGTCAGTAACAAATAAACAGAAAACAGTAGTGGTCAAATACAAATAAGGCAACAAGAGAAGTATCCTACACTTCTCTTTTGTAAAGTAAATCTGAACAGCCTATATGGCAGGGGTGTCAAACGTACGGCCCGAGGGCCGGATCAGGCCCGCAAACAGATTTTATCCGGCCCGCGGGATGAGTTTGCCAAGTACAAAAATTAACCTGAAATTTTTGAATGAAAGAAACTGCTGTTCTAAATGTGTCCACTGGATGTCACACTAGCAAGTCTTTGTATGTTTGTAGATGAT